>NW_019416749.1:632864-974743 GCF_000390285.2 Anoplophora glabripennis | reverse complement strand
ACGAATAATTCTGTTAATACAATTGTTATATACAAATTCGGATACTGGTCTTTATACAACAAATATTCCCTACTATACAATTGGAATATAAAGTCTATAACACCTAATAATGTATAAGTAATTCATTATAACCTTTATTTCATAGATGCATAAGGTGTATTAAGCACCTTCCAGTTAAACTGATTGAATAATGAGTATGGAGATGATTGCTTTTTTTTTAATAAAAGTTGTATATTGGTTACAAAAGTTTTAATATGCGCTATACACATTATTCTAGATAAACAGTTTAATAAGCCCATTTCTTTCAGTGTATGTTATAAAAAACTGTTACCTCTCGTGAAATTTTGCATCGAGCCGAGTGTTGCATTGAATCAAATTGACAACATTTTGAAAATTTTCTTTAGCATCTTTAGCATCTGGTATCAAGAGTCATAAATACTGTTCTTGTATAAATAAAATTAATAGGTATAATATCCTTTTGAAATTCATTTAACATTATTTTTCTATTATTTCACCTTCAATAAAATATTTGTAAATCATGTTTTACAGAGATCTGTCTTGAAAATACAAATTTTGGATAGTGTAGGTATCTTTACTACTTTGAAATTTAAATAAAAAAAAATGCACATATTTTTCATAATTTTCTTTAATCCCAATTTTGGAAACATTTAAAATGCAATTTCACTTTGTTTTGAAGTGTTGAAATACAAAGTGTAGTACTTCACGAAACAGGGAATTTTTTTTAGAATTCAAATTTTAAGAAAAATAGACAGGGTGTCATTTAAAATAAACGATCGTTTCCGGTTAACCCGGAAGTGACAGAATTTATTAGGCTCAATGTAAAGAAGGTGTATGCAAGATGCCCCAAATTTCAAATTTATGGTTTTTTAAATAATGGGAGATATGCCATTGGAACAATACAACTGAGACACCTGGTACATGACTTCGTTAGACGAATTTTAGGAGCATTTTTAGACTTGATTTGAATTAGTACAATACCTTATAAAGTAACAGTAGCTTTGATTTATTAATCAAGTTTTATTAGGTAAAGTTTCCTCAAAAAAAGGTTTATTTTTATATCTAAACGCCATTTACTTCACTCACAGAAAAACGCACATAAACAAATTTTCCATTTCAGACATCTTTTCCATATTTGTACTTCTAACCAAAATTCGTCGGGACACACGCTGTAGTAGACATTGTACAGATATTTTAACTATAATAAAAGTGGAACAGTGCATTTATTAAAATCAATAAGCTAATAGTCCATGTCTTCTATCTTCAATAGTCCATACTGATTTGATATACGAATGAATGATTGAACGTGATTAAATCATTCGGTTCCTCGCAAGCGCCATTTCTGAACGGAGGATGCAATATTGCTTGTATTAGATTTGTCCATTATGGAGGCGGCGGCCTCTGTGAACTACACTCCATCTACTCACTTGGTTAATTGTCGTCTCTTGTCGCTTTTTAGCGCGAACCAGCGATGCATATTAATATATCGATTTTCGAGCACTCCCGATTTGTCTAGCCCCAAAGCCAATTGCCTTATCCTTCCTTGGTTAATATTTACTCTGCATACAGTTACTCCTGGATCAAGTGATCAATTCTAGAGACGAGCGATAACACTGTATTTGCAGTTTAGTATCTTCTGATAAAAGTACGGGGCCACTTGTAATGTTCTATCGGAGCTGTATTTTGGTTACTCGTATACTCGTAAATGATGCTTAAATCGACTGTAGATGATAAGGTCACTTGTCAAATATTTGCTTAATGTAATTCAAATGCAGTGGACGACTGAATTGTCGGGAAAATGTGCCTATTTGCCGGAGTACACATATTTGTCAAACGTAAACAAATGTCATATCATGTAGATGGTGCATATCGATTCTAAAGCATATCTGCACTTGTAAAATATTCTAGAAAATGACACAAGCAGCACACCGATTGGATATTCAATAATATCAAATAATATCATCTACGATGCAGTTTTCGAAATGTCAAATCGATGTTATCTAGTATAAGCCTTTCAGCCTATTTCAGTAAAGCTTGTGCCTTTTATAGCAGTCGAGCTAAAACCACGTTGTCTTCTTGCCTCCCTATCAAAATTAAGAATATAAGGGTATTAAAGTTTTTGAAACAAAAAAGGTTGTCAGCATCTGCTGGTACATCAATACAGGAATGATTTGTAGATTTTCGTAATAGTTATTAACGGTTGAACAATTTCTGGGCTGGTTCCCAAGTCGTTGAATTAGAGTTGTGCTATGCCATGTGATACTACGCTACCATCACTTGCTATCAAACCAGAAATGTGCACAAAAGAAGCCTTTTAGTTTAGCGTCATGAGTAGGCTTAGTGCACGTGCAGAGTCTAACAGAATAAGCGCGGGGGTCGGTGGCCTTCACAGCCTCGCGTTTTGAACTGTTCAGTTATTTACGGAACCTTGTGGTAGTTGGTGTCGCGCCGATACCTTTCTTTCTTAGGTCTGCTGTAAGTCGTATTTGCCATGAGTATTTAAATAATTATTCAAAGATAGTAACATAATCTACATTAGTTGAGGGGAAAAGTGCAGTAAAATGTCAAAAGAGAAACGAAATAGACGGGATTATTTCAAATCTGGTTTGACAGAGATCCCGAAGGTTACAGGGACATACGTATTAAAGGAAATGATATGTTTTGACTGTGTGTGAACGCATTGTAGATTACAAAACTAAAGTGATAAGGCATTTGAAGAGTCATGCCTCGTCCAGCGCTGAAGACTGCAATTTTCTATGAACTTACAGACGTCTTTCTTTCAAGCAATATCCCATTAAATAAACTAGAGAACCCCAAGTTCCGTAATTCCGTAAATTGGAGTCACATGGACTATCCCTAAATGAACAATTTGATATAATGGATGGTGTTCAAAAAAATATATACGATGCCAATAATATACGCCCAGTACGATAAAAGAAAAAATGCAGAGAGTGTCGGAAAAAAATCCAGGATACACCATTTTGGATAACATATGTAAAGTTTCATCTGATATATATCAGGAGTTACCAGCAAATATATTAATATATAGTTCATGCCTCAACATTTTCACATACTGTCCGTTATCAACAGTAGACGTTGAACGGTCATTTACCCTACACAAGTTAATATTAAGTGATAAACGTCGCCGTTTCACTAAAGAAAACTTAGAAAATCACGTAATAATATGTTTTAACTCCTTCCAATATGCCACAGAAGCCTTGTCTCAACACTAAGGTTTATCGGGTAATTGGTGTCATTTAAGTTTATGTAGGTATTTTATCCTCTACTTAGCCTTGCTCTTTGGTACTATGTTGCGACATATTTTCTGTAAACATGTTAATACTTTCGTTCGTAATCTAACTACGGTCCTGTTAAACTCTGCGCCGCACTAAGCCTAGTCATGAGAATATATCTTTTAATAAATCGAACTGTAATTAACGTACAAATTAATTACAAATTGTATTTTGTACCTGCTTTTCTATACTAAAGCAGGTTTAACAAATTTTTAATTTATTTGTATTTAATTAAATTTCAATTTAACTTAATTAAACAAAATATACGCCTATGTGTTAATGGGTGTAGTATCATTACATTTGCAAATCAGTATTCAAATTGATTTATTTACAACCATAAAACAAACTTGTTTCCAAGGCAACTAAGCGCTCGTTTCCAAAGCATGCTATGTTTAATGTAGAAAATAAATTAAAATGATTTTTCTCGAAAGCGGTTAGATTTATCGAAACAAATAAAGTATACCTTTTTTATGTCAAAAGGTTGGGAGAACAAACGTATTCAGTCAAATTTCGCATAAAGTGTAGCACAAAAAAGTTGGAACCATTCAAATAAAAATAAAGGCTCGTATGTGGCGCCCTCTACAAAATGCGAAAAAACGGTGGGCAAATTTATAATCCTCATCCCGAAAAACCCCTATATACGAAATTTCGTCAAAATATTATGAGTGTGGCAAAAGGTATTGCAAAAAAACTGCAAATAAAACTTAAATTTAACACCCTGTAACTCCGTTAATAATCAGTTTTGGAAAAAATGTTATAGAAAGAGGTAGCATTTATTTTCGGTCTAGAATTATCCCCTTTTTCGCTCATCATTTCCGGACACCTTGTATATATCGATGTGTACAAAATCTAAAGCGGGGCAAAGGTTAAAAAAAAATCAATTTTGACAATGGAATTTGAGAAAACAGACCTATGATATGTGTTTCTAAAATCTAACAGTAGGCTCTCTATAAATATAAGTAATTCCCGTTCGAAGTGACACCCTCTGTAGGTAAAATCAATTTTTTTACCCATCGCTACTAGTTTTTTATTACACGGGTACCACATAGAAGTAATTAGCAGTCCTCATAATCGTAACTAATAGTACAAAATAACTTGAAACCGTATCGTACGGTGCATTAAATACACAGCGAACGTGAGATCGTCCTGTTTGAATAAAAGACAAATACGGCTTACATATAAATTTAATTCCCACCTGCGTACTTTAAACTTGAAACAAATGGGACCCGCTAACACACGACGTTATTACATTCTTTTGTTATTATTTTTGTGACATTTCCTGTCCACAGCCCCCATAAGTCCCATTAGAGTGCTTGCTGGTCTCGCTCCGTGGGATTTCCATTTCGTGTGTGTGTGTGTTTTTTTTAGCGAAGTGGGCTTTAATTAATAATAAACGTATACGGAAAGCCAAATTAGTTGCGGTCTGATTAGGGCGGAAAGTTTTAAAAGTCCAGGTTTTTATTTATCTCCCGAACGGGAACACCGCGGAAAGAAAATATGCGATGCCGAAAAGGGCTAATTGCGAATCTTCTAGAATAAACACACCCTGTCCAGTTTTAAGCGAAGGTAAGCTAGAATTGAGATGTCGAAGAGTGTTTTTTTCTGCCCCGAACTTTCGCGTTCCGACTAACATATACAGTGTGTCCCCGGATAGGGTGCCGCACTCTTGTAAACTTTTTATTGTTGATTTTTCGAGGAAAAGTTATTCTGATAAAAAGTTTTGCTTATCTCTTTGTAGTTATAATTCCAGATTCTAAAAATGATATGTCACGTACGTTTACAATTACTTCTCGTCTGGGTTCTGTTTTTCACCTAGAAATTCTCAAGAAATATATCAAGATAAAATTGGAAATTAAAACTGAAATTTCACGCTTTTTTATGCGCTATCAAGCAGGTAGATGTTACAACCAACCAATCGGCAAGAATACCCTTTCTATAACTCCTAATAGGATTGCACAGTTTTTTAAACTAGAACATCCTGAAACATATACAGACCATTCATTCCGAAGAACATCGGCAACATTACTGGCTAATACAGGAGTTGATGTATTAGCAATCAAGAGATATAGTGGGTGGAATCAGTCACAATTGCAGAAAGTTATGTTGCTGACAGTTTAATTAAAAGAATTAAATAGCCAACAGGATTCTTTACAATGACACTTCAGGTCCAGGTTCTAGTAGTACGTCGCATCATGCTGTTTTAATTTATGAGTCAGATAATATTGAGCCTCCGGTGACTGAAATGGAGCGGTCAAATCATTTTGAGAAAAATGTGACGGTTAGTAAACGCGAGGGGGATAATTATCCAGATTTTATAAATGTTATCTACTAAATGTAATAACTGTACAATTATTATAAATATTCATTCGTAATAATTAATAAAATGTAGTGTTCATCAAATATTTCTATTTATTTGTTCATAAAATATGCATTTGTAACTCGAAATCGCTTTTTTCCTTAGGAAGGTAAGTTACCTCACTTACCTCCCGTTGTTCAAAGCAACTTCCACTTCTACGGTAAAATCCACTCACCACCTTAAAAATAATTTATTATTAGTCTATTTACTATAGTGGGAGCAGATGTACTATATAATTGCCATGGATGTTTCCTTACTAATGTCAAAGTCAACATATTTATTTTTATTAACCGCCCACCGAATAATTTTTATTAATAATGCTAATCCCGGAGTAACGAATTTATCTTGTGTAATGTCATGGAGTCGGTAATGTTTCATATCGATATGCAATACAAATTTTTAATGAAAAGTATCCAAGGGCAACTGTAACTCGTAGAGCAGTTCGCAAGCCAATTATAAAATTCTATACCGCTGGTGATGTAAAAAATATTAAAAAGATAAAAGAGAATACAATGATAACGATGCTGCTACTGTTGTAGTTATGGACTCTGTACAAGACAATCCAAATGTCACTCAGGAAAGGGTCAGAAAACATAGATATTAGAAGATCTCATATTTAAAGAATTTTAGCATAAAACAAAATCTATCCATTCAAATCCGTGTTTAATTATAAATTGCTTGATGGAGGTGATGGTCGTCATTTACACTTTTGTTTAACAATGGACGAGGAAACAGATTCTTTCATCACAATATTTTATTTACTGAAGAGTCTACATTCATAACTATTTGCGTGGTTTCCTCTCAAAACTATAAATACTGGGCTAAAGATAATACAAATTTTCTATTGACAACTAATAGTAAAAAATTTAACAAAGTAAATGTCTGGTGTGGCATAATGTATCATAAATTGGTCTTTACTTTTTTTAAATCTTACCTAATCGAAATTCGTATTTGGATATTTTCAATTTTGTATTGGCAGAACTAGATATCGAAAATTTAGAGTTCAGAAAAAAACTAATATTTCAACAAGACAAATGCCCTGCGCACGTTCCACACTTCTAGTGTGGGCCTGTTCCTAACGTTCAGTTCCTAAACAAATAGATGGGACGCTATGGACCTATACATTGGCCTGCATGGGCACCCGACTTGTTCCCATTAGATTATTTTTTATGGGGATACCTAAAGCAAAAAGTTTGTTCAAACGATTATGACGATAACATTGATTTATTTGTTTGATCTAAAATTGTGGCAGGAAAATTAATTCATTATGTTTTTCTACCTCCAAGTGTAGTAGTGTTCTGGTCAGTCATTTTTGGCAAAACTTAATACCCGCGAGCAGTAGATCGTGACTATGGTCATGACCAAAAATCAAATCCATTATCATCGTCATATATTTTTTTAGTTAATCAAAGAATCAATTCCTTAACCCCCTTTATTGGTTCCTCAGCCTTTTGTTGACTACGGCTTGACGTATGCAAAGAGCGGGCGCGCCTAAACCGAAACAAAATATCAGAAAAGCCGGAATGTATCGCGAAACCCATTCGGAAATGTCAACACCGAATCGGCAAGAAATCCACGGCGGAATCAATTTACGGACCGAATCCATAATAAAACATCTTATTGAAACCCGTCACACTCAGGAAGGAACCACCACAGGCTATTCATCAAAATACAAGTACGGAATGGCAAACAGCAAATAAACAGCCCCATTATAGTGGCTCGTCAATACCCAGCCAAACGGAATCAATATCATATCATTATTTCAGTTAACGGATACCGGAATAAGGCGTTTTGGCACGGCCGTTTTAACGGATATTTAAGGAAACTGGTGACGGTGAGCGACAGTTTTCTTTTTCTTTATTTGATATATATCGTATACAATTTTTAACTTGAGCACATGTTATCCAGAAGCATTACAAAAATTACTATTATTTAATTTCAAAAGTTATGAAGTTATTTATATTCAGTCTCAACGTATACATACTTGAACTGCAGTATACATTGTTATCAAATTTCATATCATATAGAAAGAAGTTAATTTCCACTCCACCCACCATGAAGTACTGTTATTTCTTATTGAACGGATGTTCGCTACGAGCCCACAAAAACGAAAATTTGAATCTTTTAAATGAATGATCGTCATATCATGCCACGTGTGAAGTCAACTGGTAGTAGCGGTTTGTCAAAGGCGATGGTGCGGTATTTTAACAGAACAGCGAAGTCTAATCTCCGTTACACCCCTATGTAAGCATTCGGAACAGGATTGTATTCTACTTAAATTTAAACTGTTCATGATTTAATTTTTCTGCTGTTTCGTTTGCTTATCTATGTAGCACTGATTGGCTGTTGAAATGGCCGATTGAGAAGAAATAATAAAAACACTGTATTTTGTTTAGAATTTTAAAACATTTTGGTATTACTTGTCTTGGTGTCAGAGGTCTGTGACACCGAGACTCACAAATTAAATACATACACTGCAATCATAAAGAAAATACTATAAGCCAATGTCGTATAACTCATTTACTTTTCGTTTTTTTTTTTAGTCTGAATCTATCTGAACAATTTAGAAATACATTATATATTTGATATACATATGACATATTCTGAGGTACAGTTTACACTTTCTGAATTAAACTAGACGATGTGAAACACAAATGCAAGTTCCTTAAATGCATCTGAAATTCCTAAAGAAAAGAAAACAATCCATCATCGCAATTCAAAGATATCTCTATTCCCTTTCCTTAGACACATCTGCATATTTTTGCATCATCTAATGGAACACTTTCTCGGGATTCCAGTAATATATAATTTGATGAATCTCTCTAATAGTACAGCAGTGATGGTCATAATCACACACCCTAAACGTTGTGTGATAGGTAAAGTAAGGTTTCATACAGAGTGTTTACGAGCGTGGAGCGGATATTTGAAGAGTAAATCGATATACATAATCTAGCTAGATGTAGCATTTTTTTATTAACGTTTGCATACATTACCACCATATTGCTATACTATTGATGGGTCATTTTGGTGTGCCTATTTATTCGCACTTATTAATACACTCGCCATAGGAACACGGTTTCTAGAAAAATAAATGACTTCAATTTAAAAAATTTTCACTAAACCAGACATTCGTCCAATGAAAACTGAAGTAGAACTTACTTAAAACTGAACAAATTAATTTATCTACTGTTTCTATTGAATGTAGTGTCTACAAAAAAATAGCATGTCAGACTATGAATATAAAAGATGAAAAATATGCTATTTTTATTATGTTTTTAAAAGTAAGCTAAAAGTACTACAGCTAAAAATACTTTTTACAACACGAAATTTATGTCAACAATGGTCACGTCATACTAGGTACCTAACACTAAAATGAAATGATACAGAATTCTGCCTGATAATTGGCTTGTTTCGATAGGCTAATCCATTTTAAAATTAAATTGTTAATTGCAGTTAATGTATGAATGTAAAATTTTATAGAACAATAAACAAATTCGATATACCAAACATAGCCAGACTGTATAACAAAATATCTTTCATAGGTATGTCTCTGACATATACGTAATTGCCAATTATTTTTTTGTCTAAAGAAACTTTTATAATGCTGTTTCATTAAATTTTCTTCTTCACTAAAACTTTGTTCCTAGCGATAAAAGCAGAGCAAATCTAAACTTTATATACGAAGTATGAAATTATTTACTACTAAAAAAGTATTTTTAAAGATACATTTGTTTAACTAACAGTGTTCAGTTGTTCAGAATACTAGACCAAACATTGATGAGAAGTCATGTTAAATATTAGTATGACACACAGTGGGGAATTTCATTAAACTTTTCCTTTTCGTACAAAAACAACTTTTGATAATGAAATTATAGAAGAGAAGTTTTGGCGTTGCAACATTTTGTTTACATTCAACGTATGTAATAGACAGTATATCCACCATATTAAATGTAATTAGATGTTAATGTAATAAAAAAAGTAACTAATAACACTAGATTACTACAATTTTACACCAGATTATCACCGAAACACTAGAGACTTAGCGGCGTAAGGATGGCAGTTAAAAGACAAGAAATTTTAACGCGAGCAGTGGAATTACTGCCAAAACAAACAGCATCCAGCAAAACATTAGACTATTAATCAATATTTTATATATACGGGTCATAGCAACATGTTTGCATGTGCAGGAGGAGGCGTGTTAAAGCTGAAGAGGCATGGTGGCTAGAAGTCAACGAGGGTGCCAGAATGTTGCGTAGATAAGTCAATTCGCAACAAAATCGCGATATGAAAATAAATTTTGGTAATGAAATAATCTCAAAGAATGTCATTACATGGAGATGTTAAAAATTGCCTAGCTTACCAATATTTTGCACTGGACCTTAGTTAAAATAATTTCTCTTTGCTTATAAAAGTTTGCAAGTCTTGTAGAACGAACGCTAACAGAATTCCTCATAAATCTAGACACTCAAGGAGATGAAACGTATATATTACTAAAACACACTTTAACACAGACTAGAATAATAATATATACTATTGTTTTAGTTAGTTATACAGCCACTATTTCAACAAATTCATGCAATTAATTTGAATGAGTTCAGATTAAATGTATATCAACTTTGTGTTGTCAAATGAATACGCAAAATCCTACTACACTACGAAATGCATTACAATCTTGCTAATGAGATTAGCACAGTAACTCTCTGGAGTACGGCCATATGTTGGAATTAAATAAAGACATTTATTAAAGCATTAAACTTTTGAAGGAATTAGACACGAAGAAGAATATGTTGCGTCTCTGATAAAATACATGCCTAATCACTGCCGGTGAATTATTTGCTTTTGATACAGGGGTCAAGAGTTTGGGTGCCATTATTTTGATAAGCGACAGCTAGTGGACCTAAACAAACAAAGAGTATTAACATAATAGCATCCTCAACTTAACAATTCTCGAATGACGTTCATTGGGACTAAGAATATCTCAGATTTTGTACAGTTTGAGAAAATTCTATCATTAGATATACTGGACAGAGGGATCCATCTAATTGTTCACACTACCCACTGTTTAGTTAGGTCGTCCGAGTAAAGACCTATTTTAATAGAGTAATAAAGTAATTAATACTAATGAAGAATATCTGATTTGAAATCGCATGTCATAAGATACAATAAATTATACAGGGTGTCCCATAATTCCACGTAAATATTGAAAGGGGGTTTTCTATGGCCTATTTTAGGGGGAGGGGAAGTCTTCGATTTGAGCCCTCCCTGCAGAGAGATATTCACATTTATGGGGTGAACCGAAAATTCGATTTTCTTTTTTTTTAAATGCTTAACCTAAAATTTTGAAATTTGGTACTTATGTTCTACTTATGGAACTACGTTTTTAGCAATAAATTTTTATTTGCACCCTTCACTTCGAAGTGGTTGAAACAAACAACCCTTTCTGATGTTTTGGTCAGAACTTTTTTCTAGATGGCTATGGATCAAAATTAAAATTACGGTTTTGTGGCCCTATGAGTTTAGAAACTTTACTTGCTCTTTCAATTTTTACAAAAAATTAATACTTTCTAAGTAAAAAAATTATTTCTTATCAATTACCACCCTTTCAAACCAGAAATCATCATAAATAATAATTTTAATAGTTAATAATTTAAAGTACATAAGATATAATTAAAAAACACTACACCATATTGTGTTCAAGATGCTATCATCTGCCACTGTTGATCTAGAACGAGAAACATCATTGTAATTACCAAATAAACAATTGTGACAATTAAACTAGAGAATATCAGATAAGCATATTAATTAAAATAAGTCCCCACTTTAGGTCCATATGGTATTTACTTTTATGTTTTCTAGAAAACAGTTGGGTTTAGATTCCAAGCTATATAAAACTGATGATATTGCAGGAAACAACTAGTCCGCGGTCTATCTGCCCCAGCCGACAATTAAATATAATTTCAAATATTTGCGTAAAATGCTAGGATCGTTCACCAGTCAAACCACTAGACATATGACTTATTGGTTCTCGTCGGTATGCCACAGGAACAACCGATGAACCATATGTCCGGACAGCAAAGAGCGACCTGTAATAATATCACGATTATCATCAGATACATCTTAGCCGATCTCATCTTGCCAGCAGTCGTTGTCAAACTGTATACAGGAATCAATAAATTTAAACAGATATTTATTTATTTTGATCGTAGCGTAGGTTTCTGTTTCGCTTATTATAGACTAAATTAGGATATGTTAAAATAATAACAGTATTATGTACTACTTTTGCGATTCCAAATTATTATTCGTGGCTTATAATTTTTATTTTAGATAATGATTGCTGTTTACTAGAAATTTCCTGAATGTCAATAGTAAGAGGACTAGGAGCGATTGAATTAAATTCTACCCACTCACTCCCAATATAAAATGGAGAAAGGGTATTTTTGTACCGTGCTGTTTGTTGCACAGAACACAACCTAAACAATCATTGTTTACACAGGTCTTTGTTTTTATTATCATGGACAACACATTACCTTTTCTTTATTATTTATTACTTTGTTTAAAAACATCATTTCCCATTCAGTTTTGTTTTAAAAAACCTTCACTAAAAATTAACGACCTTTTAAGCATTACCGGAATTTCCAGCATTGAAAAATAATATATTAAAGATGCATATTTATAAACACTGTCGACTACAATTTGTATTGAATATACGGCAAACCACAAACGCATTTGTATTTGAATGTTGTACATAACTTGACTGCTATATATTTCATAAAATGCTCTATCTATTTTGCTAGGGAACATAGATATAATAAGAGTTTTAAACAAATACAACTAAAATGGATTTTATGCAAACATTTTGTGATTTGGTAAATGCTAGTGAAAATTTTATTAAAAAAAAATTAAAATACTGGCTTTTGCTATTTAAAATTTTTGTACATTTTGTATACTTTCACCATTGTTACAAATTAGAGGTGTAAAATTTTACACCAAAATTGCAATTTTACGTCAACAATAAGCAATTCTTTCCGACACAACTCCAATCGATAAGTAAATTTTAATTGCGTTTCAGTGGTAGTACGGAACGACTCGGTTCCTCGTTTTATTCATTAACGAAGCCGTCGAATCCGCCAGCATCGGAAATATGAAATCAATCCTCTACGCCAGATTCTATGCAAGTTTAATTCACATTTTATCCCATTTATCGTAGTCTGAAAGACAGGTAGTAGTTAATTTAATAATTACGTCCTCCCACAACTATTGATTACCAAATATTTGTTAGATTTTGCACCGAAAGGAAAATTAA
The DNA here is from genome assembly GCF_000390285.2 of Anoplophora glabripennis. Lineage (NCBI taxonomy): Eukaryota > Metazoa > Arthropoda > Insecta > Coleoptera > Cerambycidae > Anoplophora > Anoplophora glabripennis. The sequence continues at coordinate 961,773 of NW_019416749.1, read as the reverse complement.
GAATTGGAAAATTAAATAATTAGGAAAATAGCGCATTGAACCAATGAAATGTGTTTTTCTTCTACAAAATATCAATTATCATATCAAGTCATTAAAAATCCCTAAATCTTAGCGTTAACAATATTAACGATTCGTTTACAATGAACAAATGACAAACTGTTCTGTCTATGCTCGAGATTATGCGATCACCAATGGTTGTACAAATTATGTAGGTACCTTTCTTGCAACCAACGGCCATACTTGGTGTTGGTCATTCTATAATCTTTGAAGATATAGTTTTCGTAATCGTCAACCTTTGTGTTTCCCAAGTAAGGAAAATAGATGAATGGTTATATTAGCAAAATAATACGAATTGAACTATTTTTCAAGTTCTACACATTATATGTTTCAACATCTGATTGAGATAGGAAACGGATACCACAATGGCAACTAAGTAAATATGCATGAAGCAATGGCGTACATTAGACAAATTATTAATAACAGATAGTCTCTTGTGCCCGTTCATCTCGCATCCTCTTACCCTGATAATGCCTTCATCAATTTAAAAAAAATAGAGAATTACAGTAATAGAAGTTCCTTAATAAATGTTAAAGTATCAAATTAGACACTAACCCCTACAAGAATTGGTACACGATTTATGCATGCCAGGGCAGGTCCTTCTAATATTATCTTTAGCAATCCACGAGTCATCTGAAGAAAAAAAAACATATTTTCTTGACAGCGTATCTAATATTTAACTCTCTTTACCAAAAGCTCGATCTGTCTAAATGAAGTCACTCGCCACCACTCAGAAGTTGATTAAATATGATAAAATACCCTCAGATAGTTACTTAAGTAGCAATTTAGGGAGGGCAACGTCCCGAGTGCTAACCCAAATACCGGGACAATAGCGGTCTTCCACACATAATGACGGCTGGCGTCTCTAGATGCTAATTTTTGTTATCACATTCAGCTGAAAGCAGAATTACTTCCCGTTTTGGCACGAAGGGAAGATTCAGGAATTTCGTTATTGCGCTTTGCATGCGATGTACGAAGAACTCAACTGGCAAAGGAAAATATCAGTGGGGTTTAATGGTACACGTTTTGTTGATAACTTTATTAGTTCCTAAAAAAACAATAAAAACTACTATGATCTTGGTTGAAAACGTTTTGGTCTTTTTAAGGTAGTTAAAATAACGGTCCATAGAAGGTAATTGAATATGTATTTTCAAGAGTTTTAGAGACGATTGTACACTGAACAAACTTTATTCTCTTATACTTGTAAGATGTGGAAAATACAACTACTTATTTTTGTTATTAAAACTCAAAGCATTTTTCGACCTCCTAAAAATTGTTTCAGAGTAAATAAATGTGGCAACAAATGATACAGCAACACTGGTTTAACAATGAGCACCTATTAGGTATTAAAATCTAAGCAATTTTCTAATTATAATTTGACTTGGGTATTCTTTAGGCCATTTCAAAGAGGGACTAGGAAGTAGGTAGATACTATATTATTCACGATAAATGCCCCTTTTTATGAAAGACAGTTAACCATACACAAGGAAAAGATTTAATTAGGGGAATTAACAACTACATGAACAACCACAGAATTTTCGTTTCCATTCTTGGAAATGTACTTAATATTCCTCAACTTTAATACATAAAAAAATATGTTACTAAATTTAAATACAAAATTAGGGTCACAGCCCTATAAATAATGCATGCTAATGTTAGGGAACAAACAAAAGACCTTCTGCCCTTAATTACTATTTTACTTAAATGAGGGAAGTTCCAGCCTTCACAAAATAACTCGAATCTATTTGTTTTGATCCCCGTACAACAATATCGAAGGCGGGTCGTTATGTCAAAATTATAACACTCACACTATTATAATATACAATAGCAATTATTCTTTTATTTATTATACTCATATCCATACTTACATTAGTAACATGTACAAGTTAATCAATATATTATCTGGGGAAATGCGTTTTCTTGAAAGCGATTAAAAATAACTGAAGTCTGAACCGGTGTTATATTTTCAGTGGCTGTCACTCATTTGAGGGCAAAAAATTGTTTGTACTAGTATCTCTGAAATGAATATACAGGTAAAACGAAACAGAGCGAATGACTCAGGAAAATTATTTTTCCGGCGTTGACAAACATTAACGGAATAATAAGAATTTTCTCGAAGACCAGTTGATGTTCCAAGAGGATGGAGCTCCCCACATTACGGTCTGCCTGTGAGATTCAGTGGATTGGGAGAAGAGGCGTCTGGAAAGGCCTGCACGATTGCCGGATTTGTCTCCTTTGGATTTTTTCTTCTGAAGTCACTTAAAGTCCAAAATTTATTTAACTCCACCTGCTTCCCTTCAAGATATACGCCAGCGCATTGTCAACGAATACAGCCAATGTTACAAAATGTGCATAAATGCTTTTTACAAAACTTATATTACTGTTTGGAGGCTGTAGGTCACCAATTTGAACACTTAATTGGTTGACATGTAGTAATTTGCAAATAAAGTAAAAAGTAGTTTTTTTATTAACAACCTCTATCTCCGAAATTAATCGGTCAAATTAAAAAAATAAAACACGGCTGTGTAGAGAATTAGAGTACCTTTCAAACTATGTGTCACTTAACCCTCCCCCCCCTGCCTAGGGGGGTAGAGTCTGTAACAAGAAATTTATATGAAAAAATATTCCCCTTCGATCAAAAATCGACATGTATCGGCGTTTTTCCGAAAAATAATTCGCTCTGTTTTGTTTTCAAAAGGCCACCCTGTATAAACGAGTCACAAAAAATTTCCGAGTTCCTAAGATTTACACCACCTTGACTCGAATGTTTTTTCATACAACTTTAACACAAGATGCTTCTTATTTGATACACATTTTCATTTATTTAAGTCTAACAAGAGAGTGATATACAGGGTGCTATATTTTACCTGTCCATAACTTCTATGTTTACATTCAAAACACAGAAACACAGAATTTCCGTATTTTTTGTCTCGTAAAGTTTAGATATCTTGTGTATATATTTGTAATGAAAAAAGTTTATATGAACATTTATATTCTAAAATGCTTCCTAAGGGTATAACAGCAATTCAGAACATACTAAATAAAATCATTCTTTGGAGCTAATTTTAAAACTAGTCCGAGATATCCTGTCTATAAGTTTATACATAAAAATGTATCTCTAATGATATATATAATGATTATTGCAATACCTTTGCAACCAGCTCATTGCGATCAACATCTTGTCCACAACCATCATATATCACCTCGTACCATGACCATAGCCTATTTTATAGCCAAGACTAACTTAACCATTTACTATCCTATAAACGAAATAAAATTTGATAAAAACTTATGCCACCCGATGCCAAACATACCTGGAGAATTTATTTTCACGAAATCTTTTTAACTCGTTACGATTTATAATATTTTGTTGAAGTCATCCTTATTTCAATTATATTAAAACTACTTTGCCACTGCGTGTCCTATCTCAGAGTTCAAATGAATTCGGTTTACCTGTATGTAATTTGAAAAAGTTGAATTAGTAGTGCTTATTTCAAATATCGATGTCAACATGAATCTAAACGTTATAAAGGAGTTATTGAAAAAAATGGAGAAGAACAATTTTCCAAACTATGTATTTTAATATTAAAGGCTGGAGTAACTTGTAAAGTGAATAACTATAAGTTAGAGACTGACCTAGTTCCAAAACTCATAATGAATGTATCAACTTATGACGAGCTTTGCTGTAATTACTTATTAATTATTTGTACATATTTAAATATAATGTATAATGAAAAAGCCGTTTCCTAAAAAATAATTTATACTGTATAATGATTCAGAGCGCATTTTCTCAATACCTTAACATAAGGTGAATATTCCTAAGGCCATTTTAGACCAGATGTTTTAATGAGCCAATGATCTAAAGTCACTGATTTTCGAGATACAAGATGGTTAAGTATAAAAGTACATATTCCAATGCACCTGAGGATGTTTCGCCTGAATTGATGAAACTTTGACTAACGAGTTGTCTAATTAATCAATCAAACATTTTAATGAGTTATTTTGTGACAACCTTTGACATAAGTATTTAATAACAACTTATGTATCGGGAAACAAGTACATATATTAAAAAGAACGTTCGACGAAAGAAAGTTAATTTTAAGCTTTTTTATATACCTATCCTTTCAACATTCGCGACGTTTGTTTGTTTCATTTGACGACACAGCCCGAAAGTACCGAAAAAATATAGCTTTCACATAAAAAAAGTTACATTACAGTTACAGTACATTATTTTATAACTCATCATGTTTGCTGTACTGAAAGCAATTTATAGTCAGTTTTTGTTGCATCCGAACATCAGCTCAATTTCATTTACTGGCAACGCAAAATCAGCGAAAACATGTAATTCATTATAAATTTAAACAAAAACGCAGCAAAACCAGAATTGTTATATTTTAAATGATTGATTTCGGCTTACGGACTTGATTTTGATATGATTCCATTTCAGTTATAATTAAACTGTCGAATTAAACATTGACAATCAATCAAAATCTGTTTACTCTTTGGAAAAACGATCTATAATACTAATTAACCTAATGGAGGTAGCAAATCTTTTATTTTATATACATATTTTGCTCCATGTAATTTAATAATTTTTAGTATATTATATTGACTGATAACTAATTAACCTAAGATTAACTAGATAATTAAATTAAATTGTCACATTGTCCATCAATGAAATATATTAAAAAGTAAAGTTATTTATATGAAAACTCTTTGCTGTTCTTTGCAATTTGAAGTAAAGCACGTGTGTTAATTTTTAACACATAATTATTTCGAAAACGAAGTGTAACAAAAGCCAGGAAAGTTAAGGGTTTTCAAGTAGGTTTTCAAATAACGAACGAAATGCATTCCAAAGAACGTAGGAATTCCAAGAATAAGTTGTTGGAAGTTGTTAGAAAAATAATAATAGGTCAAATAGCTGGTTTGTAGGCAGATTTTCTATGCTATAAGAATATATTAAATGAGATTGACTAATCCGTCCCGTATTGCTACACGGAGTCACTAGTGGAAGGCTAGGGTTACTTGTAAGTCCAGTTAGTCAGAATTATTTATATAAATATAAATTCAGTCCATTAGATAACTACATGGCATAGTTATGCCAAAGCGTCCATATATTCAGGGTTCCCGCCAGTAGAATAAGAACAGAAACGTATCAATTAAAGTGTAATGATAATTATAAACTCCCTTTCGAGAAGTTAATAATAACTCTTTTGTCAGTTAACACCGTTATGATACTGGTCATAGCGATAAGTAAAGAAATAACCCCTCAGGTTACAGAAGCATTTTATATACAACATGCATATCCTAAGAGGGAGAAGTTGATTGCATTCCAACCAACTCATTCTAGTACTCTAGAACGCGGACGCGTTTCATAAAGTGAAAATTACTAATTGAGCAGGAAGTTTCAGTTTCGCGTAAAAACAATTGAAAAATTCTTTTGTTAACATCGCGCCTGCCAAATTATAAAATAATATTCCCTAAACAATTCGCCTGACAAAAGAGCAGACACATTTTGATATATTTAAACGCGTGTCTAGCTTACTTCAGAGTAACGTTGTATTTTAAAAAATTGGGCTTACACCAATTTCACTACACAGACAGCTCACTAAATGTTACGTTTCCTCTGTCTGCCTCTAGTAACGTTAATGATATGGTTGTACCAGCAAATAGAAGAATTAATACATTTAAAATAGACCCCTCTGTAAAATATCCTTTAAATTTTACTCTAAACTCTACCCCAAATAAAAATGACGTACGTATATGGAATATTAAATAAATATAGGTAACATGTCTATGAATGAAAGTAGTACCTTTAAATAGTAGTTAAGTAGTAGTAGCATTAAAGATGTACATAATTACGACGTAAAAATAATTACATTATGTTCAAAGTTATTAACATTTTATTACCAGTGTCATGATTGCTGTGATAGTAATCATCGGCATTGTCATCGTCATCATAATCATCCTCATTAATAACATCGTTATTATTTCGTATTGTTAGTTTTTGCTGTTCAGGAGCTACTGCCAGTTGACTTCACACCTGGTATGATAGGACGGGATGGTAAATCGGTAAAAAACAACAGAAAAAGTCGGAGCCTACTTTTTGTCAGGAGAAAACGATGCTGTTGCAAGAAGACGATCAGATGGATTATCCCGACGGACAAATACTGAATAAGAAGCTGTTTGTACAATTGGTTCAACATTTAAAATATTATGGGAGCTTTGAACGCCAATATGCTAATGTTGGACGGAAACAAACCCAGAGACTGATAAACTTAGAACCAAAAATTTGGTTAGTCTGAAAGTAGTCTCCGTATAAATATGACCCACATTTAAAGTTGCATCCTGTATACAAATGACAATAAATAAAATTAAGCAAAGATAAAATAGGAAAATAAAAAAATATAGCAGAAATTCCGGCACGTCTGTACCCCGCCCGGTAGGATGAAGGTTAAGAAATAACGGAAAAAAATGACAAATCTCGCTTCCTTCCACGCTATAAATTACCCAGCCCAGAACAAGAGAACGCCAGTCGAAGCTAACCTATATATGATACATCTGGGTACATTTTTCATTTATAATTCAGCAGGAGTTGTTATTTTCGAATTTATTTCTGCTTTAAAAAATCCCGCAGCTGTCTCCAGGCGGTTGAATTTTATTGATTCCGTTTGGTTCCGTGCATGCGGAGGAACCTCTGCGGTCGAATATGAATAAATACATTCACGGCATCCACCGCCTTTGTTGTCCCGATCGGGGCAAAATATTTGTTTAAAGTTATAGAGTGCTGAATTATTTATTCGAATCGTCGAACGGGTAGGGTTATAACTGGGACACAACTGTTCAATAAATGCCATACGATTTAATACTACGTTTTACTGCATCATTGTGTTTTAAAGTTTGTACTTATGCTGCTTTGCTTTTTGAAAGTTTTAGTGCTAAGTGTCTCATAAATGTTAAGTTATGAGCCCTACACATATGTATTAAACAATTTTAAGTCTGCAATCAAAAGTGTGCGAACTAAAAACATGGCCCGTCGTTGCCATACTTCACACGTTTTGCATTAATTTTATATATTGCTAGTTCAAACTGGAATAAATAATCAGATCATTACTCTTTGTCCGTATAGACTGAACCACACAGTTAAAATTGTGTAATGTATAGCCATTAGAAAGAAGAGAAAGTTTTCCTGAGGTTTAACCATTAACCAATGACGTTGGAAGAAGTAGAAGGAAAGAAACCTGTAATTTATCTGTGCAGTGGATGACTTGGGTGGGAGTGTTGTTCTCTGAAAACAAATTAAAACTGTAGTCCAACCAAACTACACTTGTAGAAAAAAAAATTGTTACCTAGACTTTTGTAAGTGGAAATGGTAAAAGGGCTTATAATAAACCTAAAAAAAATAAATGCGTAAGCAGGGGTGGCGGAGGGTTGATTTGGGGGATTAAAAAGTTGTGAAAAATTGTGTCGTTGATATTTCTGGCGAAAGTTGACGTCAAACAAAAAAGTATCTCATACAAAAGTTGTAGATCATGCAAAAATCTACCTTTGTAGAGGTCACTTTTTAAGATAACCTCAAAATTTCCGAGAAAAATGCGAAAAACAGGTTTTTTTCTTATTTCTCGTTTTTTATTTCTCATTTGCGCAAAAATAATTTAATTTTGTAATCACAAATTTTTTTAGATAAAAAAATCAAGAAGTTTCCGAGATATTCATTTTTTCCGGTCTGAAACACTTTTTTTTCAAAGAAAAATTCTACTTAGAGAGAAGTCATGGTACGGAGTTCTGCCGGTAACCATTTTTTTCGTTTTAACATACTTTTTGGTGAAAAAAAAAAAAAACTGTTATCACAGTTCGAAACCATGCTCAAAAATGCAAAAAAAATAAAAAATGACTTGCAACAATCAATCTTCAATAATAGTTGATAATTTGTTTAAATTAAAATAAATTCAAAAACTGATTACACCATTCAATTCTACGGAAAAAAAAACTCGTCTGTCTCGTTGTTAGACCCAAAACTTTATTTTTGTACAGTATTGCTATAAACCTAAGTCGAATAGTGAATAAATATAATAAATAATAATTTTTCCGTAGGATCGATTAGTGTATTAAATTTTGATGAATTCATAGATATACAGTGTGTCCAAGATAAGAATGGGATAGCATTAGGACCGAACTGTTTTATTACACACTACGTAATGTACCAGGTGATTAAGTATTTATAGATTATCTAATTACATCAATTTTATATATTTTTTAAAGAATTTGTGTTCCATATGTACCTAATAAGCATTTAACTAAAAATATTTAAGACATAAAGACACAATTTGAAAGAAACAAAGAAAATATATTTTTTTTAAGGAAGCATATTTTAACTTCCGGAATTTCCCACTGTGTTCCATTCTCAATGAAACACCCTGTATGTGACAGGTTACTTACTGATTTCTTTTTTCTAGGAAACAGATTCAGTTGCGATTGCCGCCTAGACTGGGTCTACTTCTTGCGCGACAAAACCACCCAGCCGCACATCCGGAACTCCCTGGAAGAATTACAGTGTCAACTCCAACCGGAAGACAAGGTGGCCACAACGGCGGAAACGTACGAAAATATAGGCTGCCCCCCTCTCGATAAGACCTTCGCCTTTGAGTCCCAATTTCCCGACGCCAAAGAGAATGCAGATGAGTCAGAAGACGAGGAGCCGGACGACAAGGTATATCTGACGTCGATCCCCCTGGCGGACCTGCCCTGTCCTCCCGAGTTTCGGCCCACACCTATCACCATCAAGCAGGGCACTACCAGACGCCCGGAGGCGTCCAGGGCGTCTTCTATCGGAACGCGAGTAGCTTTTGTAGTTGTTCTGTTGGTGTTCTTGATGTAACCCAATTTTTTCGTACACTTGGGTGTGTATAACGTGACACTGAAGCTCAATTCCATGTTCTACACGTAAGTGAACGTAAGAGATGTTTTTGTTTTTCGTGATGCGCTCTTTTCCATATCACTTGGTGGCTGTGTACTGGCGTCATGGGGTTCATATTTTTTAAATAATTTCGGAAAACTATGGGAACTAGTTTTGAATGAAAAATGAAAATGACATTGCCAATATATTTTGCATATAGTAGAAATAGAGTATTTTAACCATGTGGTCTATTCATCAACATTTAAAGAAAATTGCATAGAAGTGTGCAATACATTATGTACATACCTTTAAAGCGGCGGCAGGTCGTAGCATTTCAACATGTATTTCTAAAGGAGTATAGTATTCAGAATTATTTTTTAAAGATAATTTAAATCGATTGTTTCCTAAATTCATCTAAATTTAAAAGGACCCCGCACAAGTCTTATGGAAATTGGGTCCCGGTCAAATTCGCTGAATTTTTGATATGTGATAAGAGTTCATCATACTGGTCAATTGTCTCAATGGCCACAAAGCTCAAAAATGGATAGTTTGGCCGGTACAGAGCTTTAAAGCTCCGAATATCCTCCACGGATTTATGTATATGCGCAGTGTGTATAGACTTTTGAAATAGCCTATTTCATTTTTTTTATTATCTAGGTTTATATTTTTGAGGTTGCTGAATTCAGATCTGTTGTTAGATTTTCAAAATTGACAGTTGGCAGCTGTCAACTAGCTGTCAATTTGCTATAATAAAGCCAGAAACTTGTTTTTTTATGATTTATTTTTTTTTTTTTTTAGTTCGATAAGTTCAAAGACGATATCAAATCAATAACAATGACTATCGGCAGCTGTCATTTAGCTGTCAACAATTCTTCAAAGTCCGGTAATAAAGTCAAAAAATTATTTTTTGTTTATAACTTCAAGTTTTTTAGATAAGTGAATATAAATATGATATAAAATTATGTAGTCATCAGCTTACAGCTGTCAACAAGCTGTCAACTAACTGTCAAAATGCAATAATAGAGCAAGTAACTTATTTTTTGTGCTTAACTTTGTGGATAAGAAATCAAACATGATATAAGTTTATGACATCACTTTTGAACTCAGTGATCTAAGCAACTTAAAGCTTTTTAAAAAAAGTAACTTTTTGACTTTATTATTGCATTTTGACAGTTAGTTGACAGCTTGTTGACAGCTGTAAGCTGATGACTACATAATTTTATATCATATTTATATTCACTTATCTAAAAAACTTGAAGTTATAAACAAAAAATAATTTTTTGACTTTATTACCGGACTTTGAAGAATTGTTGACAGCTAAATGACAGCTGCCGATAGTCATTGTTATTGATTTGATATCGTCTTTGAACTTATCGAACTAAAAAAAAAGAAAGATAAAACATAAAAAAACAAGTTTTTGGCTTTATTATAGCACATTGACAGCTATTTGACAGCTGCCAACTGTCAATTTTGAAAATCTAACAACAGATCTGAATTCAGCAACCTCAAAAATATAAACCTAGATAATAAAAAAAATGAAATAGGCTATTTCAAAAGTCTATACACACTGCGCATATACATAAATCCGTGGAGGATATTCGGAGCTTTAAAGCTCTGTACCGGCCAAACTATCCATTTTTGAGCTTTGTGGCCATTGAGACAATTGACCAGTATGATGAACTCTATCACATATCAAAAATTCAGCGAATTTGACCGGGACCCAATTTCCATAAGATTTGTGCGGGGTCCTTTATTATATTTATTTCGATATGGATAAAACGTATCGTTTTATATGCTTGCTCCTCAGTTTTTCTAAAGTTACAGTCGCATATCAACAAACAGATTTTTATCTACAGTGTATTATACAGGGTGATTCACAACTTATCCAAAAAAAATTGGGAATAGATGCGGCATGAAATATGGAGTCAATATCGTAAAAAAATTTTTTGTAAGATTCTTATAGTTTCCGAGAAAAAAATTATTGAAGTTATAGTACATTCAACCACTGCATAGCTGGACAACTGTAGTCTCTAGCGTCATTCGCAATACGCGTGGAGAGCCACGTGGCCTCAGCGACTCGGATTACTGAAATCCGATTTTGCAATCGTCGTTGCCATAGTGTTTACCTGTTATCTGTGGTGTTTACAATAGTTTTTTAATAGTTAGTGTCAAAAATGGCTTGCGTGGATAGCAACTCGGAGTTGATGGATATCGTTTTAATTTATGTTGAAGCATTTGTGTTATGGTGAAGCAAGACAACATTTGTGTTAGTTCGTAGAAACTGAGTAAGACGGACCCAAATGTGTTTACACGTTGGTGGATAAAATTTTGAACAATTTTTGTTGTAATATCGGGTATGTCAAATGATTTTATTATTTAAAAACAAATTAATTTTATTAATTAATAAAGGCAAAAGCAGTTGAATTTGCCGATATAAAAGAGTTACTATAAAATTCTATTTACATATTTCTTTCCTTGCGAAAGTTTTTGTCCGTTTATATCACACCGCCATGCCGGTCGCATTGTGCGGGGTCAGGTTTTACAGTGGACCAATTTCCAGTGCCGTGCAGAAGTGTATTTTTAAATCATTTTCGAACTGGCCTTTTTGATTTTTTCTTTACAAAATTGTATTTGTAAGGGTCCCTTGTACATCCAGCATTTTTTTTGGATATGTTCTGAATCACCCTGTATTTGCAGTTTTTTTCAGTAGAATACATTTTGTTAAATCATCCTCTATCAAATCAATCAAAATAAGTACCTATTACTAATGAACAACTGGAAAAACTGTAGTTGCGACAAAAACATTTAAAACTTATGATCTTTCTTTAAAAATATATTATACATAGGTATGTATAACATATTTTTATTTTTAGGTAAAAACTTATTATGCGTTTCAGGATATTCTTAATAAGAGCCCTTTGGATTTTTCTCCACCAAAAAAATCGTTTGTTTTGCGACCATTTTTTCAACAAATAGATGCAATTGACCATTGCACTAGGTTCATATACAAAAAGAAGTTAATTAAAATCGATCAGTAAATACAAAGTTCTTATGCACAAAAGAATTTTAGTATTTTTTTACTCTGTACAGGCTGTTACAAATTCACTTCTCACTACAAAGATCTCGGAAACGGTAAGGAATACAAACTAGCTTAAATGGGGGCAAAGTTGCATAATCAGGGACCAACATTATGCCTCTAAAAAATCAGGGCTAACATGATTAGTTTTCGAAACATTTGAAAAAAATCGAAATTTTGGAAATCCGATTTTGTTTCATATCAGCCTTATTTGAGGTGATAATATGAACAACCAAAACGCAAAATGAATATTATATTTTAAAAAATTACAGTAAATGTAAATGTACATTTGGAACGAATACATTGAAGATGATTTTTTTAGACAAGACGTCGAAATCTGATTCGGGCTGAGACAAGGGGTCATAAAGGCTTACAAAAAATGTAATAAAATTTAAAGGTTTGTATTTTAAAAAATCAAGCTGATGATGGTCCTGTAGGTAGAGATAAAACGTTCCATATAAAAATTTATTATGCCATTCGATAGAGAGCAAAAAATTGCCACGAGAAACTGTCCTTCTTTTTTCAATATCACCTCAAACAAGGCTGAAATCAAACAAAAACGGATTTCCAAAATTTCGTTTTTTTAATATTTCGAAAACTAATCATGTTAGCCTTGATTTTTTAGGGGCATAATGTAGGTCCCCTGACTATGCAACTTTGCCCCAATTAAGCTACTTCGCATCCCCTACTGTTTCCGAGATCCCTGTAGTGAGAAGCGAATTTGTAACAGCTTGTATGTATTTCTAATAGAGAAAATACTTTATATCCATTAATTTAGGTTTACATGAAAAACCAATTTTTCCAGGGTACATTAGAAAAGATTTATAGCAATTTCGAAATTAAACCTTTTTGTAACAATAGAACATCAATGGAATCCAATAATGTGATCACCAGAGCTTGTTGAATTTGAGGCAAAGTGGGTCCCATATGATTCTCATAATTGCCTCCATAAACTGCAAAAAAAATCTATTTCATATTGCGTTATACGAACGATATTAAATCCGTAGGATTCGTCATATATGCTCTAAATCAAATAACGGAAACAAATAAAAGTCGAATAAAAATGTATGTTTACCTTCCCAGTCCAATCAAACACTCGAAATAATGTCTCTCCAGCGTTTAACATAATATTATAGCCAATGTTGCGAGTTTGATATCAAAGCAAAGATCTAAACACAATCAGATACGTCGATAGAGAGTCTATACAAGGTGGCTCAGGTATTGCTGACATTCTTTATTTACCTGAAAACCGTTCTTGACAAAACAACAATGATATATCTTTGTTCTAATTATTCAGTATGTTTAAATATTCCCATTATTACCATCTGACTGATGACATGAGCAATATGTTCAAAAAACTACTTTAGCACTGTTGTGTCATTATTAGAGTAGATTTTCAAGTTTCTTTAGCTTTTGGTACAAATATGCTTGAACACATGAATACATGAATACATGAATATATGAATACATGAATACGTATGTACATTCAAATACATGTAGAGGTCATCAGTACAAAACACCAGAATATGTGATTAGCTTCTCTGATATGTCGCGCTCTGATGAGACGTGTTATACGCATCAAGACACAGCACAATAATGTTTCGTTTAAACTCCCTTTGAATTACAATCGCAAAAAGCATATATCATGAAATAAACCATTCGAATTTTTCTAAAGTAATTTCTTCCCGACAGTACCAAAGAAATATTTTATTTGAGCAAATAAATGGACCGGAACCGCTTCGTTAAGGAGATATTGAATGTTGAAGATGGCTGATTGATTGATTGCATTTTTTACACCCTACCTATGTCAAGGGCTGAAGTATTGAGATTCTGTTTGAAATTTCAGATTAAATCGGAACTGATGAATGTGAGAATTTCCTTAAATAAATTATCGTAAATAATTCAAAATCGGTCGCTTGCGGGGTTTTGAGATACACCGCGGGTATTTCTTTTCAACGGATACGCCTACGGGATGATTGTGCCCATGCTTTGGATCATCGTGTCAAGAAATAAGTATTATACATTTATTCAAGTGTAGGTTCATCCACTTCTACACAGTATCTATAATATATTTTCCTTAAGTTTAAACTTCTTTGTTAAAAATGAACCACGTTATAGGAAAACTGAATTTAAAGCTTATTTAATAATATTTAATGATTTCTACTACTATATTGCAAAAAAATAGGTGCATAAAATTAAAAACGCAAATAATAAAACTGTTTCAAATATTCTCATTACGTGGTTGTTAACTGTTAAAAACATCAAACAATTCGGTATTATAATTATTTTCCTTCCTTTGCATTGCTTTTTACTCATTTTACTAGTTAATTTATTTAAAAGAAAAAAAAGGAAACACTGACGAAAGATTAAGAGTTAGAAAGTTAATATCAAAAATTCTAAAGAAAATTCGCTGTTGTAAAAAGATATAATCGTCAAGGTCGGAAATGCTTTCAGTAAATAATAGAGTAAGATCTATAAAACCATAAAGAGCATATCCGACTTTATCTTTCTCTCTTTGTTAATGTATTTGTTTATGATTTTGTACTGAAACTTAATCCGGAAAACAATATTGACAATTTTTTATGTGAGCATGTAAATATTTTATAAACAAAATACAAATGCAAAATAGATACAAAATTGTAAATAATGGCGAATGCGCCAATGTCAATTTATATTTTTCTTACAAGTAGAAACGTACTCAAATTTTTGTGCACTACGGTTTTAAATATACTAGTACATAAGTGTGCAATAAAATCTATGTCTAAACCTTAAAAAAAAAGTCTGTTCTTATCAGGTAATTATAATATATTGACGTTATTGATACAACTGTATAATAATAATTTTCTTTTTAATTTTTTATAAAACTTACTTATTGAAGAATCTCAACAAGAGTTATATATTATACACTGATCATCTTAGTACAATATGTGATGTTAAATGACTTGAAAATTGTAAATTACAATACTAATTGTTACAAATGTACCTTCTCTCTCAAGGAACAACAAAATATAGAAGGGACAAATAGGTACAACACAAATTCAAATTTTATTATAAATGAACATAAGACATAAAAATACAACTGAACGTAAATTGTAAATGGTAAATCTAGTCGCTCTCATCATTTTCGTCGCTATTGGTGGTACAATTAATTAAACAGGTAACCATTATAGTTATGGCTGTTCTTATAAATACTGCATTATGACTGTACCAGATTTCCCCAAAAAATTTAAGCAGTCGAATTTAATAAAAAATTAAAAATTCAAGCAACCGGCGCATTTTAATTGAAACTATTGTCCAAACTGGTTATTTTATCTACAATTTTATGAAACTACAGGGTGATTTTGCAAGTGGGGTAGTAATTTTAGTATGCGCCTACTTATTTCAAGAACAAGTGTTATACAAAAAATAGAAGAATAAAATGTTATTTATAAAAAATCAGAAATAACTCACCTATTTTCGCATTTTTAAATTATGCAATCCGGTCCTCTACACTCATAGCAAATGTTCAAAATTATTTCCGTTTTCCTGTAAACAAAACCTAGCCCTGCGGATCCATGATTCAGTGCAAGAAGTTAACAGCCCATCATGTTGGTGGATTGTTTCGGCAGCGTTTTCTATCCTTATTCGTAATTCTTCAACACTGGCGACTTTAGGGCCATCATACACTAACATTTTCATGTGTCCCCATAGGTAAAAATCACAAGGATTTAAGTCCGGAGCGCGTGGATGCCATAGAATTGGTCCATTACGTCCGACCCATCTGTCATTAAAAACATTGTTTAAATGATCACGTACTTCACGCCGAAAATGAGGCGGAGCACCATCGTGTAAATACCACACATTTTGACGAACATGTAACGGAATTTCTTCAAGTAATTCGGGTAAATTATTCTGTAAGAAATGCAGATAATTTAAACCAGTTAGCCGGTCCGGTAAAATGACAGGTCCAAAAGCTTTCCGTCTACAATTCCTGCCCACACATTTAAGGAAAATCTTTGCTAGAAGTTTGTTCGTCGAATTTCATGGGGATTTTCTACAGCCCATACATGTGTATTATGGAAGTTATTTATCCCATTTCTAGTAAAAGTCGCTTCATCCGTTACCAAGATACGACTCGTAAAATTTTCGCTAGCATTGTTTTGTTGCAGTAACCATTCACAAAATTGAACTCTCTTAGGGTGATCCTCGGGTAGTAATGCGTGCACACGTTGTATGTGGAACGGATAAAGTTGATTTTCTTACATACCATACCATACCATAGTTTGCCATACTTTGCTTTGGGATATACTTACCTGGTGTGAAATTTTTCTCGTACTCGTTGCGAGGTTCTCCTCAACGATATCCAAAATATCTTCTTCAGCCTGCATCATTCGCAAAGGACGAGCTCGTCCAGCGTGATTTCCACGGTTTTCTTGCAGTTTGCCTGTATCCCGGGCTCGTTGTGTTAAATAAACAAATCGTCTTGCAGAGGGATGAAATTTACGAGGAAATTTCTGTGCATAGCGTCGAGCAGCATGCGCCGAATTTTGATTACACTCTCCGTACACTAACAACATATCCACACGTTCTTTATTACTATACACATGGGCCATTGTTTTATCACTCTGCCAGCAAATTAACATAAAAAGATACTAAATACACAATACAAAACACCAAAATGATAACGAAAACACAATTCGTTTATAACTAACTGAAGTAAGCGTGACAATCAAAGCAAGGACTGCGCGCGCTACTTAACACGTGGCTTATCGATAACGTATCGGCCAACATTAGCGTGTTCCGTTGCTTCGCCTATTAGGGTAAGTTGGGGATTTACAGAGTCGGCTTCAAAATTTGCAATAACTTTAAACTCAGTTATCTCGGTTATTAAAACACATTTATTAGAGCAATTTTTTGTAAAATGATTTATTTTAATGCCTATTGTCATCAGTTAAAATTAATACCCCACTTTCAAAATCACCCTGTATAATCAGTTTTAGTTACAAACTTTCAAAGGCTAAATAAATAGTAGGTAGCTAAATATTCTGCCATATCCTGTGTGTTTCTGTGGGAACAATTAAACAAAATTAATAAATCGTGATGTTAACTTTAAACAAACGCAAAGATTTGCTTTGGTAATGAAAACAGGGACAGTTTTCCTAACGTAAACTAAACTATAGTGTACAAAGGCTTATTTATTTAATTTGAATATGAGAATATTGGCGGGGCATTTGAACCGTTTCTAAATAGGTATATGGAGTACGGTAAATTACATTTATTTATTGTTATAATGACCTAAATTCGATCTCATACTAGGTAAATTTTGAAGCTTTGCTGCCATCAAAAGTTTAGAATATAATTAACCGTGTGTCAAAATAAATTAAACGACCATTGAACGATAAAAGAAAACTATTTCAAAAGATTTCAATATCTTTAACAGTAAAAACATTATTTGATGACAATAACAAACCCGCATCACAGAATGATCTTAATTCTGTTTTATACTTTTCAGAATGATATTTCCGAAAAATTCAAGTCGACATGCTTTAAGTAGGTATATTCTCCACGTTATATGTTTCACCCATATTTATTCAAGTTGCATGAAAGTTAGTCCAACAACTAATAACCCATGTGGTTTACAATTTGCTTTCGAATTATTCAGGAGTGGTTCCCCATTGAAATTATTTAAAAAATATGAAAAGACGACAAATGGTCACAGCCCCTACCCTCACTCATATTTGTGACATATGTGCAAATCTATGTAAACGAGTACGAGTAATATAACATATGGAAATACGGATACTGTATCAAGAAAAAGTTCCTGTAACTCATATGCTTTTATTTATGAATTTATGTTGAGTAGAAAAAGTAATTGATACATTCTCTAAAAACTATTCATTCGTTAGCGACTGTTAAGAATTATTTCTTCCTGATACTGTCGTAGTCGTCCAAATTCTTTCTGAATAAGAGTCGTGAGATGTAAATAATTGTTCACTAACTTGTCAGAGTATTAGCGTAGTTAATCCAATACTAGTTCTTTCCCGCAATATATTTTGCATACATAAATTTCTGGTATCGAAGAACATTGTTTGACTTAATTTGATAAGATTTTTTAAATATTATTTTTTTTAATTTGTATGAATTAACAATTTTTTATCGAGGTGGCTAAGAAAAAAATGGGTTGCACGCAATTCATTTTTTGCGACTCTCCAAAAATATTAATCAACAATATTCAAAAACATATACCAAATTTGGTATCTATTGATTATTTCACTAGATTAGAAAAACCCAGTCATCTGCAAACCAAGCAGCTATATCTTCGTAAGAAACTAACCTCTAACTCAATTTTTATCTTTTTGGGTTAATTTCAATTAAGAAGCATCATGTAGATGTTTAGCAGTCGTATCAAGGGACGTGTTGTTATATATTTCCCATATTTCATTTAACAGTAAACTTGTCTTGATACAGTTGCCAGTATAAGTTTTACCCAGTCCGTTGTCAGCACTATCTATACCATGTTCCTTTAAGAAGGTTGCAAAATATTTTCCAATTATTTTAAAATGATTTCAGTATCTACCAGATATTAAAAAATTTAGTATTTATAACATTGAAGAAGAGTAGGTATCAATATATGTATACGTTTTTTTTTTTTTAGAAATTGATATATTAAAAAAGTATTGCTTTTGGTATTACTTTGCGTTGGTTTTGTTAGTTGATGGTGATAGAGCATTTACATATTACCTTCCAAAGAAAAACAATAGTGGGTCATGATACAAATTGTATTTTTTATCAATCAAGTTTAATTAAATACCAGTATTTCTTCCTTTTTTCCAAACTGTTACAAAACAAAAAATGAATCAAATAACACAAAATCAATTTATATACTAAATAAGGCATATAATAAATGCCAGGATACTGAATTTGAAACAAAAATTATTATTGTTGAATTAATTTCTTTAACTAGAAATACTTCATCGTGAATTTGTTCTTACAAAATGTTCATTATAGAGACAACCTGGAAAGAAGTATTTTTATATTTATATTATTAGTCTAATTAGACCAGGGGCGATAATTTTTGAAACCAAAAAAAAATATAGTAGGATGAAACCCATTGGAAAAGGAAGAGAATATAACAGAAATGAAAGGAAAAATCATTTACGGGCGATCTGAGGTCGGGAAGGGGTAGGGGGTGAGTTTTTAAGGGTAAAAAACGGTTTTCCTTGATTTCCACAAAAACTACAAGTCTTATGGAAAAAAGTTTAAGTGACAAAGTTGTAGGTAATAAAAAGATCTACAACTTTTGTATTTACACTTTTTTCACATAACCTTATAATTTATGTGAAAAATTCAAATAACCAAATTTTTGCTTTTTTATTTTTATCTTTTACAAACAAATTTTTATTTTCACGAAGTTTGGTGAAAACTTACCTATTTATGTCCCAAACACGCTGTAATTTTTTTGATTTGAAATATTTATTTTTTCACCTTATTTTTACTTAATATCGAAAAAGCACGCTAATTTTCAATCGAAAATTCTCACGTCAAAATATCTGCTTTTTTAAAAACGTCGGTGGGCTTTTTCTTTGTTGAAATCTCTACTTTCTGATGGTGTAAAAAAATATACATTACTATGGTAAGTTTTCTCAGGAAATGCAAAGAAACGAAAGAAGATTTTACAACTTTCTCAAAATATTGTAGATGTCTTGTTAAATATTAACTTTATTAACTTATTTGGTTGTTAATTATAATAGTATGTTTCGACTTGTAATTTTTTTGTTTATCAATGTAACATGGAATCTTGCGTTTTTCGAGTAATTAAAGTGTAAATTTTAATAAATAGCTGAAAATTGTACATAATGATTAGAAAAAAATTTCGGATTCTAGTTCGTTTCTTTGCATTTCCTGAGAAAACTTAACATAGTAATGTATATATATATTTTTTACACCATCAGAAAGTAGAGATTTCAACGAAGAAAAAGCCCACCGACGTTTTAAAAAAAGCAGATATTTTTACGTGAGAATTTTCGATTGAAAATTAGGGTGCTTTTTCGATATTAAGTAAAAATAAGGTGAAAAAATAAATATTTCAAATCAAAAAAATTACAGCGTATTTGGGACATAAATAGCTAAGTTTTCACCAAATTTCGTGAAAAAAAAAAAATTTGTTTGTAAAAGATAAAAATAAAAAACCAAAAATTTGGTTATTTGAATTTTTCACATAAATTTTGAGGTTATGTGAAAAAAGTGTAAATATAAAAGATTTTATTACCTACAACTTTGCCATTTAACTTTTTTCCATAAGACTTGTAGTTTTTCAGGAAACCAAGATAAACCGTTTTTTACCCTTAAAAACTCACCCCCTTCCCCTTCCCGACCTCAGATCGCCCGTAAATTATTTTTCTTTTCATTTCTGTTATATTCTCTTCCTTTTCCAATGGGTTTCATCCTACTATAATTTTTTTTCACTTTTTACCATTTTTGAAGGCTTAAGCACTGGTCTAAATAGTCGACAGTATGTAATTTTTTAAACTAGGTTTTGCATATTTTGAGACATTTTTATTTTGATACTGAGAAGTATACTCTTTTTTCTAATTTTTTTCCAACCATCTTTTGCATAACCATGTAGAATATATTTTGTTCGATGAAATTCTGGGGATTAAAGAGAATTTTTAAATAGTTGGAAAATGGAAAGTTGTCCTTCTTCCGTAAAGTGTGGGGGTGTACTCATTTTATATAATTCGTTTTATTACACTAAAAATATTGTACTGATAGATTAATGAGAATATAATTGTAAGAAAATATTATATTTTATAAGAATAACGAAAACATGAAAAAAATTCGAATTATAGGTCATGCATGCAAAATAACAAAAGTATATATTGTGAACTAATAATTGCGAGTTATTTAAACATATCAATAGATCAACATATATGACTAAAATTATTTTAAATTTTGTTACATGCGTAACCATATTTTTTTACATTACTTAATTTCATTGAGACTTTTTGTACTTATATATGTTAGTTTATTCAAGTTATTAATAGTAGTTGTGACTTTATTACATCAACATATTGGTACATGTAAAAAAATTCTCTGTCATACAGGGGATTTCATTAAGAATCTGTATATTTCGTCTTAACTTAATTATATTTATAATTTATTTCAATTTTGCATTCATTTAACAATGAATGAAAATATACATTTATAGAAATTTTCAAAAATATAAACGTACTCTTATAGAAGATATTTATTTTAAAAATTGACATATTTATAACGCAAAGTATTAAGAGATAACATCTTTCAGTAAAATATATACATTAACCCATTTTAGAAAAAAATCTAATGTCCCAGGCAAACAGAAAATAATTTTATCCTGCATAATCAGTATTTACGTATTATTTTCAAAAAAATTGTGATGGAAAGAAAATATTTACTGTTTACTTTTTGGTGTTTTTTCAGTACGAAATTCTATTAATTTTAAAATAAACAGCAGGAATGACATATTAATTTCTCAATAAAAAATTAAAGGTAAATGGTATTATCAATGAATTATTCCTGGGATGTTAGAGACTGGTATAAGGATAAAATTGCAATAATTGTTACATGCTTGGGCCACTGGATATTCTAAAAATACAAAAATGTGTTAAAATACAAATTAAATATTGAAAATATGTCATGGAAAGTACCTACTAAAATTTCATACTCGTCATTTAAAATCTGTGTATATTTAAGCTCATATTATATCCCATTATTTTCACGGAAATAATGCAAATGGTGATATCTTAACATTAACTGCTTTCATTGGAGATATAAATAATTAAGCAATAAGCGGTTATAGTTAACATTTTTTAAGTCTAATTTCATTTTAAGTGAAGCATTAGATTGACAGTGCTGTAATTTATACTCGTTTATGAAATAAGTAGATGTTAATATTAATGTCAACCGATTTTAAAAAGACATAAATCATGAAAACCACACTACTTACATCTAAAATAATTCTATTAATATGAAGATGATATTAAGATTAGTACATAATGTTTTCAGTTTCGAGCACTTATCTGTACTTTAGATTATATATAAGATATTATGTCACATAATTGTAATATTTTTGTATAAAAGTTTAGTAACAACTTAATTTTTAACTGTGTCCACATAAATCGAACAAAATGTGTACTTAAGGAAACTCGTGGACAAAACCTGTCTGTTTTATGTATTATAGTAGAAAACATCGATTGGTTTTGACATTAGGATGCACCTAGTTGTTCGATATATGTTAACAAATGTACTGTACATAGTTAAGGCAACTAAGAAATAAGTGTTTCGTTTAACTACCACTTGTACCTTTATGATACACAACAAGAAGAAACATTGTCCAGTCCTTATGTAATAATGAATGTATCCATTTTTGTGTGATATTTTCATTAGTCATAGAATGTACTAATCGAATAAATAAATAAATACGTTGAAATTTATTTATTTTCCTCCTAGTAAAAAATTAGTAAAACTACCATAATAATAAAAGTAAATATGCCATGTCTGTACACTATAATAACCACCACATTAATATAACTGTCAATATTGTTCACGATATCCGAAAAAGTTCACGGAAATGGGCCAAAGAACACAATGGTTGTAATAATGATATTATTGCCTTTCACCATTACTAGAAGTACTAAGTAAAGATGTTATCACGTTTACTTTTAAAATATTAGAAACAATTAGTGATAAAAAAATATTGTACACTTGGGTCTACTCGCTTAGCTGGTACGAGGGTAAAAATAGACAGGCATTCGATTAATTCTAAGATTTATTAAATAAAATATACAACATTCATACTCACACAAGAGACGTTGTTCCTGCGGTAGAGGGCTGAATAGTTAGCCATGAACTGGGTAACCCAATTTCAAGGGTTTAAATACACTTGACAAAATGATTTGATAGTAAGGAAGATGGATATACCAGGTCTGTTCAGAAAATAACCGACCTTTTTGAATTACGCGCTAACGGATATACACTGTAAAAAATCGGTGTGAGTGAAAGCAATAAAGGTTCGGAGTGAATCTATTGAGTGAAATTATTGAGGACATTTTTACTGAATATAGGGCATTTTGGTCATTTTTCTCATTTGTAGTTATATTTAAACTAAAAGAGTACTTTCATTCAAATATAAGGTACTCCGTAAATAAATTCTTCACGTAAACTCGAATTTGGTGCACTTGTACCCAAATCAGAGTAAATGTCCTCATTACCGAGTGAGTTTAAATTTATATTAATTTCGAGTAATTTGATTGGCGCCGTGAAGATGGCATAACTTACATATTGCTTCTGTAATCTCGATCACAGTTGATTGGGGCCCTCCAGAAAAACGTGATCGCCAGGAAAGGGGTCTCTGCTGACGGGACTAAATTAATTTCGACACTGTATATTCTAATTAATCAATTTCGAGTTATTTATGTTTGCACTCAATATTTACTTAATTAAAAACTAAGTCTGAGTAAAAAATTACTCAATAATAGTTAAATGTAAATCATATTAGAGAAAAAGTCCATAAATTGGTAAAGTCCGTAAAAAGTATATAAATTGGTTTTATGTACTCAGAATAGAGTTAAAAGTAGCTCAATTGATGGTTAGTAGTAACTCGGATTTGAGTAACTCATTCATTTCTGATGCAATAGTTTCACTCAGTTGTACTAATAGAGTGAAAATTTCACTAAATCGTGTGGACAGCAATTGATACATTATTGAGTAAAATTGAGTGAACTTTGAGTGAAATATTTTTAAAGTCTATTTAGTGACGTGCGGTTGGCAGCATTGCGTTCCACATAACCCCTCCTCTGTAACCACATGATCTTGATATCTCATATTAGTTTCATTTATACAATTTGCAAATGGACATTTTATTTGTTTTTAAATCGCTTGTGTAACACTTACACGTAAGTGATTTTCGAATAGGACAGAATAAATTTCGTTCCATCAAATTAATTTCATATTTTTTATACTAAAGGTATTTTTTTGTAAAGATCTATTAAGAAAGTATTTCACTTTTTTATTTAAGTTGTTTACCAAAATACCAGGTGATTGTCTAAATGTTGACCCTTCCTCTCTCTAAAATACATAAAACTTACTAGACAATCAGAAATTTCTTGCTTTTGCTGACGCTGCTGATGGGGTGCATATTGACCAAGACTGAAGTGGCTGAATCTCCTTGTCCGTTGGACTTAGATTTATTGTCTAAATATAGTGTCACATAAGATGTGTGAATAGTTTCTAGGACCTTGTATCTTTGTGGTTGAGAGCAGCCTATAAGGAGTGGTATAGCTGCTTGTTGGGAAAGCTGTATATTTCACATTTTCCGTCTTATGAAAAAGAAAATATAGAGGTAAGTACTATCTGTTATTCCAAAATTACAGAGCTTTAATAAATCGTTACACGTGACCAGTAATTTTGTTTGGAACATTAATTACATAGTGCAAATGTTTTTTAAGAGTTTTATGCAAAGTTCACACCTGAAACTTCCGGTTGAATCACGGATCTTAGACATTACAAATATAGACATTGGTACTAAATTTTAGATGTGGACAAGGATGTTTAAATTCCAATTCGTTAATAAAAATCAATATACAAAGAGCCATTTTTAAACCGATACTATCAAGCGCCTTTTTCAATCTTGGGTCTCGTAATAAAAATATACATGAATACTCCATGTATATGACAGATTTCCCATCGTGTCGCCGGCGTTCGGTCACCGAATGTCTTCAGAATATTGAGGATCGGTACCAAGACTTTGCAATAGTTCATTTTCTATTGTCTTCACTGATAAGTTGTTTAAGCGCTCTTATGTCATCGTATTTCTAAGTTTAATGCGCTTAAGACATAAAAAGTTTCTTTCTACCGAGACACTTGTTGCAGGAATTGTTAAAACTGGGCAAAACAACTTGTATGTTTCCGAAAATACTATTTTAAATTCCTTGTATAATATTTCTATCGGTTTTTGAACTTCTAAATTACGAAATCGTTCGTCTCTGTACAAAATATTAAGTTCGTTTTTCAACCTACCTTTTTCAAAAATGTTTGGATACATTTGTAATAAACATTCAAACGATTTTTTCCGCTCATTAAAAATTATTACCAAATTGTACATCACTTATGAGTCCTATGACTAGAATTATAGAAAATCTTATAGTTATCTATATACTATATGTATAGATAAGTATGAAGGAGTCGAAAAAAATGTATATAAAATGACAAATGCGCTAAAGTCACATACAACAAAATTTTATTTTCTCTGGCTCCCTCTATAAATCTATTATCGGAAGTATGACAAACACAACATATCATTGCAAATCACTTTGTTGTCGTACGATTTGGAATAGTAAATTCGTTCAATAACTTAAAGGATAAACTAGGTACCTACAAACAGATTCTATATTCCGAGTTTCAAACGCGACGAAAATGTTTGTCAAACATCATGTTTTAGTGATTTGCGCGGCACAAATCATTTTGTTTATATTATTTTGCTGTTTTACGGCCTACAGCAGGAAATATGATATGGGGAAATATCCAAGTAAGTGTACTGCCACCACATAATAATTAATTTAAGTACATACGTCGCTTGCATTTCAAGGCATATACGAACGATGTTATGAAATTTTACATATTCACTCACTCTCGTGTCATTTGAATTTTTCGAAGTAAACTAAACTTTTCTTCCTTAACAGTATTTTTCAAAAATGTTTTTAAATAACAAAAATAGAAAGTTGATCATGAAATACGGATAGTCACCTCCTAAAACTACCCTCAATGCAACATCTAACACTGAAGGATACTGGGTAAATTAATACTCTGCTAACGCTATGCTTTAAATATGAAAAAAAAAAAAATTCTAGACTTTTTTCGCGAAAAAATTTTTATAAAAATTACATTATTTATAGGTAATTTAGAAGTATCCTGTGTATGGAACAGGAACATAGTTAAATGAAAAAATTTTACTTGGTTCAAAATTACACTTATATATGCTCGTATACATAATTGAAATATTATGTACAATTATTTTATATAACTAAACCTAAAAATGTTTATATTTTAGAGGGTTTTCGGATGTTTCTAATAAAAAATTCAACATTAAAATTTCCTACCAAGCTTATTATTATTAAGCCTGTACAAAACAATTCACCAGTGAAGTAAACCATACTGAATCTTTTATTATATCAGTTTACAATTGAAAATCATAGTAACAATATATATAAATAGTAATAATAAATATGTCTATTTGCACTTGTTAAAGATTTATTCAATTAGGATCAATACTGCCAATAATAAAGTGAAAATGACATAGAAATACATATCAGACAGAAATATAGTTAAGATACAAAAAATCTGGAGTCTTATATACGTTTTAATTTTAATCTATGTTATACGTATTCAAAGAGATTTGAATAAACTTAATTTTTTTCACTTAAACACTGTCTCGAACACATTAGCTTAGACATTTGAATTTTAAAGGTAATAGTTTATATAACTAGGTGGATTTTACAGAGTCTAATGACACTTACAGTGTACGATAATTCAATAAACAAAGAAATATTTAAATAAAAAATTTAAATAAATTTGGAACGAATACACGGAAGATGAATTTTTCGAGACAAAACGTCTGAATCTGGTGCGGGCTGAGCCAGTACAGTATTGGGGGTCATGAAGGCTTGCAAAAAATGTAATAAAATTTCCAGGGTCGTATTTAAAAAAATTAAGTTGATGATGGTCCTGGAGAAACGAAACATTACATATAAAAATTATGCCATTCGATAGAGGGCAAAAAGTGGCCATGAGAAAGTGTTCTTCTTTTTTCAATATCACCTCAAATATGGCTGAAATGAAACAAATACGGATTTTCAAAATTTCCTTTTTTTTAATATTTCGAAAACTAATCATGTTAGTCTTGATTTTTTAGAGGCATTATGTTGGTCTCCTGATTATGCAACTTTACCCCAATTGAGCTACTTCGTATCTCTTACCGTTTCCGAGATCCCTGTAGTGAGAAACAAATTATTTGCAACAGCATACTCTAAAAATATTCTCTAGACGTCCAATAAGAAAAATCCTTGTTCAGTTAATTTTGATATTGTTTAATTTTGCATAGAATTCAAATACGTTATCGTTAAGCCGTAATACCTAGCAGGACGTAGATTCGATATTTATTTGGTCGACTTGCAGATTTTTTAATTCAGTTAATTTTAATAAATACATAATAGTTATAGTTTATTTTTTTACCCATTGAAATGTGAAAAGAAAAAAACTCTTATAATTAAAAAATCAGGGCTAAACGAAATTTTGACAGTCCATTATAACTTTTCCTGTCAACGGCAGAGGTCAAGGAACTTAAAATGCTATTTTCTGATGAAGAAAATATATTTAGATATTCTTTAAAATAATCAAGATATTTAGATAAATAAATATATATATTGTTTTGAAACATCCTGTATCTATAAAACTTGTGGATTTAGATCCTTGCTTCATTAGACTTAGTATTCTAAAATTATCCAGGGAATAACTTCAAATGATGGCATAAATGACTCATCTGAACGAAAAAATTTTCTGTTTTAATCATAAAGAAATCGAATACGCCTCTATAAAATATGTGCAATTAAAAGCAAAATCGGAAGTATCATTACCGTAATGGCGGTGCCATTATCGATGGGATAGATACATCAAAGATAGTTAATTAAAAATAAAAACCACGGGACTCTTTGTATAATACATGAAAATGAACTCCATTCAGATATCACAGTCTAGCTGTTACATTTATTCTGATCATTGCTAATATTTTCTCTGTGAGATTAAATTAAAAATGTTTAAATATAATCTTTTAGCCAGGTAAAACATATTTAAAAAAAAGTCAACTAGAAGAAATCGTAGACGATTGTAACAAAAATTACACTAATCTTAAGTAATTTCTTATAAATTTCATCAGGAGTCTTTACTTATACGTCTAGCTAATTTAAATTGGCTCTGAGCTCTGAGTTAGCTAAATGGAAAAAAGTCACTTGTTACAAAGGTCTATGCTGAATATAATAAAATTGTAAATTATTTGTTAAATGTTAATTAATTACTTGCCAATTTTAAGAGATACTTTTTTTATGAATATTGAATTAAATTGAAATAACTTTTTAATTTATAGTGACGCCACTCGTACATGTCAAACTCTAGTCATAACTATCTCCTTGTTTTATGGCACGGAATTTCTGAACACAACTTGAAAGTCATACCTCTCTCTCTCCTACAGTCCACAACAAATCGAAAATGTGATCAAAGATTTCACGTAACCTTTTATTACATCCAGGAAGGATGATTTTAACTAAATCACTTCGTTTTAAGCGTTCTACATTACGCTCAAATGGTCCAAACTCATTTCGGAAATAACGGCCCGTTCTGACATTCCAGCCTAGATTTATAAGCACGCACTACTGTCAGGCAATTTAACATATCGGTATGACGGGCACATATCGACATTATCCTTTAACATATTTCTCTTTGCTTTGTCCAGCAACTTTTGTAATATGTTTCCGTCGTTCTGCTTTAATTGCCATACTGTCCCAAAGTGAGCGTGATTTATGTAGGACTTGTTTAATGTTTACTTTGACCCATATTTACAAATGACAACGTTTCGGCTCTCGTGAAAGCGATTAGGCTTAATATTTTATTGTATTTTGAAGGACTTATTAAAGTTTCCTCAAAGTGATAATGTTCATTTGCTTTCTTTCACTGTTGTCAGACCTCAGAATGTTAAATATGCATAGGACAAAGCATTAACCCGAATTTTTTAAACAACAGCATTTAAAAATAAATGACTTTATAAGAAAATAATTTTATAAAAATTGGTTTGTTGTTCCTATCGGTGTGGCCACTCATAGACGGCGCCTTCATCTGCGCTTTTTTACCGGATGAAAACTAAGTTAAACACTTTTCGAAGTAATATCAAATTTGTGAGACATAGAAAGAAAGACATAGAAAGACATCAGCCGTTACGTGAGAGCGATAAAGTAAGTCATAGAAATCCGTGCGATAGAGAAAGATGGCTATAATGAAGGCGTCTAATAGTCACCGCCCATTTCGCCCTTCCACAAATAAGAAGTGGATCTTTCTCTATCGCAGGGATTTCTATGACTTTCTTTATCGCTCTCACGTAACGGCCGATGAACCATGGGGACTTTCCGACCCTGTATATGTGGGTAGGATAGGACTGAATTTTCGGATAGTTCACTCATAACATGGGGTTCATTTACGTTTTAATAATAATTTATATTTGATGTTGCAGTAATAACAGCTAACTATGAGCTTATGAGTGAGCTTATAATGCAAAAATTTAGATTCGCAAAATGGCTGTTCCAATGAATGAATGAATGAATGAATGCCAATGCATTACCTTTAAATTAATATTTATTACCTACCTAAATTGAAATTCTAAACAAATTATTTAATAACATATTTGTAAAATACCTCTACAAATATATTCACTCGATATTAATTAACTATATTAAATAACGGAAACGCAAATAATTTAGGTACAATTACGCACATTGAAATTGCATTAAAATATTTTCACGGTTTCAGATTGACGAAATGTAACCGGAAAAATACAGGTCTGCAGTAGTAAATTATTGTTGAAAATGTTATCCCAAACATTGACATTGAAATGGTGCGGAAATCGTCTTGATCTAACTGCATTCGGATTTTGTAACGCCCAGATATGTTCATTATGATTATTATTTATGGCGTCCCCAGTAAAACACGTTTCATCAAACCACATGACAAGCGAATTAATTTTGTATATGTTGTTGAAGTAACCAGCGACAAAATCTAATCGCTAAGGAGCATATCTAGCATGCCACGCTTGTACATTTCTCGGTTCAATACACGCCATACAAAATTCGGCAATAAATGAAGATTACTTGATATACGCCAAACACTAATTGAAGAGTTGTCAATGATAGCATCTATTAGATCTCCTTCATTTTCTAGTGGAGTTACCTTCTTCTCGAGGTCTACAAAGTGATGCACTAAAAACTATATAGGCAGGTTGATGTACCTTCATCGGTATTTTCGGGCTGCTTGTCTGGCGTCCCCATTGGAATACCTATATACAAAGGCAATATCTCCATACTCTCCAGTGTGTATCCGCCAAATGGAGTAAATTCAATAATAAATAAATCTGTTCGAAAAACGCTCGGACACGTCGATTGGTATTTTTAGTTGCGCATTTTTTTCGACAAAAACTTTTTATACAGGGCGTGTCATGTAACAGTGGTCAATACTAATTTTCTTATTTTAAATGCAACACCCTGTATATTATTCAATTTTTGGATTTTCAGGAAATTCTAGACATATTTCATGTACAACGTCCTGTACCTATCTTCAACTGTTTCGGCAATATTAAGTGTTTTCAGATTTCTTGCAAAAATTAACATTAAAAAAAGAAAATTATTTGATTATAGAAATTCGCTACAACACACTCAATGCTTATTTCCCATTTAGCTGTTGATAATGAGAAAATAAGCAAAAACCATTTCAGCGTTCCTTTTTACTGATATGAAATAAAAAAAACTTTTATTTAAAACGCCTGGCCTTAGCAACGTGTTATACAGGGTGTTTCATAATATATGCGCAGGACTTCAGGATGTGATAGCTCGTCCAAAAATTTGAAAAAAAGTTTGTATTAACATACCCTCTAAAATGCACAATTTTCGAAATACTGGGTGTTGAAATTGTAAAAAAAATTTCGTTTTTTGCGAATATCTCCGGAACCGTTTATCGTACAGAAAATAGCTTTTGTAAGCATTTGCTACTCATAATAAGCTATGTTCTGTGCGAGAAAAAATTTTTTTCAAAGTCATAATTGGTGAAGATTTTGAAGGGGAAGTGGGTGTTTTTCTCCCCAACTTCTACGCCACTGGAAAAAGTACGGTTTTGAGACGCCCATTTGAACCGCCAATGTTTTCTACACAAAAACTGTACTCTTGGTCATAAGCTCTTAAGTTGACCGTTTTCGAGAAAAATCTACTTTTATGTTGAAAAACATGGTCAATTTTTTTAAATAAAATTTTTATTTTACTAAATGTATTATAATTTTTTTTATCAAGTAGGCTTTAAATTTTAAAACAAAAGCTACCTCCTGTCAAAATAACAATTAGTTTGTACCTGCGAAAAGTCAATTTGTATTACAAAAGTAAAAATGAATTACACAAACGCTGAAATGTGCGAAATGCATTACCTTTACGGAATGGCGAACGGTAATTCGGCAGAAGCAAGGCGGTTGTATCAAGAAAGACATCGTGATCGCCAAGTACCACATCATAACTTGTTTCAACTCATTCACCAACGACTATGGGAAAATGTCATGTCTCAGTTTGGAGCCGAAGTTATGTTTACCGATGAAGCATCTTTCTCGAGAGATGGTATTTTCAATTTTCACAATAACCACATATGGGCTGAAGAAAATCCACATGAAATTGCAGAAGGCAATCATCAGCAACAATTTTCCGTGAATGTTTGGGCTGGCATCGTCGGTGATCATTTGATAGGCCCACATTTTTTACCGAACAGATTAAACGGTGCAGATTATCGACAATTTCTAGAAGAAGTACTGCCGGAACTGCTGGAAGATGTACCGCTTCAAGTAAGAGAAAACATGTACTTTATGCATGATGGAGCTCCGGCCCACTTTAGTTTGGTTGCTCGCCAATACTTGGACGACGAATACCAAGACCGTTGGATCGGTCGAGGAGGTCCCCACCCTTGGCCCCCGCGATCTCCCGAACTTAATTGTTTAGATTTTTTCTTTTGGGGCCATCTCAAAACCCTAGTCTACGCTACTCCAGTTGAAAATGTTGATCAATTAAGAGAACGCATTGTTGCATCTTGCGACATAATTCGGAACACTCCGGAAATTTTCTTGCGTGTTAGACAGTCAATGCGTCGAAGAATTGCTGCGTGCATTGAAGCTAACGGAGGACATTTCCAACATTTAATTTAACTGTGTACGATTTTTTTTTTTTTAAATTTTGCAACTATGAAGTTAACGTTTGGTTTTGTTACTTGTTCTAACGATTAAATAAATTTTGTTTAATTAGTAAAAAAATTTTATTTCAAAAAATTGACCATGTTTTTCAACATAAAAGTAGATTTTTCTCGAAAACGGTCAACTTTAGAGCTTATGACCAAGAGTACTTTTTTTGTGTAGAAAACATTGGCGGTTCAAATGGGCGTCTCAAAACCGTACTTTTTCTAGTGGCGTAGAAGTTGGGGAGAAAAACACCCACTTCCCCTTCAAAATCTTCACAAATTATGACTGAAAAAAATATTTTTTTTCGCACATAACATAGCTTATTATGAGTAGTAAATGCTTACAAAAGCTGTTTTCTGTACGATAAACGAATTTTTTTTACAATTTCAACACCCTGTATCTCGAAAATTGCGCATTTTAGAGGGTAAGTTAATACAATTTTTTTTCAAATTTTTGGACGAGCTATCACATCCTGAAGTCCTGCGCATATATTATGAAACACCCTGTATATAAAACACCCCGTATCTCCCGTGTTTGTAAAAATAACTATAGCATGTGATATACTGCTAAAAAGCGAAAAAAAATTTATTGTTTTAGGAGGTGGTCACCTACGATTTCCATTTAAAAAAATATATCTGGATCATAAATCCGAAATCTTAAGCTCTACTAAAAATCTAATACCGACATTCAATTCTACGCTGAAGAATTAGTCTTTGGCAGTTTTCACTTTAACTCTAACTTATTTAACAGCTGAGGTACAGATATGTTCAAAAGTGTCACAATAACGAGAAACGCCCTGTAACTCAGAAGTTAGTTGACAGTCGAGTTTGCCATGAAAATCGAGCTCGAGAACGTCGTGTCAGATTTATCATATCTTTAGTAGTTGCTGAAATACCCTGAATTCCCATCGAAAATGGACCAGCCTGTACATGAAATATGTCTAAAATTTTCTGAAGAATCCAAAAATTTAATAATATACAGAGTGTTGTATTTAAAAAAAGAAACTTGGTATTGACCCCTGGTACATGACACACCCTGTAAGAAAAGCTTTTGCTGAAAAAAAATGCGCATCCAAAAATACCAATCGACGTGTCCGAGCGTTTTTCGAACACGCCCCCGTTTATTTATTATTAAATTTATTCTATTTGGCTGATACACACTGTATATCCAACCTGCGCATAATTTAACTTTAATCGATTTGTCAGTTTCCAACTTAGCCGTTTCCTTCCGTGTCGTATGCGTGCAAATCGGAAAAAAGTGTGTTGTATATACTGTATTCGAGAATACGAATAATATTTGTAATCGTATAAAATATTCACTAATCAGATTTTCAAAGACGTATTAAATAATGTACTTAATAATCATTCCTCCACGTTTCTTTATATAGTCAAATAAGTTCACTTAATGATAATATTTTTTCTTTCTTTTGTTCTTCTAAAAGCTAATATAAAAGTTTCAACTAATTTGTAACACCAAATTATTTCAAAACAAAATAAAAAAAGAAGCTGTAAGGTTAAAATATTCATACGATCCCACGGGTATATTTGCATCGCTTTATACTAAAACTCTGGTTTCACAAAAAGCTATGCATATTCTGTGACCTGCAGTTCAAACGACAAAAGTTAAACAACAAATATGTCACCGTCCATTTTGTTGTAAATAAGTGGCGATAGTAAACAGGAGCCTTTGTCAAACTGGAAATTAGCTCTCATGTCGCTGTACAAAAAAATGTCTTGTTTCAGTTTCGTTCCGGGTAATTACGCTACATCGAAAAGCGCGCTTGCTACCGAACGATTAAAAACTAGTTTGCTATTGTTGTGTCTCCAGTGGGTCCTGTGCATTTTTTATGCGGCTTTTGTGGAATATGCACCGCAGGCGAACGCCTCGTATGCCTGGAATTCCATCGACCCGGTTTTCGGCGGATTCAACCAGGATAAGAACGTGATTAAGGATTATTACACACGTATGGTATTTTTCCGTAATTCACTAATAATTTTCTAGTCCATGTAGAAGTAGAAAATTACAATGTTCCTTTGAATACCACTAATAATGCTCTGCATTATTAGGTATAATCATTCAATAACTGCATTATATTTGCATTTGTATGTAACGCTGCGGTTCAAAGGAATTTTTCAATCAATGAAGCAATAAGTTCACAAAAATATACATTTTAAATATAACTTTTTTAGAACTTATTATACAGGGTGATTCACAACTCAATGGACATAGCACAGGTGCGTGTAGAGGTCACCAAAACAAGTTGATTTCTCATATGAATTTTTTTTCACATACAGTTGCGGAGATATTGGCCTCAAAAGATATGTTAAAAAAATCGAAAGACTCGGTATTACATCAATGCCTTAATACAGAACAACCAAATTTTGTAAATATATTTATTTTATTGACGTCTTTAGCTGGTACAAACTTGAAGTGACCGGCATCTTAAGAAGGGGTGATTTAAGGGTAGGTCACCCTTAAAATTGTATTAATTAAGGTCTAATAAGTTTAATATCAAATTCAAATTTACACTTTTTTTTATTCTTGTCATTTTTTCGAGAAACCTTCCGTTTTTTGAGAAAATTGCGATTTTTTGAAAAGGGTCAAAACCGATTAAATCGAACAAAAATATGTGGTTCTATAATTGCGTCAAGTCAATTATAGAGCTATTAAAAATGAATATCACAAGTATATTCTTAAAATTGAGGTGATACTGATATTTGTATCTAGAAATTTTGAAGATTTGTAATACATTCAACATTGTTTCAACAGATATTTTACTCAATGTATAAAAGGTATCAAGCTAATTCAAACAGACTAAAAAAAATTAACTTGAACGTTTCAAATTCTGATCAAAAACCTCGCGCACGACCGAGAATAACTCCCTTGATATTCATAATACAGAAAAAAAGTTTATATAAAAGTTGTACAGAATCAAAAAACCTAAAGAAAAAAAAATTAAACATACAGGGCGATTAGTAAAAACGGGACACGCCAAATATTACATTTTTTGGAACACCCTGTATATTTTTAATCATATGGATTTCTGAGAAAATTCTATATATGGCAAGATAAACAGTTTAGCATTTTAGTGCGGGGCTGCCAAGTAGAATATTCTTCGAATTTTGGAAAAAACATGACCTGGAAGAAGTTGTATTAACTTTCAACTACCAACACTTGGAACAAAAATATTTGACATAGTTGTAGACAAATGTTAGGTAAAGACTCCTAATAGACTCCTTAGCTAATATATTGTATACAGGGCATTTCTTATAATTCGATCATCTTTAGAAAATTCAAACTTGATTTTCTAAAATTTTTCAAATGGAACACCCTGTATTTTATTGTTCTATTTTATTCACATATCAATCCACTTCAAGTTCCACCTAAAGTTGTTAAATTTTAAGATATAGCAACATTTCTTTGAAAATAATTTATGAATTTTCACTTTAATTTTACAATTAAATCGTAATTAAATAGCTAACAAAATATTGAAAAAACAAGTTTACTTTGCCTTAATATGTAAAAAAAATAACTTTTTAAATGAACGATAGCTTCATATATTTATTTAATAATAGTAAAATAATTCCGAAATTGAAATTTTAATTAATATTTCGTTAAACAATAATTTTTGTGACTTTTTTGTAAATTAAAAAAAAATTATTATAAAAGATGCATTTTTTCTGGGGTTCAGGGCTATTTTACGAATTCGTAAATATGCCCATTATTATTTTTTCGACGAGCTACCCCACTTTATAAAAAAAATAAGTTTCGACGATGAATAAAAGCCGAGATATTGCAAAATTTACAGCGCGCATCAATTTGAACTTTTCTCGCGCGCGCTACCGCTTGGACGAGCTTCCCCCACCACCACGCCGCCGGCCGCCGGACAGTTTTCTTAGCGAGTACCTTCTCTTTAAAGGGCTCGTGAGTCGTTAATTTTCCACATTTTTCAATGCAATTCACGGGAAATCGTAGTTTACGTCGTAAACTGTATTTTGTGAAAAATTCAAGTATTAATTTTATAAACAATTGCGCTATGATTAAAAAAAAATCTTATCTTGGCTCCTGTTGGTCGTAGAGGGTACTTTTTTTATTTTAAAACTGTATTTTTTGCCAGCTATCCATTGCATCTATTTTCGGTGAGATAGCGTAAACAGCAACAATGTTATTCAAATTGTTTATAAGCGAAAAACGCACGGTTTTTTAATGCACAATTTGAGAATGTTAAAAAAGCGGTGATATTTTTTATAGGTCGCTTAATTACGTCTTTAAGATTACATTGACGCTTTCAGAATCATGTTTGGTTGAAAATTAACGCCTGTACAGAGGCATAAAGTTCATAACTTTTGGAGCCTCCGTTATAAACAAATTGAATTGTGCGAAAACTATTGCACCTACAGCACCCACTTTTGGCACACTTTTGGAGTATGACAATACCCTCAGCTTGTCATAGGTTTTATAAAATTTTATCAATAAATGCGATAGTTATAAACAAATTAAAAAATAACTTTTTTGTTTATTAACCGATTTTAATTTAACAAGTCTCATTTTGTAGATAATTTTACTCCCTATAAGCTGTCTGCGAATCACTTTTCGCTAAAATTGATGGGTTTCCCTGCAAATTGAAAAAACTGTTTTCCTCACTTATTTGTTTAAATAGAAATGTTAGCTAATAACTTGCTTGGTCTATCTCGAAAATGATTCGTTTCTGAACAAATATTTATAGGAATTATTATGTTGTTTTGTAACATAAATTCTACAATTAAAGTTTGCCAGAGTTCGGCCCTGTATGACGGTACGTTTTTTTGCTTGCCACCAATGAATTTTGATTACTTTCGATCTACTTTCATGGATTAAATTCCAAAATTTACAAATATACGTATAACAGCCATATATCGTTCATATACATATACCAGATAAAATAAACAAGGGACCCGCATTCTAATTTGACAAAAGCAGTCTGGAAATGATAATAAATCATATTCAAAGGCCACAATAAATATCCTTTACTTTCACCTTTAAAGGCGGCAAACCCTTGCTACCTAGTTATAAAATTTGACTTTGAAGCTGGGGCACGAGGAAGTAAGAAATATCTCTCAGAGGTACACAAATACGTCGATCATAATAACGGAAGACATACACGGAAATTGGAGTTTAGAAAACTATGTAGCAATTCAGGAAGTTCTCCTAGTAAAATGTTGAGAAGTCCTTATACATTTGTCGCTCGTACTGCGCCCAATCTGATGGAGTTGGTGAAATTTGAAAGTTTGCGAGACAAGATTTGAACAAATCAGAGTATATTAAGGATTCCCTTCAACTTTTTCACGAATCGCGCTTCATTATCAAGACGGTTAGACTAATTTTATGGATTTCAAACTTTGTTTGCATAAAAATGAGGATCTGTGCTTTTAAGCAACCGTAAACCGTTAAGTTATAGGAAAAAGATTCGTTTGTTCAATAACTAAGTTTGTTACTAATATTGCAATTAGGTATCCCTTAAGAAATAAAAATTTGACGTAAATGATATAATGAATAATCACCAAATGATGTGTTTATTAGATATTGCGGGTGTATTTCAATGACCAAGACTGAACGTTTGTCTTTTATACTGATGTATGCTGATGTAAGGATCCAACGGTTGAACCCCTTAAAACCAAAAGGCGAACTACCTCTAATGACAAACTAAGATTGCCTCAGTAAAGACAACCCAAATTCAAAATCTACAATGAAAATCTGACGGAACTATCACGTGTGACTGAACGTCAACTTTGGTCATCCACAGGTCATTAACCAGAACCAAGGGATTGCAAGTACGCGTTATACGAATCTTAGCTTTCAGTTTGGTATCGTAGACAGTCTAGTGCTTGCAAACAAACCAAAATTATGTACAAATAATATCCAATAGACTTTTTATATTAAATTCAATTTTTGTCAGCTCAGATTTAGACTTACATGCTATATTTAGTTTTCAAATTGCCTATAATGTAAAAAACTTTTTATGTCTTTACATATCTAATATTTTCGGATGAAGTGGTAATAAATAAAAAATTTTAACACGGTATTGATATCTTCCATTTTTTGAAGTAAATCGATTTATTGTAATTTGTTTTGTATAATTATTCACAACCAGAATGAATACCAGCAACGACACTTTACATGTCTGTCATCTAATATAATAAACAGGTGCAACAAAGAACTCTTACTGCGCATGTCCTATATTTTCGAAAACTTTATCCGTTGAAGAGCCGAATGTATGTTATTATTACCTTGATTACTTTAGAAATGTGTGTAGAGAAATTATTTTCTTGGTAGGCACATTAAAGCGCAACCAACATTCGTGCCAGCAAGTGACTGAAAACCCTTCTATTTTTTCAGTGTTCCAAGATGTCCACGTCATGATATTTATGGGCATTGGTTTCCTAATGGCATTCCTAAAGCGCTATGGATATAGCTCCGTGGGATTTACATTTTTATTAGGATCTTTTACCGTCCAATGGTCAGTTTTATGTCTGGGATTCTACGAGCTCAACGACGACTACAAAATAGAATTGGGGATCGAAAGGTAAAAAGTGAAATCGAATGTGGTTGAATTAAGGGCGCGTAATAATCCATGAACGATGTCTTATTTTCTGATTAAATAACAGTAAAAGGTCGGTCGGTTGGTTTTCTTTTATAGAGATGCCCTTACAATCCGTCGACCTAATCCTTTTTAAAGAACCAATTATATGAAATATTTAAAGCTATTTAGGTATGGGCTTTGCAAATACTAACTGGAATAGTATATATTTACTTCTTAATCACACATACTTCGATCAATATATCAAATCGTAAGCGTAAGCACACGCAGCTTTGTTATGTGAGAGTTAAAACTAAGAACCGTTTCTTATACAGTGATACTGTGATCATTATAGATTTTCGTGGCATTGCACAGTTTTTATTACTTTTTAATTTTTGTCGTAGGACCCTTCGTTTTCAAGTAAAAAACAATTATTTTATTAACGCCTTTTATCGATATTCTTAAAACATATAAAGGCTATCCCAAAAGTAACGTAAGATTTGAATTGTGCCCCACTTTCATTCCGAAGCGTTAGACAAAACGGAACGCTATACGACGGATGAACTAGTGAATATTGTGAAAATTCATTTCAAGTACGGAGAGTGTGTAGCTGAGACTGTGTGCAAATTCCGTGGAATTTTCTGTAGAAGTAACGCCCCGAACTAAACAATTATGAAAAGATTAGTTGTCAAATTCGAATAAATTCGGTTGCAGACAATAAAAAAAATGAATTCATTTTTGAACTAGGAGATTTCGTTTTCATTTCAAAAAATGGTGCTAGAATAAAAATACTGGTGTTTCTGAAACATCACTGCTAGCATATTTCATGGAGAAGTCAAGAACATTAAAGTCACCGGCGTTTCTGGAGTGAACACTCAATGGTTAAGTCAACTAAAGGAGAACGTGGATATATCAAAATACACTATGCTGAGAGCATTTTTAAAACGTAAGAATGACGGCTATACACCTAAAAAGTCAAACGTTTTTACAAGAGAACAAGTCAACGATTTTCTCGTTCAGGCACCCGATAACACATATTTGCTAATGAAGGTAGTGACGGTCTTAGGGTAAAGTAAGGGTGTAGTATTTTATATGAACAACCCTGTTTTTTCTAAAAATTTTCAAATACCATACAACTGTTATCCAATACAAGTAAAAAGATACTAGGGAGATAATTTTAGTAGGAAATAATGCCGCAAGTTTTATTTCGGCTGTCATAACATAGCCAAAAATTAATTAAGCATCAAGTCATCAATCACTTAGTGCATACCTTTTACAGAGATGTGCACTATTTGTTACTTCAATAATGTGCAATTAAAGTAATGGATATACATATACTACATAGTAGCAATCTATTACATCATTAAAATTTAGTTATATACGTATATGTATTGTCATAACTAAAACAGAAGGAAATTATCCCGTTTACTGAAAAATTATGGACACTATGAGAATTACCAACTGTTTTCTCCTCCATACTTGATTTTTTGTATTAAAAATAAGTTCAGTCAGTGAAAACCTTCAAATGGATTCATTAACTGGAACAAAATTATACTGTATCCGAAAGATTAGAATTAGGAAACTAGTTTAGTAAAAACTTATTATCGTCCGGAAAGCGTCTCCGGTTATTAAATTTATTATCACTCTTCAATCATCTTTCCTGTCACTAGTGCCGCTACCAATAAATATTCCATTATAGCCTCGTACCAGAATAGGCATCCCCGAGACCTTGTTAAACTGGAATAGAGGACTGGCGCCGATTGCAGCAGATACTCGCTGGCGCTGCTGAATACGTCATAGGCGTCGATATAATAGGGACATCGAGGTCGAAGCGCCGCATGAATAATTTCGCGTGAGGCTTGGACCCATATTAATAATTGGGTGCAGAATCTTTCAAATATTGAATTAAAAATCGCACACCTCTTCAAATATGCAAATACTCGCGTAGATTTATCCTCCTTTGCTTATGACGTCAGACTAAAGGATTCCATAAACGTTAGCAGAAAATTGCTTTCCAGAATTTTTGTGAAAATCCTCTGCATTATGCTTTTTGAAATGTTTAATTACAGAGGACCGACGCGACGGTGCATTGAAGTTACGGGGATTTCCTCCACACTATGTCTCACCGTAGCAATATTGTCCGTAACCGAACCTATTTGTTCAAATTTGGAGACTAATCCATTCACAGTTGTTCCCACGTAATTTGCGCACAGTCTCAACTACACACTCTCCGTACTTGTAATTAATTAACACAATCTTCACTCGTTCATGCCTAGTATAACGCGCCATTTTCTCTGATCGAAACGAGCATAGTACCGTGCACAATGCTGCCAACTCTTGGGAACGAAAGTGGCGCATAATTCAAATTCTGCCTGATCCTTTATCATTCTGATACATAAATATAATCCAGCATGGCCTGTATGACCGTATTCGCATCCTTTCAACGGGGATGTTTATTTAATTGTCGACTGTGGAAACTTGCATTGTCTATGACTGCAGCTGCATCTTCTTCATTTCTTCAAAACTTTACGAAAGCGAAATATTTGACTAATCAGAACTATACTCTTGGTTTCCGCTAGTTTTAGAAAATTACTACTATGGTAGATTTCAACCGTGAGTAATTAAATTTTAAATCATATACTCCAGTTTTAAAGTTTAAACTTTAAAACAACAGTTTTAAGTATAAAGTTACGGAAACATGAGAAATTGGGTCATATGTTTATAGGAAAACTGTAACCTATTAACCTCACCTATTCATTGGCCCGCTATGATTTATAAACCCACCGCTTAGAAACAGATATACCTATTAGAATATTTCCCGATTCAATTCTGGTTATCATGATTTATTGAGAATTGGTAGTATCGACATTAATTTGGTATTCGTTTCAAGTTCCAAGTTATATAATTCCCATCTATTATCTGGTATACCCACATAATAATATTTCTTATAAATGAGTGTCTAGTCTTTATAATAGTTTAGAAACTACAGGGATAATGTTATAAATTATACCGTTTCATATTTTTATCGACAACAAAGAACACAAAGAACAGCAAAAGTAACGTGCATATTTCAAATTAATTTCTAGCAGATAAGACCACAAAGTTTTGTAGTTTGACGAAATGATCAAAAAAGTGACCATCTAATTTTCTATTTTCAGAGCAAACAAAATTACAAATAATACAGAAAACTATTAAAATAAAAATATTTGTTCATAAAAAGATTGAAAGAGAAATAGGATATATGTCAATTAATTTAAGAACGTTTTAAAATATGCGTTGCTTTTTTTTTCTGTCAAAGGTAGTTAAGTGTCAAAATAGCTGTAAATTTTCAAAGAATGTATAATTTTTTTATAAAATATCGGTTTAATAAAGCAAAAATATGAAATAAGAGGCAGCTTTAGTAAATAACAAAGACGAAGAAAGAAAATCTAGAAAATCATGAGTCAACAGTTACTTTTATAAAACTAGATTTGCCTAAGAAAATAATTCGCATTGAAGAAACAGTCAAATTATAAAATACACATCAAAA
The DNA here is from genome assembly GCF_000390285.2 of Anoplophora glabripennis. NCBI lineage: Eukaryota > Metazoa > Arthropoda > Insecta > Coleoptera > Cerambycidae > Anoplophora > Anoplophora glabripennis. The sequence continues at coordinate 919,624 of NW_019416749.1, read as the reverse complement.
CATCACGCATCTTCCCGAATATTTTTGACTGACAGTCAATTTAATTTAATTTTTTTATATGTACAAAGCTTATTTATTCTTATCATCTAACATTTGCTAACACCTAACAGCATTTAACTGAAATTTTAAGTGTCTCATTTACGACTTTCCTGCAACATTGATAAAATTTAAATGAAGCTGCATTTAAAAAACGTTTATTTGACTTCAAAAACATTATGTAAAATTTCTGCGACGAAACGTTTGGAAAATATTCAGGACAAAATATTTTCTTAAGGAAACCTCAACACTCCGTACCAAAAAGAAGTAAACATTTTTCGAATATAGTGGATAAAAGAAACTATAACTGTTATTTGACAGCTCTACAGTTTAAACAGTAAAAATCAAACGACCCTGTATTGATAGCTTCATATTACTCAAATACAATCGTGTATTTCAACAACTGTGTTGTTACCCACTCACTTGCATGCCCAATTTATTGAGGTTGAAAACAAAATGTAACCTAGCGAATAAAATTTTTATACAGACGGTTCAGCGACATATGTTCTTTAACTTAAATATTTTCACTCCAAAGTGCCGTAAAGTTATTGCTTGTATGAATAAAACTTTGCATACATGAGAAATAAATATAGAAATATCAGATTTAAAAATTCATAATGAATAATTTATGAGCGTCAGTTTGTTATTGTAATCAAAGTGATAATGGCAAAAAAATATATAACAATCCAATAAATAACTCAATTTTTGCATTTACATACAGGCAGTCCTAGAAATAAGTGCCATAATTTTCACGCAATTAGCCATCAGAAACTGCTATAACTTTTGTCTATATTTTTTCAAAAACCTTTTAGTTATAGAGATAATATAATTTTTTTTAAGTTTTTGTTCCCTTCACGGAAGCATAAGTTGAGTCGTAATCTAGCTGATTATGACATAACAAAAACATATAAATTTCAGTCATTTCGATTGGAATTCGAAAAATTTACGACTTGTCAAGACTTGTCATATTTTATTGACTGATTCGTTTGACGCAAAGAGCTATTTATTTATTCTTTTATTATATGTATGTATAAAATAAGTTAAAAAAATATTCTATACCTATTCCATTTTTTAAGTATGAACGCTTTCAAATGTCTTATACATTTATTTTAAAACCAATATTTTTTATTTATTTTAATCTCTATATTACGTATGTACATATAGTTTGAGACAAACTGATTTTGTGATAAAATTACCTGTAAACCCCAAGGCACCCCACTGTTATAGTAAATAACAAGAGTTCTACGAAACGTCAAAAACTTATTCATCCTTTTGCAATTATCTGATTATCCTAAGAATAATGAACTAAACCCGGCTACAGAATCTTTTTCCTCTTTCCTCTAGCAAAGCTAAATAAATTAAATTAATCGCGACAACTTTCTGAGATCCCCTTAAACTTGGTGAATTATTTACAGGAGCAAATTGGCAGTTCCAGTACATTTGCTAGATTCTTTTCAAGTTAAAAACAAATTAGATTTAAATTTCAGTAGTTCCCCAGATCCTAATCTGCAAGAAGATTTATTTGCAATGATTTTATTTATTAAATTTATTGTAAATAATTGAGGTAATTAATTGAAAATTTAAATAAGCAAGAAACAAGTTACAAGACAGTCAAAAGTACACATCATGGGAAACATTTTTATTTGATTTTTATAAATTTCGATATTGGTAGTCGTCCCTGCATCATTATTTACTCCAAAAAACATTAAGCAATGCCACCATTAGCGTAGGAAGGTGCGAAAATTTTCGGATTTTCAGAAAACAACAGCGAATTTTATGAAAATCGAACTGCAACAAGATTTTAGGGACGACTTTAGCCAAAATAGATTTCAGCTCCATAACCCATCGGAGATGGCTACCGCCACGAGATGGGCGTTTTTTTTTTCAAGGATTAGAACTTCCCAATCTCCACGCAGACACCACTGCAGAACCCTAGCGAAGCCAGCCTGAAGTGCGTTCGGGCGTCGACCCAAGTTCCATAGAGTCTAATAACCAGGCCCGAAATCTAGTTAATACATGTTATACGTTCCAAATCTTTTACTTTTATAACCAGAAGAGCAGCCATTTTGGATTAAATATATAATTCTCAGAAAAAAAATGAGTGGAACGAACGGTTTCAATTAATCATCAGATGCTTGAAATTAATTATAACAGAAAGTATATTCCATCAACACAAAAATCGCTTAATTTGTGATAATAACTTCAGTCATTCATAAATATGTACCTTCCTAGTGATGTTTATGTTTGCTGAACATTTCTAACAATCGTATAAAATAGCATTGACGGAAAGTTATTCACTCAGTGAACTTTAAGAACGAATATCGGACAGATTAAATAAACATACTTCACCATTTTTGTGAATGAATTTCAAATATCGAGGCTTTAAATTATTCCAATCTAAATCAATATTTGCCTCCGTCGCGTGATAATTACGTCGTCCTGACCACCGGCTGTCTCCTCGTATTTAATTTGTTTCAATTAATTCACTTTATGTAATTATGTAACCCCTCACATCACCAAATACTGCAGGAGAGATTCCCGCCCTTCATATTAACAAGATGGGCAGGTCTGGTCAAGTATTTCTAGTTTCGCTCAGTTATCCATAAGATAAAATCATTTCAAACCATAATAACTCATATAAATCAGTAGTAGCATTGAACCATTTATATATAGAATACAAAAGCAATCAACAAACACCATTCACCTAATGACGATTGTAGATGGTTAAATGGAACATTAAACGTACAAAGAAATAAGGAAACAATAGACAGGAGATATAAAACAACTGGAAAACATAATATAGAAGATAATAACATTAAATATTGGAAATTGAAACGTTTGACAGTTATAAAAGTAAATATCTTAAATTATTTTAATTCTTCACTAGATTCAAGAAATCGTCATTAGATCCTTCAGAGTCGCCATCAGATTCTTCTGAATCTTCATCAGGTGCTTCTAAATCTGTGAATGATTTTTACAGCAACAAAATCACGTCTTGAGTAATCCTGACTTTCTTCTCGGGCTGTACCTTTACCTGATTAATAAAGAATTGGAAGATCGAAAGTTAACTTATTGGTGTAACCATCCTGTACCACTCTTTACAAACCAACCACGATGCCTATGGCATTTACTCCATATTATTTCAATTTGCTGGCAGATAATTCTCAAAAACACTTCTATATTGGTGAGAACTTCTCCAAGTAAATTCACTTGATCGAACTGTTATGATACGAAAGTGTATACTGCATTGCTACGTTCGGTTTTATAAGAAAAAACACAAACCTTCTTCTCGTGTAATAATGAAATGGTAATACACAATATAGGATACGCACAGTGAGGCAAATTTTTTCTTTGCTATTTTAATGCTACATCTTCATTAAAAAAATAAAGATCGACTTTGATACAATATCTTGTAAACAAATTGAAGAGATTACAATCTATATAGTATACATCTTCAGTGTTATAAACTTACATGAACTTGAAAAGCCTCACTATAACCATCAGAAACACACATAATGGTCCATTCTCGACAATAAATGAAACGAATACCTATTTTGTTGCAAACAATTAAAGTTTTAATTCGGTTTTCTTGGTACCCGAAGAACTGTACTTTAATATTAGGTTGACACAAAAAGCTAATATCTTTTATTTAAGTACGAAAAAGAACCAATTTAAAACAAAATTGCCATATCAAATTTAATCTTGGGCAGAGAGTCAGTAAAGATAAAATCACAAACAACCCCATTGCTAGTACTGATTATATAGTGCACTATATTGAAGAGTTATGAGTTGCCTAGATTAATTATGTTAATTACAAAGTACCTAGATTACTGAGTAATAAAATATGTTCTGCAAAATGAAACATGTGAGCTTTTATACTTATTATATTATTTTAAGCAGTATTGACAAAAAACAGCATCAAAATAAATATAAATATCACATGTAATTACTAAAATATATGTATACTTCACTGCCAGTTACATTTTAACATTTCAAAGGCCATTTGCTTTATTATTTTTGAATTAATTAAAATATCGTTTGTTAGGCACGTTAAAATTATCCTGTGAATTGACAGAAAATGCACTAATTATTATTATTAAAATTTCCATAACTCTGACAAAAATTCTCTATATTGTGATATTAAGCTGTTTCAATATAACTTATGTGTTGAAAATAATTCAATTTTTTGTTAAGGGAGGTAGACTGTAATAATAATAACATTTATACCTACTTATAAGAAAAAATGCAAGATGATTCTTAATGAAGCATAATGTTTACTGATCCTAAACTTTCACAATTAATTTTACTGCTTCAAGGAATAAAGAAGTTCATAGAAATATACGTTCCAAAATATTTTGTTTTGCCAAATTTAGTTTTTTAAGTTCTATGACAATGACTTTCCCATTTTACTCAAAATATGGCAACTTTGAGGAAACTTGAGACATATGAAATTGAATGAGCAATTCAATAGTTCAATAAATAAACCCCTGAATATCCAAACATTTTCAGAAAAGAGCGGTTACATACGATGTACGCTACTGCAAAGAGTTTTAAAAATAACAAAATCTGTTTTTTAATAGTAGACGGATCATAATGAATACCTGACCGTGGTTTTCTATTAAGATCAACATTTGTTAATAACGGTTGTCGATATTGTAAAAGATAAAGGTACTTTACTCTTGAGCAAAATTTACATTTTTCGACAAACCTCATATACGACTGCAAAAAATTGAAATCTGATTTTATCAATTTGGGTTTTAGGAGATGCGGAACTTTTTAACTTAACAAGAATAACTTTTTCTCATAAAACTAATAATAAAAAAGTATCCCTTATGGTGCCGACATAATTGGACACATTAATATATTGTAGAAAATTTAGATTTAGTAAAATAAAATTGATTTTTAAACATTTTTTGTCCCTTGTAAAATTTTGATACTACTGTGGATTTCGAATACAACAGACATACCTTCGAAATTTAATGTGCTGAGAATACAGGGTGTTCGAGGATTTCGTTTCTATATTCAAAGGAGTTTATATGAACATAGTTTAGAAAAAGGTTATACAGTTATTTAAATATTGTTCTCCAAGGTGTTTTTTATACCCCTGAAATGGTTGTAGTATGCATAGGACGCATTTTATCAAGCATGTTCATATAATTTTATTTTTTATTTGTATGTCTAGTTGCTCTTCCAATTATAAGAACACAATCTTCGAACACCCTTTATTCGAATGTACTTAAGGCTATAGATATTCCTGCCACCACTGACTAAAGGAAAGATTGCTGTATTTAGAATAAAAAGAGTTTTTTTTTTGCAAAAAGAGTTGTTTCACTATTGTTGCATTTGTTTTATATGTATAAAATATACCACGCAGAAATAAAACTTTTTAAAATATAATGATTCAGGATTACAGTGATATGTGGTTTGATGGGTTTACATAGAAATGCGAAGAAATAGAATAATTTATTCATGAATTATTCCATTTCCCTAAATTATTATATTATCAATTCAAATATCTAGACTATGCTAAAGGACGATATTTAATTTTAATGGCGCTGGAAGGCCACGGAAAATTAAAAATGAAACAGATTTAATACTGAATAATAAATGCCGTGTTCAGCAATTTTTTAATAAAAATTGGCGAAATTAATCATAGAAATATGCAAAAAGTTAAATTTAAAATAGACTAAAGAAGTATACAAAATGAAAAGTCTACAAAACTATGTCACCAAACATGTAAAAATATATATATGGTACTATATTTAAACTACAGTGTAGGAAAGTACCGATGGTCTATCAGAAGTTACGTGAGAGCGATAAAGTAAGCCATAGAAATACATGTGATTAGACAAGGATGGCTATAATGAAGGCATCAAATAGTCAACGCCCATTTCGCCCTTCCACAAATAAGATCCACTTCTTATTTGTGGAAGGGCGAAATGGGCGTTGACTATTAGACGCCTTCATTGTAGCCATCCTTGTCTATCACATGGATTTCTATGGCTTACTTTATCGCTCTCACGTAACTTCTGATAGACCATCGGTACTTTCCTACACTGTATACGCTTTCATACATATGCAGCCTGTATATTTTAAAATAATTTTAAATAAATATTCTCAATCAGCGATTTGATATCGAATTTAAACGGGACCTATAACAGAATTAGTATTTTGTCTTGTAGATGATCGAAGCCGAGATATAGACTGTGACACCGTCAGTTACATTTTAACATGGATAACATTCTATTGTAGTAACTTAAACATATAATAACAAATACTACTAAATTTTTCATAGTATAACCTTTCTTTCGATTACGACCCTGTGTCAACAGGGTCCGTTTGTCCGCACGCACAAGCTCGAGACCTTTTTTACGAAAATAAGCTTTTAACTTAATAATTTTCCTCACCAGTAACCAAGTCAATTTCTCCAATCCACGTTGTAAGACACATATTTTGTCCTTTCGTTTCTTTTTGCGTCCAGCCTAATATAATAAATTTCTGTTTCTCTTTTTTAGTATTTACAAAGCTGATATTGCCGCTGCTACGGTTCTTATATCTGTGGGGGCAGTACTCGGAAGGACGTCGTATATCCAGTTAATGATTATGGCCTTTATAGAAATAACAGCTTATTCAGGAAACCTTTATTTGGGCACAAAAATCTTTCAGGTATGAGACTCAAATTATAGACTTTACACAGCACAATATTTCAGCACCATAAAATCAGTAATAGTAGAGTAACAATAACAATTTTGATAATAATAGCAGTTGATGACAAATGAACTAATGAAAACAAAATTGTATTTGCTTATACAGAGTTTTATTAAGTTTTGAAATAATTAATAAAAAATACATAAGTATGCTAACGTTTCGACTGTAGTCTCACCAAATTTGTTATCGAATCTGTTATTTTTTGAAAAAATTTCATATTATGCCACTACCATGTATTTATATATTCCAGTCGTTACTGCATATACATCGTGGTATACATATTTTGGTTGAACCGTTCTCTAGAATACGCACAACAAAAATTAATAAGTTAGATGTTAAGTTATACAATCACTTCGACAAATGTTTTAAAAATGTATATGTTACTAATTTAAGTTTTAATCAATTTTATAAGTTGAATAAAAGCCTTCTATTGGACAAATGCTTTTATAGTGTACAAGATTATTTTAACTGGTCGAACACAAACCATTAATCATTAATATGTCAGTGACTTCAAATGTACTTTTATTGTACGTAATGTGGTCGTTAAATAAAGAGTAAGAGTAAGAGTAATTGACCCATTTTTTGAGGTTATAAAAAGAACCATCAATTCTGACCCCGGACTCATGTTCGACGGGGTCTTAACTATATAAATGAACATTTGAATATAGAAAAAAAAATTGTATTTTTCCTAGCACTTTTCTGTGATTTTTGATATTTTTACAGCAAAAATACTACGGATAACACACCTGCATGTCGCATGAGAAGTACGGACAATTTTTTTCTTTGTGGCTATGTAATTGCTCTATAAAGGTTTAGAAAACAGCATAAAAGCAAATTCTACGAAATATATTATAATTTTGCTGTACGAACATTATTAACATTTATTATTGGAACAATTTAATTTAAACTAAAGAATCGCGTTGGTGATTTTAATAAAACAAACTAGTTTTTGCAGTAACGCAAAAGTAATAAAATAAAATAGAATCTGGTTGATTTTAAAATTATAAAGCAATTTTATTAGTTGGCAACGTTGAACTAAGAAATTTAAGTGTACTCTGATAGATGTAGTTATTTTTAAGGGAAAAAAAACTAATAAAATCTCCATCTAAATTAATAAAAGCATAATCTATTGATTTAAAAAATCTCATTAAACTACAACCTTTGTGCATAAAAATCAACTCAGACGATACTGATTCTTTGGAATTAAATCTTGAGTGAATCCAACTCGAAGAGAAAACACTTTTTTACCAATTTCCGCTCTTTTTGTACTTAGAAAAGGGGAAGGATATCAAGGAATCTGTCAGTGAAGATTTATTGCAAAAAACTCGATATCCATCTACAGTCTTTTTGTTAGTTTCCTATAAAAATCTTAAAAAGCTGTAAATGTCGTTTGACGAATCGATTCTGGAATAACTGAAACTCTTCCTACATATTTCATATGTTTTTCTAGAGTCGAACAAGGACATTACGGAACCTTTTTGCTAATAATAATAATAATAATAAAATGGCTTTATTTCTAACATGTTTGAAATTTACAATTAACAATCTTAGAAAAGTCGAAGATTAGCCTACGGCTACTCTACTTAACCTAGGTAAAAAAATTTAAATACAAATATACAGGATACAAACACGATATACAAACAATGTAATAATTAAAACCAAAAAATAAAAAAAATAAAAATATAAAAATAAAAATAAATAAATATAAATACAATCATAAACATAAAACATTCTTATATAAAAATAGGTCCGACTTGTTTTTGTTTAGAAGTTACAAGCATTTTAAAAAATATATAATTTCATATTTCAATCAAAGTAGTCTGATAAATAAAAATGATGGTTGCTATAATATATTATTTGTTTAAAATTTAAACAATAGTTAACCTGTATTAACCAAATTAACAAATCTGAAGACTATAAAAATTGTTCAAAATGTCCACCCTCTACTCGAATGCAAGCCTCACTCGACAAACCAAAGATTCCGTCACTCGAGGGATGAGTTTTTAATAATTTTTTATCTGGTTAGCTGCATCCTGAATTATTTCAAGTAACTGCTGACGGGTAATGATTTCAACAGGGTAGACAAGCAGCTTCATATATTCCCATAAATAAAAATCCAAAGGATTTAGATCTGGGGAACGCGGTGGCCATGCTGTTGGACCTTGTTAACCTATCCATTTATTAGGAAAATGATGATTTAACCATGCAGTTACTTATCTTTCTTCTGGCGATTCTGCTGCAGGGTAGTAGGCCGCAGAGTGATTGTTTCCCACAAAATCATTAGTTAAATATAATCAACTGATTATTATGTTTAACAAAAATGTTTTTCCTGGTATTGTGCAGGATTCTTCACCCGGTAAATATTGTATAAGTATTAGATAGGTACTCAAATTTAAATGCAAACCACAGAGAACGTTAAATGGGCCAGTTGTGCTACATAAACTGCTGGATTCATTTTCGGAATATTTTAGCCATAAAATCTATTTAAATCAACATTGCTGGAGTGCCGAAGGCGATAAAAATTCCAGCGCTTCAACACTTCCGTACTAAATAAAACGAAATAAATAAAATAAACAATTTCCAGAATCCTGATATTGCTCTTTGTTATTGCAGGCGGCAGATGCCGGTGGTTCAATATTTGTTCACACTTTCGGCGCTTACTTCGGTTTAGCTGTTAGTTACGTGATCAACAGAAAAAAGGAAGGAAGCGAAGAAACAAGAAGCTCCTTGTTAGAGTCCAACTACACGTCCGATTTATTTGCCATGTTAGGTAAGTTATACTTTCAGCCGGTGATAAATCTGAGCTAGGCTAGAGAGAATTTGGGACAATTCCCATTTTCCTCGACATATTCCCTACAAAGTGTTAATCATTTCCTAATATCCTCATTCTTGCCATGCATTTTTAATAAAGAGAAAGAATAGTAGTTATTTACACAAGTGAAGAGTGAAGATATTGTACAAAAATTGCATATAATACTACCGATAAATAGAGAGTGGCTGCCGAAGTATCAGAGATATTTTGTATACGAATTCTATGACTAATTTTAAGCAAAAATGATTCTATTAACATTTCCTGAATGGTTCCCAATGGTTCTCGAAATAACGGGGATTGAAGTTGCCAGGTCGCATGGGTAGTTGCTAAATAGTAAATTACATTATTACAACCAGAGGGTTTAGTGAAAAATGTGGTTTATTTTAATAAACACGTAATGACAGTGTAATTATTAGAGCTGCTTAGTGTGACCACCGCCTTGTGCACTCAATCCTCTATCGAAGTGTACTCGTTCCCAGTTGTAGTTCTCCATACTGTTTTTCACCTCATCAAACGCTGTATAATCTTCTCAATCTGTTGGTTCCTCCAATTAGGCTTCCCCATTCAATAGGCAAGTGTCTTCAAATGTCCCCCCATGAAAAAGTCCAACGGGTTGAGATCCGGAGATCGCGATGGCCAAGCACCACGACCTATCCATCGATTTGGATACTTTTCATCGAGGTTATTAATGACACCTCTTCCATAATAGGACGGAGCACCATCGTGTAAAAAGAACATTGTCCTTCTGATTTGAAGAGGAATGTCCTGAAGTAGTAGAGGTACATCGTTCTCCAAAAATCCATCTCGCTGTTCAAATTTCCGCCGAAGAAACTTCATTATTAATTATTCCAACCCAAATCTTTACGGAGAATCTTGGGGTTTCTCGAATAGTATGAAGGTTTTTTTCGATTGTCCACACATGATCGTTGGGAAATTGTTGATTCCGTCTTTTGTAAATGTAGTTTCGTAACAGAAAAGGGTTCTTGAATGAGTATCCAGATGGTTGCTCCACCAGTCACAAAGACGAACTCTTTGGAGAAGATCCGTTCTCGACAAAACAAGAAAGGTACATTCCGATGTTTACATGGGCGCCCATGTTTTCTGTGACCTTTCATTGCGGGGTGGGTAACGATTAATATATAGGATTCGAAATTCCCAAATGTACTTAAATTCTATAAATGATATCTTTCATATTTTTTACAACAAACTATTTATGTTTATTTAGATTCAGATAATTTCGAATATTCACTCTAAATATATCAACAATAGAAACATTAGGGTCCTTTCGAATATTGGTGACCTTACAAAAAATGTGAACAATTGAGATAGGTACTTCAATTATTTGAAAAAATAGTTCTATATCTGATGTTCTTTACTATTAAGTTATTAGAGTGGAACAAAATGTAAACATATGAAAACAAGACTGATTTTATTCCCTGTTTTTTCAGTAATGTCCAATTATTAATATTATTTATCTGCTTTCACTATAGTATACAGACTATTAATACATTGTTTTTAAGGAGGTAAGTCAATTTTACCGTAGAAGTGGAAGTTGCTTCGGACAACTGGAGGTAAGTGAAGTAACTTACCTCCCTAAATAGAAATATTTGATGAACATTACATTTTATTAATTATTATGAATGAATATTTATAGTAATTATTGTACAGTTATTATTACATTTAGTAACATTTATAAAATTTGAATAATTATTTCGCTCGCATTTACTAATTGTTACATTTTTTTCAAAATGATGATCCACTAAAACAGCATGATGTGACGTACTACTAGAACTTGGAGTTGATGTGTCATTGTAAAGAATCCTGTCGGCTATTTCATTTTTGTTACTTAATCTTTCTGTAATTGTGGCTGATTTCCACCCACCATGTCTCTTGATTGCTAATACATCAACTCCTGTATTAGTCAGTAACGTTGCCGATGTTCTTCGGAATGAAAGGCCTGTATATGTTTCAGGATGTTATATAAAAACTGTGCAATCTTATTAGGAATCATAGGAAGGGTATTCTTGCCGACTGGTTGGCTGTAACATCTACCTGCTTGATGGTGCATAAAAAAGCGTNGGAGGTAAGTCAATTTTACCGTAGAAGTGGAAGTTGCTTCGGACAACGGGAGGTAAGTGAAGTAACTTACCTCCCTAAATAGAAATATTTGATGAACATTACATTTTATTAATTATTATGAATGAATATTTATAGTAATTATTGTACAGTTATTATTACATTTATAAAATCTGAATAATTATTTCGCTCGCATTTACTAATTGTTACATTTTTCTCAAAATGATGATCCACTAAAACAGCATGATGTGACGTACTACTAGAACCTGAAGTTGAAGTGTCATTGTAAAGAATCCTGTCGGCTATTTCATTTTTGTTACTTAATCTTTCTGCAATTGTGGCTGATTTCCATCCACCATGTCTCTTGATTGCTAATACATCAACTCCTGTATTAGTCAGTAACGTTGCCGATGTTCTTCGGAATGAAAGGCCTGTATATGTTTCAGGATGTTATAGTTTAAAAACTGTGCAATCTTATTAGGAATCATAGGAAGGGTATTCTTGCCGACTGGTTGGCTGTAACATCTACCTGCTTGATGGTGCATAAAAAAGCGTGAAAGTTCAGTTTTAATTTTCAATCTAATCTTGATGTGTTTCTTGAGAACTTCTAGGTGAGAAACAGAACCGAGTAGACGAGAAGCAATTGTAAACGTACGTGACATACCATTTTTAGAATCTGGAATTGTAATACAATAATGTCATCGAAATTTTTTAAATTGACGCGATTTTGGAAGATTTGGAATGTCAAAATAAATTGATTAAGAAATGTCAAAAAATAACACCTAATCTTTATTTCATGAACCATGAAGAACTGTGGGAGCAGATAAAATGTTATACACCGCGCAGTAGTTAAATATAATTTACCAGTCTCGGACTCTATTGCCAGCTCTCGCTCCGCTCGGGCGCAAAATCGTCATCGACTGGTAAATACTTACCTCCTTTATTGTGTAAATAACTATTATCAACAATTACGTGGTCAAAATTGGAAGAAAAGTAAAGAATATTACAAACTTATGACAAATGGCGTAAAGTATTTCTATTAGAGAAAAAAATATTGTGGGAAATAAATACCTTTGGGAAAAACTCGACGCTAACTTGGAAGACTTTCCCTTCTTATGGGAATTCGCATGAGTGTATTGACACATCAAATGCTCACAATAATTTACTGGAAAATATTTCATAATATTCACAACTTTCCAAACTTTATACTGAATAAATTTTATTCAAAGCGTAGTAGATGGAAAGTAAACATTATTCTGCAGTAATTGCTTTAGCTATAAAGCCGTTGACTTTGCTATTAAAACAAAATTTCATTTAATATAATATGCATGTCCTTCAGAAAAATATGAAAATTTGAAACGACAACATCAGTGCAATTGTGAAAATATAAAAGGAATAAGAAGAAAATTAACAATAAATTTTTAGTTTTAAGAAAGTACTAAAAGCATTCCTATTTTAAATATGAATATTGTTCGATATTAAGACAAACTCAGTGCTTTTAAAATTTCAAAATATTTGCTTTAATTTAGAGAGTCTTAAGAAGCGGGATATTTGACAACATAAAATGAGAGTCGATAGTTCTCCACTTTCCCCTAGAGACACATTTTCGCTTTACACTTAATTATTTAAAATACGGCATCTTCATGACATCTCGAGCAATTTGCTGAACAATAATTTCTTGCATAAAATCCTTCAGCAACAAAATTCGTCCTTTAGAAAAATTTAATGAGCTTAGAGACTCTCCGGAGATTATGGACTATTATTTTTATTCGTCAGACTTTATTAATAAAACATTTACTTCTGTGAAGGAAAATGTAAGCTTCAGCGTTTTTCCGGAAATAAACGACAAAGTTAAACGGCTTGTTTAAAAAGAACAGGAAAGAAGATAACATAACTGCTCGCTAATATCAAATTATAGACGAGCACTAACAAAGTAGAAAGTAATAATGTAAAATAATGATCTGACTGGATATAATCTAAGAAAAGGTATTTTATTGCACCGTATACTCGTAAATTTACGTAGGAGTGTACCTTTTCAAACGTGGAGATAGAATTCCAAATTACAATTTTATATCTCATTCCAAATGACGACTTTCCAAATCAAATAATAAGACAGGTATTTTAAAAATTACTATAAAAGTTGGTTGTTTTTTAACTAATTCGTTAACAAATTAGGAATATTTTCTCAGCCGATTATCATTAAAATAACTCGCAAAAAGTTATTTTTTAGGAACTAGAAACATGTCAAAAATATCAGAAAAAGTTCCTGTAAAATATTGCTTAACTTACCTATGCCCCTAGGATTTCTAACTCCTGTATCAGCAGATACGTACGGCATCACTAAAAAAGTTATCTACGTATCAATCCGAAACTTGCAGTATAAATGCCGTAAATCACCAAAAATCGGGCCAAAATTTTCAGAAAATCAAACATTTTCCTGGCTTCCGGTATTGCTATTTTTGTACGGCATTAGGTCGAGGTTCATTTTTTTAGTGTAACCTATATACTTTAGAAATGTCGTACAAACATATTTTGCCGAAAACCACCCCCGTTGGTGGACAGGTTTAGCTCACCTGTGTACTCACCTGTACCAACAAGAATTGACGGCGTAGTTTCTGAAGTTATTGTTATTATGTGGTAATATTGATTTATAAGTAATTCATGTTGGGTCAAATGATTAAAAAATTTCTTTTCCCTTAAAAATTTCCGATGGGCTTGTAGTCTACAAGTTTGCTTGGAGTATAGCGATGTGGTTATATTTATCGTAGCCTTCATCGCCATCACCTTCGCCATTGCCATCGCCATCGCTATCGTCATCGTCATCGTCATCATCGTCATTATCAGTCATTGTCTTCTCATAGTCTGAGCCATGGAAAGACATTTTTTAAAATTAGAAACACCAATATTTCTGATGCTGGATTAGTAAATGAATTTATATTTTTTGCTTTGAATGCAGGGACTGAATTAATGGAAACCATGTTCCCAATTTTAATTAAAGATCATATCTAAAAGTATCTAAACTGATATATCTACTGGTATAACTGTACCGTACATACCAATTTTTATTATCAAACTAATCAGTGCTATGTCGAATACAAAAATTATGCTTTTCAAGAAACATTTTTTATATATTGAAGATTATAATTTGATAATATTTTTATCAGTTGGTTTGGAAAGTGGTATAAAAGTTGTAACAACTGCCGAAAATGAACCTTTCTCAGTTGAATTATAAATTATTAGAGAAAATTAGTATACAGGGTGTCTAGAAAATGGTAAGCAATCTCTCAGATTTGTGTTATTAAGGCAAAAAAAGATAATGGAGGGGGGGCTGAGAATCTTACGTGGACACCAATGTGAACATTGATATCTACTATGAAAAAGCTTGAAGGCTGCACCAAAGAGTAACCGCAAAGTTAGCCTATTTTCTCACCCTTGCCAGAGACCTTAAAAAAAATCCTAAAAATATTCTGCATATGTCAAATTATTGGTAATGAAAAATCAAGATGAGCATATTTTTTAGTTTTTTGGATAATGCCGTAAATCACCCCTAATTAGGGATTGATATGAATTGTATGAATAATATTAATAAGAATAAAAGCAATTCTTATTGTATTTTTTCTATAAAATAAAATCTTACAAATAGGAAATCATTTATTTTCATGATTAATGAGGGCGTGATATAGTTGTAAGTCCACCCTTAAATTCGTTAAGGGGCTTAAATCATCCCCTAAATACGGAAAAAATAAAAAATTACTAGAAAAATCAAGATTTTCCAAATATTTTTTTTTTATTTTTTTATGTTTAGGGGATGATTTCACCCCCTATGAGGGTTGATTTTTATAAAAAAAATTTGGAATAATTAGGTCAAGTCAGCTTAATCTTTCTGATCAGAAAAGTAAGATCTATTATAAAATATTCGACAGTTTTTTTTATATCGCTATATTTTCGTATGTTATCACGTTCGGAGGTAATTCACCCCTTCGTTACAGGGGTGGTTTTCTTATAGATACTAGTGAGAAGTACACGATTTGAATTTCTAATAATTTAGAATATCCTAGTACTTTTCCTAGATTTTTCAAGTAATTTTTTATTTTTTCCGTATTTAGGGGATGATTTAAGCCCCTTAGCGAATTTAAGGGTAGACTTACAACTATATCACGCCCTCATTAAAAATGAAAATAAATTATTTCCTATTTGTAAGATTTTATTTGATAGAAAAAATACAAAATACTTATTGATATTACTCATACATTTCATATCAACCTCTAATTAGGGTGATTTTCGACATTTTTTGAAAAACTAAAAAATATGTTTATCTTGATTTTTCTTTGACATATGCAGAATATTTTTAGGATTTTTTTTAAGGTCTCTGGCAAGGGTGAGAAAATAGGCTAAAAATAGGTATGCTGTTTTTACGGTTATTCTTTGAAATCTATATCTTAAATGGTTTAAACTTTAAAGACTATGTTTTAAGTCCAATTTAAAAAGATTCCCCTGTGAATCATTTCAGGGAAAATCATTACCTTTATCTTTTTTACTTGTTTTAAAGAGGGCCCTGAAAGATTGTTGTTATACACCCTGTGTAGCAAATATTATTTATTATTTCTATTGATCCCATATGCTTTTTATAGCTAAAAATATGGACTTTAATTAAAATTAATTGCAAATGTATTTTAGTCTCATACTTAAGAAGATTTTTAAAAAATGTATTAATATATTCCTTTCATATGTCAAATTCGTATCTAGGTACCGTATATCTTACCGATTTTTTTTTATTAAGCTCCTTCTTGAACTTTCCCATTGACACTAATTTCAAAACTACTCTTCAACGCCATAATACCAAGTTGCGTTCTTCTCCTTTGTCCAGTTCGCATAACCGATTTGGAACTTTACAGGCACTGTATTTCTCTGGCTATTCTGGCCCAGCTTCAATGCCATCGAGCTCAAAGGCGACGACCAACACCGCGCCGTCCTCAACACCTACCTGGCCTTAGCTTCCTGCTGCACATCCGCATTCGCCGCCTCGTTGATTTTCAATTCCGATCGTAAGTTTGATATGGTGCACATCCAAAATTCTACCCTGGCGGGGGGAGTAGCAATTGGTGCCTCGGCTAACTTGATGCTGCAGCCCTACGGGGCGGTAATTATAGGGATCATCGCGGGATTCCTTTCGGTTTTCGGCTACAGCAGATTATCGGTAAGTACGTTCAGGAACCATCCGGAGAACTAATTTATTTATTTATTTTTCGAGGTGTAGACATAGGGTTTAAAGTCTAGAACAGTGTACATTAATTACTTAAAACTAAATTAACAACAAAAGTAATTACTAATAAAATAATGTTAGTTATACTGGGTGTTTCTGAAATAAGTGCATTCCTTGAAAAGGGTGATAGAGCACGAAAATGAGCAACTTTTATTAAGCAACTAATAGACTGAAACATTACGTTTTAAATTGAACAAAAATCGGCAGCCAGTTGTGTCTTTGATATTGAAGTTACTGCGCGCCGCATTGCGAGCTTTGTTGGTGGTTTTGACGGTTTTAATTTTGTATTCGAAAATGCTGAAATTTTTCAAATCTCATTTAAAAGTACCTAACACAAAAATTAAACGATAAACGAATTACTTACCAAAAGACGATATGCTCCACAAAAATTGTTCAAAGTTGTTTCCACGTGCTAATATACATACATGATAATAACGACGGTCAAAGTTAGTCCGCATACATGCAAATACTCCCGGCATTTGCCCAATTTCATTAGATGCAACAAAAATACGCTGTTGAAGATCTGCTACATCGACAATCGGCGTTCGGTACACCTTTTGCTTCATACACCCCAGAAAAGTCCAAAGGGTTCATATCCGGACTTCGTGCTGGCCAACTTACAGGACCATTTCGTCCTATCCACCTTTCTGGAAAGTTGCTATGTAAAAATCCACAAACTGCAAGAGAAACATGGGAAGGAGCACCATCATGCATGTAGAACATCTGGGCACGGATTTGTAAATGAATGTCTGCCAACAAATCTGCTAAGGCGTTTGTTAAAAATTTAGAATTATTCAAATTTCGTGGCTGAAAACGTACATAGGTATTGTATTTTTGAAACCGAGTGAGTTGCGCGAAACTAAATGTGTACAGGACATAGCTAGTACCATGCGAAACATCGCCATAATTTTAAAAATGTTGTCTCCGCCGTTCTTGGGGGTGAAAATTTGAAAAATTTAGAATTATTCAAATTTCGTGGCTGAAAACGTACATAGGTTTTGTATTTTTGAATCCGAGTGAGTTGCGCGAAACTAAATGTGTACAGGACATAGCTAGTACCATAGGAAACATCGCCATAATTTTAAAAATCGCACCGAGAAATCTGTCATCAAAAAACACCACACATTCACTGAAAACTATTGCTGGAACCGAGATCTATGTACTACGTGGGTCTTGTAAAATCCGGATATGTGGTATTTAATGTCGAAATCACTAGCAAAATTCCATGTGGGGCTAAAAATCATTGTTATTTAGCGCCTGAACCCTGAATTAGGGCTGGTACATTTTTTTAATTTCGTATCCGTATAGTTACTTCAATATATATTCGAATTATTCGGATATATTGAAATTATTACAATATTCGAATTATTCGATTATACGAATCATACGAATATACAAATTATTTGAATTATTCGAATATTTACAATATTTTCAAAAAATTTATGGCTACATATACAGGGTGTACATGGCTACAATATTAAAAGGGGTTCTTTATATACAAAAATTTTTTATTTAAACCCCCCGAATTAGTTACGTTACGACTACTTAAAAGAGCTGCAATTTTTTCTAAAATGTTTAAAAATTAAGAACTGAAATTTGACTGCCGAGGCTTCTTCTAAACGAGTACTTTTTATTGTCCTTGTCTTATTGTAAGGCGTTGAAATGAGAAGCTACTATATATTTATTTGTTAAATCAGATATTTGAAGAGACTATGTGCGCGTATGGGGTCCTGAACTTTTTGCTCAAAACCTGTACCAGGCAAAACAGTTTCTAAATTCAACAAGTATTAACAAAATCCAATAAAAAATATGGAGGTGAAATTGTTCGAATAATTCGAATAATTTCGAATGTTCGAATAGTCATTACATTACATTTACACTTAGTAAATCGAATATTCGAATTATTCGAATATGATTCCCAGCACTATAATAATTGTTCCCGTACTACACGCCACACGGTACTGTTACATACACCCACCTCTCGGACAATGTCGCGAGTACTGCGCCTCGCATCTTCCTCAACGAAGTTTATGATGTTTTCTTCGTTGGCAAAAACATGTTGCGGCCTTTCCTGTCCACAACCCTCACATGTCAGGCGGACATTCCCAGTATTGTGTAACCTTTGAACTGCCTTTTGTACTGTTCTACTGTTAGGTTATTGTCTATTACAGTCATTGCACTGACATTCTTCGTACATTAACACCATATCTGCTAATTCTTGACAAAAAAACATTTTATACGCCGACTAAGTAATACTACAACACACATCTAAAGAACACAATACATACTGACCTACCACCAGATTTGCTTGTTTGTGGAACTCACGTGGATCGTCAGCCAATTAGAGAAGCGCTTCACGCATATAGCGAGTCCGAAGCATTCTTGCCGTGCACGTGCACAAGATGCACAAGGTTGACAATTAAACCATCAATTGCTCAATAAAAGTTGCCCATTTTCATGCCCTTTTTTATACTTTTCAGCTTATTTCAAAAACGCTCTGTAGACAGACCATGCAACATGGATTTAGCAAATAGCAATAGCAAATTGTAACATGAGCTTATATTTCAGCCAATTCTGGAAAAGTCCTTCAACTTGCCCGACACTTGTGGCATCCACAACCTACACGGCATGCCGGGCGTCTTCGGGGCCATCGTCAGCGTGATCATGGCGGCTCTCGCCACCGAAGCTACCTACAATAAGAGCCTGTACGAGATGTACCCAGCACGAGCAAGTCCTACTGCGGCACCAACCCCGGACTATCACATTAATCCAGGGGTGGGACGAAGCGCCGGTCAGCAAGCCGGATATCAAATAATTTCCCTTCTGGTAACGCTCGCCTTCGCCACAGTCTCTGGATTTATTACAGGTAAGATATGGCTTATGTTGTAAGGTGAAATTTATAAAACGATATATTCACAATAGTGTAATCTATAAAGATGAATAATATTTCACAATTATTTAAATGAATAATAGTAGATAAACAACCTATTAGTGGACCCAGTTTCAGAAGAGGGGTAGAGAAATGTTGAAAATCCATTGTATGAATGTAAATCAAAACAATTTTTTGATCTACAACCAACAATTTATCAGCTTCCGAGATATTAAGTAATAATAATAATAATGTCTTTATTTCCAAAAGAAAAGTAAAAGTCGTTTAGCACAAAAAAATAAAAAGGTTATCCACAATTTTGGAAATCTCAAGGGGAAGTGTGCTCTACCGCTTAACCTTTGGATACCATATATCTAATATACATAGTACAGTAAACATATACAGGTAAATAGTACCATAGTACAGTAAACATATACAGGTAAATTACAACAGTAATAACAATAGCAGCATTAAATAAGTAACATACCTAAGAAAATAACATTGTCCTAACGAATCTTTTGAATTTTGCATAACTAAAATATCCTTCACCGAGTGTGACGCCGTTATACAACCAGTACATATATTTACATATATCTAAAACTTCTCTCAAATAAAGACGTTTTATGTTGAGAAGGGTTGAGTAAACCTTTGGATAAAATATTGATATTATGCACATCACTGCGGAATATAATCTTGTTGTATAAATAAGGTGGAGTCTTAGTAAGTAAAAGCTATATGCCCCTAACGGCATTGAATTATACTCGCAACACCTAGTGCAACAGCTATAGTCTGTTTAGAAATGAAAGAGAGTAATAAAAGCTCATTATGTATGCAAATCGTAAATAAATGTAGTACTGGTGCTTATATTCAATATTTTTATATTATGCATTTTCAGTATAGATGAGGTCTACTTTTAACAAAACTTTGTGCGATCGGACTGTACTAAACTGTAGCAGGTAGCTAAAATTTAATCCCCGACAATCCGTCTTTGTCTATGCCGCTTCAATTTCTCGGTCCATTTCTCTTATAAGTAAACAATATAAAAACAGCATTTCAAAACATGAGGCTACTTTAAGCATCATAACCGGGTTAAGAGGGTTTTTAGTAATTCAAATAAAATTATTCAATATTATTATCAAAATATTTATTTAAATTTAATGAATAGACTTTTATTCCACACAAAAATATATGTATTTTGAAAATTCAAATTATGGTGAGTAAATGTAGTGTTGTATAAATGTACAATAAAGAAAATAAAAAAGTAGGTATATTAAAATTCATCCTCTGAATATTCTGATGAATTATCTTCGTCTCCTAGATTGATAACGATAGGTTCCACAGTAACGTCAATTAAATTATCGAGTTCCCACATTTTCTCCTCTTCTTTTTGTACATGATGTATACATCTTTGCCAGTTATCTGCAGTTACTCGTTCCAAGGAATTTTTTAACAAAATTTTCACGTCACTTAATTTAAACGTCGTATTATTTCGCGCTACATCTCCTTTTACCTGCGCCCAGACTAATTCGATTGGGTTAAGTTCACAGTGATAAGGTGGTAACCGTAGTACCGTTATTTGGCGATTTGTTGCCATTTCATCGATAACATATTTTTTCTGATCTTTATTAAGATTGACAAGTGTCAAAAGTTCCTTTTTCACCATATTTGTTTCAAAAGAAATGTTTTTTCCGGATAACCATTGAATTATATCGGCTTTCCTCCAAGCAGTCGTAGGCGTCCGCTCGGTCTGCCGTGAATGGTAACTGGCATTATCCATGACAATTACAGACCCCGGAGGAATAAGATCCAACATCTGTGTAAAATACTCTTCGAAAACATCTGCGTTCATGTCTTCGTGATAGTCACCTGTATTTTTAGATTCAAATAAAAGTAAACCGCCATCTACAAAACCACTGGCACTACCTATATGTGTCACTATTAATCTTCGCCCTTTACCTGAAGGTGCCTTGAACCCTGTTGAAAGTCCATCCAAAAATGCTTGTCGAAAACTTTTTACATTTTTATCTTGCCATACTTTTGTTACAGTATATCCCTCGTTGACCCAAATTTCGTCTAGATAATAAATATTCCTCCCTTCGTCACGGAATTTTCTAATTGATCTTAAGTGGCAAATCGTGGTCCTCTAAAAGTTCACTTAAAATTTTGTTTAGCGTTGGTATTTCTTTTTTAAAATAAAATGAGTGTACTTTAGTCACTAAACACAAGTCGAATTTTACTCTACTGCACTAGCACGTCTTCGTATATGCAGCTCTAAGACTAGATTGATCTGTCACAATACACTGGCTCCTGCCCTATGATGTATCCAGTAAAATATACTAATGTACACCCATTACCTGTTAGCATTAGTGTTACCCGATAATTACCTGAAACGAAATATTAGCACGCCCATGGCCGGTTCTTATCTCGGGGTTTTATTACTCTCTTTCATTTCCAAACAGACTATAGGGTCGTTCATCAGTTTAAAAAAAAGTTTTTAATTTCACCGAAATTTAATTGCCAACTTGAAGGAATTAATTTTTAATTCTACTGTTATTAAAATTCTTAATTATTTTAAACGAAAATTGCAAAAAAATGTAGACTATAGGAATTGTGGAAAAATGTTGGCATTTTTAAACACAATCATTAATATGTCAGTGTATTATTTATGTATAGTTTTAAAAAAGCACGTAATTGAAATAAATTGCGCAAAATTGTAATGGTTTTATTGGCCGTCGCCCCGGGAGAAAAATAATAGTTATTAATTGCAATTTATATTTATATATTTTATTTTTAAGTATATTTTATACGTTTAAATAATTGTACAATGGGGTCACTGAAAAGTTTTTTTTTATATATATGTAACTTGTTACCTAATTTGCTTTTTACATACTCTCGTGTTCTACGCCCAAGTGGTACAATTTCCTCTGAGATGTAATTATCATTCTGTATCACAGAATGTTTTCTAATTAACATTAGCCTTAAAACCCATTAAATATCAGAGCAACTATTCGGGATGAAAGAAATTAATGACGGCTACCAGAAAACTCCCGCTTTAGACCGCCAGAGCTTCAATACTGGCCGTTAATCACCTGGGAATAAATAATTTATTAGCATACTTAATATTTTTTATGGTGACAGGTTTGAAGGCTAATGAAATTATCAACTTTATGGCCAATAAAACCTCATCCAACATCGTCCCTGCACAGATGGGTAAAGGAAACCTAATTATAAAGTTTTGTAGTACATAAATTTCTAATTTTATTACATAAGTTCTTTTTTTATTTTATGAATACATTAATGAGTGTCTACGTGTCTTTCTTCTCGGTATTATCAAATTCGCATTTTTTTTACATACCAGTTAATTTTAGTTTTTTGCGGTCAGGCTGTTCTAGATAATGATATTATTTCCCAAAATTTTGAAGATGATGCTGGGTTTCAGCTTTCCTCAAATTATTTATTTATTTATTTATTTAGTTATTTCTTATTAAGAGTCTTAACTTTTAAACATGATTCAAAGTTTATCTAGTTTCAATACAAATTCAATTAGAAATTTATTGTTTGAATTTAATTGTTTTCATTTTCTCTCATAATTTTTTGGGTTTTGTGCATATAATTTTTTTACCTGCCGCTGTTTTGAGATAGAGAATCATTCCGTAAAACACTTGCATAAGTTAATTAGATAGCTCGTTAGAGTTATTTTAATACAGGTACAAAACACTGTAAAAAAATGTAAATTTGAAAAAAAATATATTAGACAAAAGTTGTTGTTCCTATAAGTTAAATACGTGGTAAAAATTTAGCACCTATTTCTAAGACACCCTTTACAGGGCTAAAAATTGGTATACGGCCTTTTCTAAGTCCATGTCATAACTTCAGTTGGTTTTTCCTCGGATCACTAAGAGCCCATATTAAAAGTAAGTAAAGTAAATCTCCAAATTCGTAAACACTATAGTTTTTATTATTTTTATACTTCTTGTCCTATTATTAGATTCAATAAAAATATAAATTAAACCGAATCTATTCGTTGCCTAAAGTGATTTTTTTAAATTGAATTTTAAAAATAAATTTTCAACCACCGGAAGATATATCGAAGGTAATCGCATTTAATTAATCACAATTTTTTCTGTTTATTAACACTTATGACATGTACATTTGCCTCAGTCCTAATTTATATAGTTGATTAACTTTTTAATTAAAAACACAGTACAGTTTACAGTTGTATATTGTTATAGTCCCATATTAACACTATAACTTATCCTTAATTTAAAAATATTTCCTCAACTGGAACTCTATTAAACAGTCCAATGGCTACGTTCTTGAAAATATGTGCGTATGCAGTTTGCACTCCTTCTTTAACGTCACCAAATGCCCCTTTCCAGTTCTCGTTTAAAATTTTATGAATTTTTTCCGATAACTGCTTGTCACTATTAAATAAGTTGTCATAGTAAAAATGGATTTTGCTAGTAATTACTGAAAGATTATAAGATGTTATAATGAAATAAGATTTATTGTCCTTGGTATCCTCCTGGAATTTGATAGTATGTGTTAATGTTGAATTAACTGAAAATAAAAAATATGTTTAGAACATGCTAACTAAGAGAGTTCATAGAAAAAAGGTTATGAATTTAAAAATATTTTGTAATAAAAAGCAAAATAAAAATAATAAATGAATGGATGTTTTTGTAGAGTCTTTCAAATGTCAATACAGTTGTATATAGTAGTTTGTTAATTTGGTTTTGACTTATTTGATATTAATTTTAACCCTGTAGGAGTTTTACAGTTGCATTAAAGATACAAACTTTTCAGTTTTGATCAAACAACTCGTTGCAGAAGTTTGGTGATCTCTATATCTCGTACTTACTGTGTTTAATACTTACATAGCGTCAAAATTGAATCACCATTTCCAAAAATGGAGAAATCCATTATTTTGCCGTTTATGTCATACTTAGCCTTTTGATATATTTTCGGCACATATATGGTAAATGTTAAAATATTTTTGTCTGTGTCAAAACTGAAACACATTATTTTCTACAAAATACATCACATTAAAGAGGGCGAAATATACAGGGCGTAAAGTGTTTTTCCAAAATTAAATAACATCGTAAATGAACGAGAGAAACTCGTACAAATGTGAGTGCTTCATTGATATACGATATATCAAGAAAGAAAATCCTAAGTAAACGTATTTGTTCAAACAGTTTATACAAAACTTTGTTTCCCTCCATTCAGAAAAGGTAATACCTATTAACAACTAATTGAATGATTCTTCAATATTTTGGTTTTTCTAATTAAAATTTGTAACGATATTGGAATTTCAATGGCTTTAAATTCTTTAAATAAACTGAAATTAAAAATTTAAACATTAAAAAATTTATTGCTACGAATCTAGGTACAGAAAATATAGAAATTTTTAAAAAATTATGGAAGCTAGTTTTGCATGAATTTTTAACAAAAATTGTATTTATTTTGAACAATACATGCTACATGAGAAGTTCCCACGTATTAATTAAAGTGTAGATGATAATTATAAACTCCCTTTACAGAAGTAAACGGTAAACGCTTTTGCAAATTAATATCGTTATGATATTGGCCATAACGGTAGATGGTTAAATAAAGAAATAACCCCTCAGGTTACAGTATAGTACTAAAAGAACTGAACTTACTGAGCATTTTCTACTGTGGAATTTGAGAATCCAAAAATGTTCATATCAAAATATTTCTGTACGACATGCAAAGTACTTGTATCAGCTTTTACTTCCAATTTAGCAGCTTTTAATGGATCTATAGGAGGTAAGTTAAGCGATGGAATCAATAAAAATTACACAAATATTTAAATGGCCAATAATAACTGAACTGCTAACTCATTCTAAGTAGTGTCTAATTGTTCCGATTTATAATTTTGGCTCTCTTCAAAGAAATATTGACAAGATGATAAATTAATTAATTTAATTGGCCTTGGCCATTAATTATCAATAATTAAAGGCCAGCATAAAATTATCACGACTAAATATTGAATTATTTATTACCTGTCATCCCAATTAGTTGCAGTGCGTTTTGAATGGTTGTTTTTAAACAATTATCCAGATCAATCTCATTCCTGTGGCATCTTTTGAAATTTTCAGCTGGAAATTATTAATCATCATCATCGGTCATTTTTTAGTTTTCCTATATTTTCAAGGATAACAAAATTGAAGTTAATAATAATAATAATCGACTTTAGTCGTAGGTATATTGATATAATGATAATAATAATATAAATAAAAGTGTAAAGCAAAAGGCGAAGTTCAATTTATTTGAGATAAATGCCGCTTCCACTTAAATTGTAATACTCTCGTGGTGACCCTAAGTTTGTCAGTTTTCCTTGAAAATGGTACCAGCAATATAAAAAAAATGCATACCTTTCATATATCTAATTATGTAATTTGCCGTTCGATAATTAAACCTTCATTTTCCTCTGCCTTAGTTATTCCGATCGTTTATAAATTCATTAATTTCTTTGATTACCTACTTCATCACATTTAATGACTATTTTTTTAATTATTTGAAAGAGTGATTTAAATAATTGCGATACTCTGTTTTCTAATAAATGAGCCTATAGTAAAAAATAAACAGGTTAACGAAAATGAAATGAACAATTTTCAATATTAATTTGTTCCTTGCATTTATAATTCTAACGTATTATTAGTTTCTATTACGTAAGTAATAATAAGTAAATGATTTTAAAATTAATAATATTAATATACATACATTACATAAGGACTTCGTTCAATTTGCGCGAATTGGGCCGCACAGACTTCGTTCCAATCGTGCGAACAGGACCACACGGACCAAATCGTACGAACCAAAAACGTACGACAAAAAACAGATCTGATGAAACCGTACCGTTTTTTTCTCAGCACACTGAGTGTTTGGCGCGTTCGTGCAAGTCCGTGTGGAACATTTCGCGCGAATTGAACGAAGTCTGTGCATGGAGCCCTTTAGATTCTGTATATTCTTGATTCGCGCGAATGGAACGAAGTATGTGGGGCCCTTTAGAATAACATCATTTAAACTCTTCACACCGTCTATATTCAAATACAGTACAGTCGGAACTTATATTTTTATAATCGGAAGGATAATAATTTTAACCATAACGTATCTGGCATCTGCTTAAATGGTGATGTTAATATTATTGATAGTTCAGTATATTAATCAAAATAATGTACGTATCATTTAAGGCCGATTTAAAACAAGGTAATTATTGCCAAAGAGTCCTAAACATAAAACATTTTTTTTTCCAAAGATAACGTTTAATTAATTTAGAGAAAATAATACTTACGAAATGTGTACGAAAGTACCAAAGGCACTAAAATAACAACAATGAAAAATGATTTCATTATTTTACATCTATTTTGCTGTACAGTTTAAATCAAACTAGCCGATTTCTCTCTTACACATTACTTTTAAATACAGGTACTTAGGTTATTTCTGTAAAGAGCTATTTAATTCAATTAATGATCAGTATAACTAAATTAAGTTTACCTATTTACATAACCAATAATAATGAATGTGATAGATTTTTTTTAGTTAATTAGAATTTTCCATAGAATTGGATAAAAAATATTATTTATATGCCCCACTATAGTAAATAGGCTATTAATACATTGTTTTTAAGGAGGTAAGTGGATTTTACCGTAGAAGTGGAAGTTGCTATGGACAACGGGAGGTAAGTGAGGTAACTTACCTCCCTAGGTAAAAAAGCTATTTCGAGATATAAATGCATATTTTGTGAACAAATAAATAGAAATATTTGATAACATTACAGTTTATTAAATATTATGAATAAATATTTATAGTAATTGTACAGTTATTACATTTAGTAACATTTATATAATCTGGATAATTATTCCCCTCGCGTTTACTAATTGTCACATTTTTCTCAAAATGATATGACTGCTCCATTTCAGTCACCGGACGCTCAATATTATCTAACTGATCCATTAAAACAGCATGATGCGACGTACTACTAGAATCTGGAGTTGAAGTGTCATTGTAAAGAAGCCTGTTGGCTATTCCATTTTTGTTACTTAAACTGTAGGCAAAGTAACTTTCTGCAATTGTGGCTGATTTCCACCCACCATGTCTCTTGATTGCTAATACATCAGCTCCTGTAATAGCCAATAACGTTGACGATGTCCTTCGGAATGAATGGCCTGTATATGTTTCAGGATGTTCTAGTTTCAAAAACTGTGCAATCTTATTAGGAATCATGAAAAGGGTATTCATGCCGACTGGTTTGTTGTAACATCTACCTGTCAAAGTTTCGCATCATAAATATGTTCTATTTTTTACCATATTTCGGAATAGCGTTGTAGTGTATTCTGAATTACGGAGTTTAAAAGCTTTTAAAAAAGAAGAAAAATATTCCAACAAACATGTGTCCAGAAATGCCTCATATTTGGTGTTCAGAATATATGATAATACAGTCTTCATAAAACGGAAGAAAACGGTTTTCTTATCAAAAACATAAGGATTTTTAAACTTCGTCCTGTCTAATAGTTTTTAAAAATTAGTCGCTTTAAATAATGCTGCAAACAGTGCACAGTTGAATATGCTTCAAATTTAATTTGTATTTTATATTTTGATTAACTATACTTTTACATAGTGTGCTATGTACATTATTATACATTATTGTATCATTATATTGTAGTGTTCCACATACATGTTTTGGAGAAGAATCTTAGAAATATTTAGTTTTTTGTAAGTTACAACAAAGTTCTCAAAATCAACATCGGTAACAAACTGGTGTTGGTTGTTACTGTTAACAAACTTAATATCTTAAATAAATAGGAAGATGGGATAATAGAAAGATTAGAGCATATACTACATGGAAGCACAAAAAGTGTAGACGCTGTAGACAGAAAAGGTGATAGTTTGGGTACTCGCTCAGTCTCGCTCTAATCGTTAAGAAAGGAGTTGCGTTAGCTAATCACGTGCTGCGCGAGAGAGAAAGACAGTACCCAAACTACCTCAATCTCTCTCTGTCACTCGTCTACACTGTCGCCGTAAACGTGCTTCCTCCTTGTAGTATATGCTCTAAGGTAGGAAGTGCGCTTAACTATCAATATGTTAATTTTTGGTGTTAACTACATTTTATTTATACATCTTTACATTTAATAATAGTCATTTCTACTTAAGTTAAGAATATTTCATTAACAGGAACGTCATTAAATAGTCGATTGGCTACAAGCTTGAAAACTTCGGCGTAAGAGAGGTCCAAACCACTCTTAATATCGTAAAATATCTCTTTCGAATTGTCATTTAAAACTTTTAGAATATTGTCCGCTAGCTGCTTATCACCATTAAAAAGGTTGCCAAAATAGTAGTGTGCTTTCTTTATATTTACAGATATTTTATACGATTCTATCTTGAAAAATGACTTGTCGTTTCTGGTTTCCTCCTCAAAGGCAATAGTATTCTCTATGGTCATATCATCTGGAATTAAAAAGGTTTTTTGTTAATACGCCATCCAGAAAATGTAAAATTGTCGGAAAAATATATGCTTAATAAATATATTGTTAATAATATTGTGTAATTAACTTTTTATTTAGTTTTTGTGTTAAGATTAGTTATTTATATTATTAATGTAAAAAGTAAGTGTTTTCGACAAGCGAAAAAATTTCCTACGCGACAACACGCAGTGTTTTTTGCATAAATACAATATTTTTGCTACATTTGTTTTTTAATAGTTAGCTAAAAAATATTTAAATTCAATGAGATCATGAGTGTGATATTTAGATACCTACATATACTTGCCAGCCAAGTCGGTATCCATTTTTTGATCTGAACCTTTGGAATCTGTTATTTTACAAAATACTAGGTAGATCAAAATTTGAGCAGAGTTGTGTAATTTAACATCTTAACTGACAGGCAACATATTGATAGTTACGGACAAATTACAAATTATCGATGAAAAACTAAACATTTTGATTTTTGTTTTATTTTTTTCTGGATCAAAAACGGAACGACATTTTCAAGATTCTCTTTTGCGGGAAAAACCAAATTTGTAGTCGTATTAGCCTTTATTTAAATACGCTCTGTATATATCGTATTCTAAACCTTTGGAAAATGAAAACTGCCTTGAGTCTTTTACTCAGTGAAAAAAAAAAACGATTTTCAACTCTATTAATTATTTTTAGTCAAGCAAATAGTTGTGCAAGTTTAATGTTTTAGTTAAGAAAACCATTCTTTATAGACGAACATAATATATTCGCCCCTAGAAAAAGAAAAACTTGTAAAATCATTTTTTCTTTTTTCTTCTCTGTTAGAATTTTTGTTTGAATAGATCGAATATTATGAATACTTACCAAATGTGAGAAGAGAGTCGCCTTTTCCAAAAATAGGCAAAAGTAATATTTTGCCATCCAATTCATATTTAGCCTTTTGTTGTACCTTGGATATAAACATAGTAAATGTTAACACTTTTTTGTCCAAATCTAAGCTGTAATAATGATCACATTATTTAAAAATCTTTGAGAAATTACATTTAATCAATATATCAGGTGTTTACAAGCTTATAAATTACTTTAAAGACTGTTATATATGTTGTTATATTAAACCATTCTTCACAAAAAAAAATAAATAAAATTAGATAAATATTGAGGGTTAATAAAAAATAAGAACGAGATGAGAACTGATTTAGTGTGAGAAGGGACGACAGACATATTTTCACATGACATAGCATGCACATTTATAAAAATGACTTATTTTTGTCTATGTCACAGCTTGAGTCATTCAACACACCAATTTTTTAATTAATATTTCAATAAACAGAGAATCTAAAGGATGTATGTCTCGAGAACGAAAAGGCCATGGACTCAAATATGCCCGGTATATGAGTGAGATTTTTCATCGATCTGCTGGCGTTCGGCCACCCGCTTTGTGGCAAGTTTTTTATTCTTTATTTTTAGATATTTAGCTATACGCTCCTTCAAAATTAATAACTATGTGTGATTAACTCCTTTAAGTGAATCACAAATAGTGATTTGTCGAACTCATTTCCTTTTATCTTTTCCCTTTTACCCTCGACATGAAAGAAATTCAATTGCATCAGATTTTGGTGAGTTTCCTTTGCTATCAACAAACAGTCAACCTGAAAGGCCTATTTGGGCCCCAACAATTGGTCCTGGTCGATTCAGATAATACCCGACATTATTACTTCATTACTTAATAGTTTTTTAGTATTGTGGTTCACATTCAATTTACATACATTAGTTTTAGTATCAGAATTAAAAATGGCTTTTTTGCTTTGGTCGGCGATAATATACACTAATACTCAGACGCTTGTTCTTCAGTTTCAAATTTATTTTTTACTATTTAGCTGGGAAACATATCAAAATTGTAAACGACGTTGATGACAACTACGCAGTAAATTTGACATGGCATTAATTAAACGTGTAGTGACCAATAGTTACCGAGTAAATCGTTTAAATTAAAATTAATAAATGTAGTTTTTCCTTACTGAGCTTTTTCCAAAACCGAGTTTGAAAATCCTAGAAGCTGTATATCAAAGTATTTTTGTACAAGCATCACTGCGCTGGTTCCGGCACCTATTTCCACGCTTATAATATCTAAAGGATCTATGGAAGGCATGTTTAGAGAGGAGATTCCTAAAAAATAAAAATGTAAAGTAACCCACAGTTATTGTTCAGCAACAAACTCCAGCTCCTTGAAATTATTTGTATAATGAATACTAGTTTAGTTCAAACAAAAAAAAAAATGTTAAAACCACAAGAGCTAACGTAAACTTTATAAAAAAAATGGGTATCAGGACACACTCTCTGTCGAACTTTTGTACAACGTAAGCTTGTCACAATTTTTAGTTTGACCAATTTTTGCTATAGTGGATTTTCATAACATGTTTTCGGTGTATTCTAGTTACAATAATTATTGTATAAACAGATCCTTAACATTGTTTAAGTATTATATATTAATTT
This sequence comes from Anoplophora glabripennis, assembly GCF_000390285.2. Taxonomy (NCBI): domain Eukaryota; kingdom Metazoa; phylum Arthropoda; class Insecta; order Coleoptera; family Cerambycidae; genus Anoplophora; species Anoplophora glabripennis. The sequence continues at coordinate 887,885 of NW_019416749.1, read as the reverse complement.
AATTTGTTTTATACTTATTTTAATAAGCATGTTATTGTCTAGAAAATGGTGGACAATCTCTCGAATAGGTAGGTCTTGCAAAAATAACGTTACAAGTTTATATAAATTTTGTTTTTCGGGCTCAACCTGTGAGTTATTATGTCTTAAAGTTGCGAGTTGAACATTTTTGGACAATAGAAAAGTTATATTATTTGAAATCGTATTCAATTTACCAATAGGTACCTTTTAATTTTTATAACCGTTTATCTTACAATTAATTGTATCGAATATCTTAAAATAAAAATAGACTGTTTGTGTGACAAAATAAATGCATAATAACAAATGCTTTTCATTGTTATGTATTTATGTTGCTATGATATTGAGGTTAAACAGAACAGTTTTAAATACCTAGTCCGTGAAAATTTATACTAATATTTACACTTACATACCTTGGTTTCCTATTAGTTTCAAAGCATTTTGAATTGTTACTTTCAAACAATTGTCTAAATCGGGATCATTTCGGTGGCACCTCTCAAACTGTTCAGCTAAAATAAAATATCGATCGCTAATCTAAGAAACTTAATTATATTTTCGAATGAAATAGTAATGAGGCACGTGTGTGTTTATGTTGTAAAATTTTAAAATATTGGGGAAGTCTCATAACATAACAATCCATTATCAAAAAATTAGAATAAAAGTAAAGAATACGTTACAATAAATGCGTTTGCTATAAAAATATTTTTATTAGTGAAAGACTTGTTTTCATAAATATATTATAATCTACGAGTATTATGCTTGCACTAATCTGAAATGATACTGATAATAACGCAAATTTTTCATTTATTCATCTTATATGTTAGGTAGATACATAGATATTTGTAAAGGAGACGAGAATAACCTTGTGACTGATAATTGCTCATTAAATATAAAAAAAATATATTAACAGCTAATTATGGCTCATACTTTTTAATTTTCTCTACCTACTTTAATAGCAGTAATAGAATTTAATTTACTTTTTATTAATAAGTCTTTTAGTGGCACATAATTGTAGTAAGAAATTAAGTTTCAAATATGATATGTCCTTCCAATTAACTAACAATGAGATAACTATACATACACTATGTTGCCTCATCAGATAACAAAATAGGTCTTATAAAAAATTGATCTATTTTGTTTTATTAGCGTATCAGTTGCAAAAAATTACTCTTTAAAAATCTTGGTACAGAAGCACTTGCACTCTTTTCTCATGGTACACAAAAAAAAACACTGCCACTAAAATGCACACAATCGCTCTTAAAATCGTGACAGGAACAAATTGTATTAAATTTTCATACAATATTGTTTGAAAATTTAAGAAAACCTACAACTTGTTGGTAATAATTTCACAGTTGTAAAAAATCGCAATACAAATGCTGAATTTTCATATAATTTAGTCACGATTCTAGAAAAAAATAGTGTGGATTTGCACGATAAACGTGTTAGCATGGTGAATAGGATACAGGGTGTTAAATAATTATATGCAATAACAACTTATTTTTCCTCTTATATCTGAGCATAACATAATATATTTTTAAAATTCATATTAGAAGGTATATAAATTGTGATACAAAACACATTTTTTTAAATAAAAATTATTTAATGGCGCTATGAAATTAATCTGGTCTGTTAAAGTAAAAGTGGTTACTTTGAAATGCACAGTGCATAGAGATACTTAGAAACCTTAGAGAACCATAGAGAAACCATAGAGAAACCTTAAAAGATTTATTTCCCAAATATTGATGTACACAAAATAACAGTACTTACGAAATTTGTATGAAATTAACAGTGGCACTAAAATAAGACTGACAACTAAAATTATTAAATTCATTTGCTCAGATTTGTTTGGGTGTTTAATACAAACTAGCTATTTTGCCTGTGCCATGTTGCCTTTAAATGCATGTACATAGTTCTCCTTTCTTACTAAAGTGCGATTTATAATTACTATTAAGTAAATAATTACACACTACGCACATTTGCATAATAGATTGCAAGTGATGAATTCTTTAATTATCAAAGTTTCCTACATCATAACTTATTAAAAAACATATTTTTATACAGAATATCTCAGCAAAGCTGATAGTAAAAATAGAAATGGTCGATTATACATAGCACATCTTCCAAGCTATATAAAAAAGTGTATTTTTTTGATTATTCAACAACGATAAGTCAGAATTGAACCAAAATATTTGTGTTTATGTATTTGAGCATTATCTACTAATTATGAATCGGAAAAAAAATGAGAGTAGCTTTACAGGAGGCTGCTGACATTAACAGATGTTGAGTGTGTATTTATGGGCTGATATTGTTAATGATCTCCTAATACGGAATTATTTTGTGGGGACCGCCTAGCCGGGAGTGTTGGCCGATGGATTTCGATCGGCCTAGGTAAGCATCACGGACGCAGGCTGGAACTTGGATGGGTGACCTAAGGCAGATACAAGGGTCGCTCAACATCTTCTGCCTGCGTGTGGTCCCCGATAAAATGGTAATGAGAATAGAGCAATAAATCTCTGTAACTCAAGATCATGCTATCATACATAAAAATTGTACGAGACTTTGCCACCAAGCCACCCGTGTAGTAATAAATTTTCCACCACCCCCCCGACATACATACGTACATACGGAATTATTTTCTACCTTAACCATATTAAGCGAAGAAAATTATCGAAGATTTACGCATGATGATGCACCAACATATTTCAGAATTACTGGTAGGTAAGATCGATAATAAAAGATATCCCTACAGGTTGATTTGTGTAAGGGGGAAGATGTTCCAGAGTGTAATCCCCTTGACTTTTTGTTTGGTGTCATTTGATTACTCAAATTTCTTAAAACAAATACCCAACAGTTAAGGTACTTCAAAAATATTCCGAGTCTTTTTAAAGTCCTTGTAATCTTGATATTCTTGACATGTTAACTAATTTTATTAAATATTCTTATTAGATCTCACTCAATAGAAATTGTTCACTTTCACCGGAATGTAGGTATATTGGTAAATGCATTTGGTACATTAATTCTTTAATAAAATAGATACATTGCAGTTACCATCATCACTGTTCAACAGTTATTGTGACCATAACCTTAAGTCAGGAATATCTCATGAACGGGAACGTAATTAAATAGTCTATTGGCTATAAGTCTGAAAACTTCAGCGTACGTCATCTCCAGTCCTTCTTTAACATCGACAAATATCTCTTTCCAATTATCGTTTAGAACTTTTAAAATATTGTCCGCTAACTGCTTGTCACCATTAAAGAGGTTGTCAAAATGATAGTGTGCTCCATTGGGATTTACGGATAGTTTATACGATTTTACTTTAAAATGTGATTTGCCGTGTTTGGTTTCCTCCTCAAAGGTGAGCACGTGAGTTAAGGTTACGTCAACTGGAATCAAAAAGATCGATTGCTGAAATATATTATCGAAAAGTAAAATTATGGATATATTACAAGAAACACGCCTATGCTGATGGAACTATCAATAAATTGGATAAATAATTATTTATGTAACAATGCAAACAAGTGGCATTTTATTGAAGTGTTTAATTATTGCAAGTCAAGGCAAAGTCCAAGCGTAATATGATTGGTCCAGTAAATCATTTTTTTCCTCATTTTTTTTATCGTCATTTCGGCATTTATTTAGTTGTTTATAGTAAAGTTGAAAAGCCTTTAGTATAAAAAGTGTCATTCTCTGTTAAGTTTATCGACATGTTTCAAAATGTTAAGGAATAATCTTGTTCAGTAACAAGCAAGATGATATTTCAAATGTATAAATGATCAAGATATGCAGCTTAGATACTAGATACTGTTTTTATTACTGTTTTAGATAGAGTGTAATTAATTGGGGCGCAGCTTAATAGGAGATTAAGATCAAAATTAGGTGCTTGGATCAAATATGTTTCAATAATTTTTTTAACCATTCCACCAACCAAATTAAAAAATTCATTAGATCTGTTTCTTAGGTTGGTACGGAATACTAGTTACGCTTTAAAGGTGGAGCAAATTTAACCTAAACGATTTTATCCTTTATATAACCACAAAATAATGAACACTTGCTTTAAATAAAAATAATTACTTATTGATTGAAGTACAACGTACCTAGTTATTAAGCACAATTTGAATCAACCTAATTGGTGAAATGGTTCCGGAAATATTGCCAAAATTCCAACCGTCCTATATTGATTTGAGTTTCCCATATAGAGCAGTGTCCCATTACTGAAACATTGCATGTCAAATACTTACATAATTGAATAAGTGAGTCGCCCTTTCCAAACATTGGCATAAGCATTACTTTGCCATCTATCTCATATTTGGCCTTTTGTTCTAACTTAGGCAAATGAATAGCAAAGGTTAATACCTTTTTGTCCAGATCTAAACTAAAACAACATTTCATTCATTATCTAAAACAAACTTTTAAACATTTAAAAATCAAGTTCGATTAATATGTATCGAGTTCTTTTAATTTTTTATTATGCCACTTTTATCGTTGTAAAAAAAATAAAAGTTAGAATAATGTTGACAAGTTTTAGTCAAATCTATTCTAAAAATTGAATTACTTTTATGTAAATACCAAACTAAAGTAGGAGAAAGAAAATGTTATTTTAAACTGTTTTTAAACTAAGAAGAAAACTGTTTTACTTTCCCGATCAAGAGTTACACCATGATAAAAAATATAGGTTGCAGTTCCTCATTCACAGTTGCATTTATTCAACTGTTTTAAGAATACCCAGGTTGTTGATTTGTTAATTTTATATGTACAAATATGCTCTAAACGAAGAAAGCTTCAGCTAAAAAGTTCTACCTTTTAGGGTGATCAATATTTTAAACTCAAATTAATCAATACAGGTTCTTCTTACTGAGCGTTTTCCACAACACTGGTTGAAAATCCTAGAAGTTGTATGTTAAAGTACTTTTGTACGAGCTTCACTGCGCTATTTCCGGCTCCTATTTCCACTCTTGTAACCTCTAAAGGATCTATGGAAGGCAAGTCTAGAGAAGATATTCCTATAAAATGAAAAAATGCGCCAATATAAAAACTTCTACGTATCCACAGAATGTGTCCGTAATTCAGTATGTAAAGAAGTCTCAAGGTATGACTATTGTGTAGTAACAGCAACTGCTATGTCCTTGTCTCATCATACTACTATGGCTGCGCAAATGCTAAACAGCAAGCTTATGAAGAAGCCATAGAGTAACATCAAAGTGTTAAATTCAGATAGAGCCTAGAGATAATTTGCTGCTATGCGATTTAAAATGCATACCTACATTAAGACAATCTTTCGTTTGACGTCGCGGTTCAGCTCCAACGAATGTGACATTTTTTATATCCTATATAGACCAAAAAGTATGAAATATGACTTTCTTAATCTAATACGCTAACTAATCACTTTCTTATCAATGAATTTAATTTCAATAGAATATTTATATATTTAACAATATATAGAATAATTAAAAAACTAAAAATGTTATCACTTGTCAAATGTTACAATGTATGATAAACGAAAACACCTTTTGAAGACAAAGCGAATTGCTGTCTATTGTTCTTTTTGAACTCCTTTTACCTAGGAATACATTAACGATATTTTATATTCCCAGATTCAACTGTATTCAAAAGGTTCACCACCAATTTCTAAGCAGATGTACTCTCTATACATATTTGTTGTTATTTCCACTGTCACAATTCAACTAATACCTATTATTCTAATTTGCTTACATATTCAGTCCTTACCTTTATTACCTATCAGTGTCAAAGCATTTTGAATTGTCAATTTCAAGCAGGTATCTAGATCGAAATCATCTCTGCGACATCTCTCGAATTTCTCAGCTATAAAAATAAACAAATAAGAAACTGATGGATAATAATAGTTATTTATTGCACAAGCAGCATTTTATCCTCGCAAGAATGTTTAAACGCAATTAAAACACGAATGCAATACAACGTTTTATCCGTAATCACATCACAATCATATTTGTGGAGTCAGAATTATTGGAATTTAATAAAAAAATATTCACACGACTTGATAATTCTTACTAGTTCTCAATGAAACGTGGTAGGTGTTGTTATACTACTTATTGCTGTGGTAACCAACGATTATGAGAATCATGTTCAAATATTTATGAATTCACATATATTATTGGGTTCTAAGAATAAAATCAACCACTGTATTACCAATCATTCCTTAAGATGATGTACCCTGTACATGTTAGTTCATTTAAAACAACAATTTCGCACATTTGTTAATAAGATAGTTGTATGGTAGGTTTCCTAAAAACGAATGTATTTCTACTACCTTACAACTTTAACGAAATAAAGTGTTCTAGTAGGTATGCAATCATTTAGTAAATGACTTGTAATGGTGGTTTCACTTACAGATGGATGGCTTAATTGAATTTTGGGATCGATGACAATTATAATCCTAATGCAAGCGCATTAGGTAACTAATGCATCTGCAGATATTAATGCCAGCGGTAATGCAATTAGTGACATCAGTCATTTTACATTATCTAAAATTACATTTACAATAATTTTATTAGAATATGCATGTTTTGTTTCAAATATCGAGGAGCAATGAACGGGAAAAATGAGCAATAGTGATGGTAAATTTCTTAGAAATTTGTTATATAAATTTCTTTTCAAGTCAGCTCCAGATGATGCGGTTACTTGACAAATGTTTGTCAAATGTAAAATAAATGACGTATCGTGTGGATGTTGTATATCGATATGTTCGAAAGCACGTCTTTAATTGCCAAAGTTATACAAGCGGCACACCAATAAATTGTACGTGGCACCTGTACGAACACATCAGTAGGGTTAATTTCCACAGAATGAAATTAGTAATTTTTTTACATTGATAAGAATAAAGCGGGCGTACGCAAGCCGATGGTAAACATTGTGCATTGAACTTTTAAGAATATTTGTGTGCATGTGCGTATGATAAAGATACAATATATAAGATACAATAAATATATAAGAGATATATATAAGATACAATAAATAAAAAGATAAACACTAAAGCGCAACTCACAAATTTAAGCTTTTTTGTATATCTGTTGTGATTATAACAAGACACACATGCAATATAAAACTGTATCTACAACCGATTAGAAAATGAAAGCAAACTACTTGCTATCATAAGTGTTTGAAGAAGTTTCAGAAAGCAAGTTTGCTCTTAGTCGCGACCAAACCTAAAGGTACATTTCCGATATCGGCGGTATAAGGTAGGCGACAGCAGGAGACGGTAAGGTTATGTGCTGTAGCAAATAAAATTAGGGAAAAGGGAAAAAACCCGCCAGTTTTATTCCCTCAGCAAATGACGTTGCCGTCTGTTGCAGTCGCTGCCGCCTGCCGCCGACATTGAAAGTCTACTTTAGAGATGTAAAAGCAAATGATTTGCCTAACTTTAATGCTGCTGGTATATTTATTTAATACTAATAAAATATTTGCGGAATAATATAGAATAACTGACAATATAAATTTGGTCCCGAATCCTCAATCCAAAAAAGACTAAAGTTGTCGAATAAGAACACTTCTAACAATGTTTGCAGGAAAAATATTTAATGATAAAGGAAGTATGGGGAGATGTAACCTATAAAAGCAATACTTTGGATTAACCTGTAAGTATAGTCTTTCCGATCCCAATTGTAGACCAACAAGCTAGGTAGTATGTACCAGGTTCCGTCGCTACGCAACAACTCGGCACTGAAATATTTGAAAAACTTGTTCCCATATTTATTTAGCCATACCTATATACAGGTCTAGTCGGCCAGTTGAAGAATGCGCGCGCGGGCAAACGCGGCACACACACAGCCGTACTGGGCGACCGGCCATAAGTTTCAGTTGTCGACAAATTGCCTAGCAATGCAGTGCAACAATGCGGAGTTTGGTGCGATTCAGGTAATTTTAATTTATTATAGGCACCTTCTATTCATTCATATTAGAATTGCGAAAGGGAGAAATAAGAGGGATATTTTGTTTACTAATATTATTACAACATAAACTTTGAAGACCTTTTGAAACGAAACAAAACGAAATACCGCCAAGCAATATCGAATTAGTAGAACCGGTTGTTGATTAAACAAATTTAGAATTTAAAAGTAAAGATTTACTTGTTGAATGTCAGCGTTTTAAATATTCACGATTGTTTAAAAAAGGAAAATGAATAATCAGATAATGACATTATAAATAGACTTCACATATTACCTAAAGTTTCAGTGTCCACCATTTATTAGTTATTAAACAAGGTGTTATAGATCATTACGTAAAGAGGAAGCGGAAACAACAATTTTAAAAACCATTGACTTGCCTCTCGAACGTATATACCAAACTGTTTTTTAATACGACACCCTATATATTTGCGCAATTATTAGGAACGATTAAGTGAGATAAATAATCCGAAATAAGATAATGTACTAGTTTCTCTTGTCTTTTCGGACATGAATCTACGATTTACAAGATTCGAGAAGGACCTAGGACTCTTTTAACGATAAAGTTAGCTTGGAGAGACTTATTTACGGTTGATTTATTTTCTAATATGCCATCACTTGGGGAAGCTTTATGGATGTACCTTTGAGTGCACTTCGATAAGTATATAGCATGTTTTAAAATGAGTGGGTCAGGTTTAAAATAATAAAAAAATCTTATGAAGGAAATATTTCCCTTTCAAGATGCTGAAATTAAAAAAAAAAATTCCATAATGTTTCTGAAGACTTTAATGTAGAATGACGAAACGGGCTTATAAATTATAAAAATCATATTTTCCATTTTATTTGAAAATGGACTATTTTCGAGTTGCTGGTGTAATTTTTGGTCTTTCGGATCTGTGATCTATTTTGAATCCTTAAGTCAAATTGCGGATACACTATATTTTTTAAACATACACGTCATCAAACATAGCAAAAGGTCAAAAAGAGGGCAAAAAATAGGCGATAAAAAATTTATCTAAAGATGAAATCACACATTAAGCTTATTAAACTTTTTATCATTATGTCAGTTACAACTAAAACTTTTAAATTCACTTTTGAGGTTTGAAATTGTTCGTACCCATGTCCGCTTTGAAATGAAAATTCATATAAGCATAGAAATTTGATTTTTATCACGTAAAGAATCTCGTAGCGTTTCGGATTTCATTTCATTCAATTCCTTGGATACTGAAAGAATATTGGCATAACTTCTGGATTTTTTTAATTCATGCAAATCGAGTACACTACACAGATTCAATCAACCTAGGCCATGCCAAGAATCCATTCCATTTCCTGATAAAATCAAATATTTCTTCTTAAAATTATTATTCTTGTTGTAGTATAGGTAATTAAAAACGTATTGAGATTCTTTGTAATACTTAAATCAGATAATGGACATTTTCCTTAATTACCCAACATTTCACAAATGTACTTACTAACTGGACTGTAGGAAATTCGTATCAAAAGTCATATTACCCAAATTTGTTGTCTAGTCTAGACTGAACCAATATAAGTTTTACTTCTCATAATTAACTAAAATTAGGGTCTTAAAGCAATAATATTGCTACTTACGAAACTTGTATGGAAGCACTAAATGTCTTGCAATAAGAAAAGTGATCAAAAATATCGATTTCATTCTCCCACATATCGTTAGTCACAATTTAAAAACAAATAATTTGGGCTGTCGCATATCTCAGTTAAATATGCATCAAACACTAGCCTCGGTTATTAGTTTGTAATTAATTAATATCTGACATTATTTCTCCGTTCTATTAAAAATAGGTAAATATACCTAAATAATAATTACTTATCCACTTGCTTTATATTGCATGCATTTAAAATATTAAAATTACCTGTTTGTTTTCTTGTTGTACCAGATGTCTTTTTGAAGTCACTCTAGACGGGAACATCGTAAGATGAGAGATTAGGTATCTGCTATGTCAACACGAGAGCCCGGCATCAGTTACAATCTAATTATCACCTTAGCTAATCAGATTTTCTCAACTTTCTACTATTTAGGTCTAAAACGAGATTAAACGTTATTAGTATAAGTGGTTCGCATATAAATAGAAACGAAATAACCAATAGTATTTTTTGTTTATTTCTAAAACTAAAAATTCGCGGCTAGGCTATCAAGAAAGTTAACGTGAAATCAAATAAATCAAATCCAAGTAGTTACATTTGAAGTATGTGAAAAATCAGTTATTAAAGTTTAATTTAAAAAAAGTTACAGTCCTTACGATATTTGTTGAGATAGAATTCCAAGGAAACTACTTTCTTGGAAATAACAGCATATTGACACCCGAGATAGAAAAACATTGGCAGAAAATTTCAAGGCATACCCCAGCCGCGGTAAATTGTTACAGTAGTTTCAATAACAGAACTTTATTGGCTTATTCTTTTCTTTCAATTCTATTTCAACAAATATCGTACGGACTGTATCCGTGAATAGAATAAGAGCACTCTATAATAACCTGAATGAGTTTTGCTTGTTAATCTACTTGGCATACTCTCTATGGAATAATCCTTATTAAATAAGACAGCCCGTATTCTGCTTTGAAATAATATACTCGTGTATTTAAAAATGATGTTAATACTGATCTTATAATTTATTGTTAATTGACATTAATTTAACAAGTAGATAAAAAATAGATCCATCCTTCTGCAAATATAGCTTCACGCAAAGTAAAACTGGAAAACGTAATAAAGAGTAATAAAATGCATTACAATTAATTATAAACATGCTGTAATTAGTGTCACTAATGAGAATACGGGAAAAAAGAACTGAACTATAAACACTGTAATTTAGGCTGCTAAATGCTGCTCGGTTGCATGCAAATACGTGTAAAACGTAAAGTTTAATTATTCGTAAAGGTAGAAACTACGACGCCATTATCTATAACTAGATATTATATATGTAGGAAAAAGTTACAATCGAACAGGCTTTGATTTCAGGTAAGTTCTGTGTTTACTCTTTTCGTGTTCAAAAAGTTATTCTTTTGATAATAAAAAGGGATAATGACTGAATTAATGGGACTGAATTACTTAATTCCCAACCCAATATAACTGTTACAGGAAATGATGACCACTTCCAAAACTTTTCATAAAAAAACATTTGCTTACAAATTATTCAACACCACAAAGCACCGTGTGCATTGTCAAATAATTTGAAATTTCGAGGACAACTAAATCAGGACTATACCGGAAATAAGTTAATATCAACCAATATTATTAATTCTGCGAGAACTAAATATATTGGCTCAAGAATAAGGATATTTTCTTCAATTTCTGTAGATATATTTATTTCGGCCATTTTTAGACTGATTTGGAAAAATATTAAACTGTTACATCAATTTACCACCACCACCATAATTACCAAATGTACCTATTGCCAGAGGTATATAAAGAAATTACTGTTAGAAGTAAGAAACTTGAAAGCACAGTAAAAACTACTGTTTCAACTGTATTCCAATAATGACCTTTAGAACAGAAGTAGGTACCTTTAAACCAAAAATTTTGTGATAAACGTATTATCAATACTATATCGTATTTATTGATTTGATTTCTTTTATCTGGACAATGAAACTACATCAAAATAAAATGTGGTTTACATTTTATCTGCTCCCACTATAGTAAATAGACTACTAATAGCTTGCTTTTAAGGAGGTAAGTGATTTTACCGTAGAAGTGGAAGTTGCTATGGACAACGGGTGGTAAGTGAGGTAACTTACCTCCCTAGGGAAAAAAGCGATTTCGAGTTATAAATGCATATTTTATACATTTTATTAATTATTATGAGTGAATATTCCTCTCTTGTTTACTAATTGTCACATTTTTTTGAAAATGATTTGACCGCTCCATTTCAGTCACCGGAAATTCAATATTATCTGACTAATCCATTAAAACAGCATGATGCGACGTACTACTAGAATCTGTAATTGAAGTGTCATTGTAAAGAATCCTGTTGGGTAATTCATTTTCGTTAATTAATTTTTCTGCAACATAACTTTCTGCAATTGTGGCTGATACTTAAACTGTCAGCAACATAACTTGTGGCTGATTTCCAACCAACATGTCTCTTGATTGCTAATACATCAATTCCTGTATTAGCCAGTAACGTTGCCGATGGTCTTCGGAATGAATGGCCTGTATATGTTTCAGGATGTTCTAGTTTCAAAAACTATGCAATCTTATTAGGAATCATAGAGAGGGTATTCTTGACGACTGGTTGGTGGTAACATCTACCCGCTTGATAGCGCATAAAAAGGCATGATATTTCTGTTTTAATTTCCAATCTAATCTTGATATATTTCTTGAGAATTTCTGGGTGAGAAACAGAACCCAGACGAGAAGTAATTGTAGAATTTTTAGAATCTGGAATTGTAACTACAATGTCATCGAAATTTTTGAAATTTACGTTGTCGAAAGTAAGTTTGCATAACACATCAGAACGGCATGCTTCTGCAATGCCTAAGACCGTCACTACCTTCATTAGCAAATATGTGTTATCGGGTGTCTGAACGAGAAAATCGTTGTCTTGTTCTCTTGTAAAAACATTTGACTTTTTAGGTTTATAGCCGTCACTCTTAAGTTTCAAAAATGCTCTCAGCTTGGGGTATTTTGATACTTCCACGTTCTCCTCTATGAAAATAGTTGACTTAATCATTGAGTATTCACTCCACAAACTCGCCGGTGACTTTAAAGTTCTTTACTTCTCCATGAAATATGCTAGCAGTGGTATTTCAGAAACATCAGTATTTTTGTTCTGCTAATCTTCATTTCATGAACCATAAAGAACTGTGTGAGTAGATAAAATGTTATACACGACGCAGCAGTTAAGTATAGTTTACCAGTCTTGGACTCTATTGCCAGCCCTAGCTCCGCTCGGGCGCAAAATCGTCCTCGACTGGTAAAAAATACTTATCCTTTATGATATAAATAACTATTTCTCAAAATGACTGTACATTGTACAATAATCGATTCAATCGTACTTTGCAACGTGAATGTACCATCACCCTGTATTTGTATACCCAAATGAATATGAGTAAAACCTATACCACGAAGAGAATAGAAAAATGTTTTGTTCTAGGCATTAATATCGTATAGCATACTTTAAAATCATTTTAAATAATTTCTCACCCAATAATTAGCCCATTAATAATAAGCCGGTGACTTTTCAGGATTAATATTGACATGGTCGGCGGCTCACCCACTTCGCGCGAATCGCTTTTTCGACGACGGCGCCCAATGGAGATTGAAGGGTGATGAAAAATTTAATCATCCGCCATTATCGATACTCAGTCTGCACATCAGGAGCGAAAACAAAAAAATCACGGTACTTGTTGGTTAGATTAGTTGGAAAGCATGCACGGCGAATGATTTTGCACCATTAAGTCAAATAAATTTAATGTTAGCTATTTCTATAGCAAGTACGGAAGTAACGGGAAAAAAATTCTTCATTTAAGAGTACATTTATCTGCATATGTTTGTATATTAAGTTGTTAATAACTTGAATTGAACAGTTTTTCTTCCGTCAAGGTTCATTATTTGTTAAAGTGAAGATGTTTTATTTAGTTCAAGATTATACAGGATGATTTTACTTTAAATAAAGAGACTGCAGGAATATATTCATTACCAAAAAAATATATGGATAGTTTTTCATAAATTTTAACACCCTGCATCTCGAATACCGTCCCCCAGGAAAAAAGTTTATACAGCAAAGTCTACTTACTTTTTGGTAATGAATCTCTTCTAATGCAGTTTCTATATTTAAAGTGAAATCACCCTGTATATAAAAAGCAATTGGCGAATATTGGTCGTAGTATTTGAAAGTATGTCATATGCCGTAAAAATCAGGTGAGTAAACAGATTGTTTACTTATTCTTGTGTAGTATTTATCATTATTTATTTATTACTATTCCTATTTGATTTTTCTGATTACTTGTTATTTTTGTTTATTTGGGATGATAGGGCTTCTGGCGAACACCCAATCAATGAAAGTAACGTGCCAAAAAGCAGTATTTCATGGCGGATAGTGTGCAAATTTGTTCTTTAGTAACCTTTTCGACAAATTATAAGATTTGATAACAATGCATAACCCAGTTTCCAATTGTGCATGCTGACTCCCGCCGTTGTTTAAGATCACATCCAGAAACGGAATATGAAAATGACTAAGACAAAAAAAAGGTCAAAACAAATCAGTATTCACGACCCGACGGCGAATATTTTATATGTTTCTGAAGATCAAAGGTAGCCTCCATTATACACAAGACTTCCATTCAATATTACACTCTGTATAAAAGAGATGAAGGGGATATCATGTTACGGAATGTTTTGGTAAAGTTTTTATTGTAAAATTCATATCTCAAAAAAAATTATAATTCCCTTTTAAAATTAATTTACTATTAAGTATTGAATTTTCCTTATTTCCAAATTTAATCCAGCTGGCTCGAAATATATTTCCACTTTGCATAACATACAACCCATCAAGAAATAATGCCCTAGGCGAATAAATCCATTAGCTCCGAATTAAAATTATTGAATCGGTTATTTCACTTTCCTAAACACTATTTTATTAATAAAATATATCATAGCAGCCCTCTGTACTGACGATTATATCAATTAAAATGGTTAATGAGAAATTTACGTGGTCAGTAATTTTATTTATATAATTAGACTGAAATGGTCCGAAGGGAAAAATCCCATTTACTCCAATAATTAGAGCTGTGAAACAAATGAAAGGACATAACTTGCACCCTTTAAATTGTGTGAAGCAAAATATATTTAACACCAATAAATAGCAAGTACGTAGCATATGACATATTTGTTTTATTACCTTTAAATTACAACGAAATCACTTCTGCATCTTGAAAATCCGTTAATCAATGTCATTTATTGAAGGAAATTGGTTAAGTATTTATTCTTTCTAAATTAACATATTGAAAATTGAATACTTGTATTCTGTCCTGGCTGAGACCCGTCAGCTGAGACCCGCCGCCGCAGGCTAAGGCCTGTTCTCCTGGCGATCACGCTTCTCTGAAACTTCTAACGGGCCTCTATCAACTGTGGTCGAGATTACAGAAGGAATATGTAAATGGTGCCATTCAAATTACTCGAAATTGATATACATTTAAATGCACTCAGTAATGAGGGCATCTACTGTGATTTAGGTACAAGTGCACCAAATACGAGTTTACGTGAAGAATTTATTTAAGCAGTACCTATATATGAGTGAAAGTACTCAGTTTTAGTTTAAATATAATCACAAATGAGTAAAATGATCAAACTGCCCAATATTGAGTGAAAATGTACTCAATAATTTTACTAAATGGATTCACTTCGAACCTTTATTGCTTTCACTCACACCGATTTTTTTACAGTGCCGATTTCATACCACTTTAGAGTATGGCCACAGTGGAGAGTCGAGACTCCAAATTCAGATAGAGGCTAGAGACAAGAGCCAGAGTTATTGACATTTAAAACACATGCGTTAACATCTACACTGCCATCGTCGTAATAGGAACTAGAATTTTTTTCCAACGTAATTTGTAACTGAACTCAACTTTGTGATGTGACAAAAATTACATTATAAAACTAATAGAAATATTAATGAATGATACCAATTTCATTTCGATACTGAGCAGTTAGGACATTGGCATCCAAATAGAAAAAATATTA
Organism: Anoplophora glabripennis; assembly: GCF_000390285.2. Lineage (NCBI taxonomy): Eukaryota > Metazoa > Arthropoda > Insecta > Coleoptera > Cerambycidae > Anoplophora > Anoplophora glabripennis. The sequence goes on along the minus strand of NW_019416749.1, from coordinate 872,235 downwards.
TTTGGAAAGTGGACTAAGCTGCAATAACATCAGTTGAAAAAGAAGGACGATGCAGGGTCGGCCAAAGTTTTGTGCAATAATTCTTGATTCATTTTGACAATTTGGACTACAGGATTCTTCATAAAATTTGTTTATTTTCACTCATCATTTTTGAATGAAGGCAATTTTATTTCAGAAACACTAGAATATGTCATTATATTTGTCAAAATATTGATTTAGCAAAAAATATTTTACTAAATACTTAATTATTTAAAGTTAGTGTTTAGTTTCCTCAAGTAACTGACAACAGCAAATTTCAATGACAGATTGGTTCGCTTTAAGTATCTAGGTATCTAGTTCCCCTTATCGATTTATGTGAACAAACCGTACACGTAAGCGTAATTCATAAAGAGTTATTTATGCCCCCGAGACGAATTTTAGGGCCATTAACAGCCCCAAGTGAATTTCAGTTTAAGTTTGGTCCTCAAAACATATGCGCTTGGCACAAGCAATTATGGGAGCAAATATTTGAGATAAGGGTACCTAAGAGTATACTTACTTTTCTCTATAAGCTAGGGAAAATTTATGGAATAATATCACGATGTGGGACAGCAACTTACTTTTTTGTATAAAAAAATGTAAACGGTATATATTAAATAATGCTCTACAAAAGGAAAAAGTGAAACATGTCAAATAACTTCAGCTAATAAGATTATTTTAGTTTTTATTGTTTGAATAAAAGATATATGCTATTTCTAAAAAAAAACTTTGGCAGTGCATTTAAAAATTTTATGTTAAAAAATTTGGATAGTTACTAAGGCAAATTGCTTATATGCAGAATAAATAACTGTAGATCCAGGTTTGTCACTATAAATTGAAGTTTTTGCAAATGTTTGTAAACCAAACTGAATCATTCACAAATCAAATTCACCTTATTGGTACTAAAATATGCTTCTAATATTTTTAAAAAAGTACGAGTATATACATACTTGAAACAATCAGTCATCATTCACCATTTATTCCAATATTCTTGAGTCTCGGCATAATTCACGATACAAAGGGCATATAATATTCCCGTGAACGTCACATGGAGAGTCGTTTAAGTAAATGGTTCATTAATAACATTTATGCTTATAGTTTATCTAATAAATAAAAAATAGCTTTAGTATCATCAGAATTATCAACATTATTTGCTAATTCTTGTACAACTTTTTCAGTATCTTTCTTGGATTCTAACATATTTGACAAACATTTTCTAGGTACGACTGTTTTATTAATCATTCAGTGGTTACCATTTTTTACCATCAAATATTTAATACACGTAGGTAGTATAACTATAATAAATGAGAACTATACATTAGACAGCAACATTATTATGTAAATGCTACTCTAACCGAAATAATTTATTTAAGATTTAATTTACAGCAAGTGTCTTAAGGGTGTCTGTTATTTTTTGTATTGAAATCAGGTTCTTTTTCAGGGTTTATATTAAAATGGAAAAAGACCAGTCGAATTTCGTCGCAATTCCACTATGACGACGCCATCTTCTGGACAATTCCTGAACATCTACCACCACCAAAAAAGATCTCTGAAGCTTTTAGTCAGTATGACCCTTCATTTGAAATACCGCTAAATGAATGAACGCCTTTAAAAAGATAATTTTCAGTTTATAGCACATGTTACAAAGTAACTTAAGAAAGATTGTAGAAGAGAAGTAGCTATTTCTTTTAATGATTCATCTTTTAAAACGTTCAAAATAATTCATTATTTTACTTGTTTAGTGATTGTTTAAATTAAATTTAATTTAATGTAAACAACTTTATATATGGCTTGTTTTTGTATAATATATTAAATAATGTTGACCTACCCACTGCCCTCATCATAAAATATTGACACTAATGTTTCATATCAAATCCAAAACCCCATGTAGAGTAAGTATTTTTAGGGTATATTATCATTCAGGAACAAATGAAGTTGAAACCACCGATACCTACCGTTAAATTCAAAGAAGGAAACTTGAAAACAAATATGAATCTATAACAATAAATATTTCTTCAGTAATTTGTACAAAAACTAACGGCTTAAAAGGGCAATTGAAGATTTGTTCAGAAAATAATTAACTCAATATAAGTAAGGCAGCACTCAAGTTTACTAAGATGTATTTATTTACAACCATAAGATTGAGAAGAAACTGTCCTTGTGAAATGTCTAAATGTCGTCCTTATGCACAATTGAAGAATAAAATCAAAATTGTACAATTACAAAGTGATAGTTTCTGAAATATCAAACACCCTGTATGATACTTTCTGTCAGTTTGGTCTTTGATATCTTGGACAACGATGTAAGTACCTACCCAACTAAATGAAAGTTATATTTTTACAAAATGAAATTTATTATCATACATTTACAAAATATAGTATCATTGCATTTTATAGACATATTTTGTTAGGAATTTTTTCAGACATTATAGGTACATACAGTATAGCATTACAAACTTATTATCTTAAGGTGCAAGTCATTAGGTACCTATAAATATTTACATATCACATTTAACGTTGTATAAATATTTTATTCCACACGACATTCTTCTGTTATGTTTATAATATTTAGGTTTTCCTGAAAGTAATAGGGAATATACCGTAATAGGGACTGTTGCATTAATAATACATCAAAAGTCAATTTATTTTTTTTATATCAATCTGGGCTATAAAACTTAATTTTGTCTCTGACAATGCTGCCTGATATGCTTATATGGATGTCTCTATGCATTACCGCTTCGAGAAAAAAGTTATTTGGACTTATTTTTTCTCAGAATATCATTCTTCAGGATCACTTCACAAGTTATGGTAGAGTTTTTACCCACTTTTTGTTGAAAATAGGTCACCAAGTATGAAAATATTATGTCTTAGATCCACCTCAAGAATGGAAGCAGAGATAGATCCTTAACAAAGTGTGGTTATAATAAGTGAAGATTTTGGGTTATTTATTGGAAATATTTACATTTTTTTGAAGAAATATTTGATTGTAAAAATATATCTGTATCAGCAAACAGAATTCTAACTTTAAAATTAAAAAAATATATGTGCAACACCCTGTCTGCCAACCAAATAAAAAATGTGTATTGCTAATGCAAAGATTAATCCTTAAATGTTGCCTAATCAAAGGCACATGTTAATTTAACCAATTTCAGAATGTAGTTCCCCATTAAAGCAACCTATTACTTTTGAAATATGTTTATACAATAAATAATCTAAAACTTAGTAGTAATTGACATTCCCTATATTTTACCAAATAATATATAGAGCCTTGTCTTCTGTTGTACATTATTAACTGTTTAATTACCATTTACCATTTAACAGATTTAGCCCTCTACTTCACTATTGAATGCAAACACAAAAACACTCCACATCCATTCCCTCATATTGTGTTCCGTGAGATTTATAAAAATGATTTGCAGTGCAAAATATAATTACCACAAAATATTTCATTTGCGGAGCATATCTATTTACGTTACAAATTGTTATAAAAGTATGAATATTAAACTATGTGGTACTTCTTTATTGTTATTTAAGAAAGTTAATTTAACCAAAATTATATATTATCTATGTAATACTTGAACTAATGGGTTCTTCAACTGGACTGTTAATAAATACCTGCTGTACTATTTTCATCATTCCCTCCTCCATTTTTTATGGTATATTTGTTTTTACAAAAATGAAATGCACAGTTATTATATAGTTAGATATATCTACAACAATTACCTATTATCCTGATATTTTGCAATGAGTTTTATTGGTAGGTACATGTAAAATTGAAAAGCATTTATGTTTTACTTAAATATGACTGTTATTATTCTCGTTTTTTTCATAAAAAATGATGGATGTACGAACTTATTAAACACTGTGTACTTAATAATATTTTTTTATTAAAATTAAAGGACATAGATATACGTTAAGGCACTTTTCAACAATATTTTTACAGTATACATGGAATTACAAATCATTTATTACAGGAAAATAAAGACACAAACAAATATATGAATACTTAGAAAAGTAAAAAATACTAATACTACTAAACAATAACAAAACTATAACTAAATATAATAATATACATACATTTAAAATTTCTACTAATAAAGAACCTATTTAAAATCCCCCTATGTTTTTAAAAAATATATATTCAGTCCATGGATAAAAATTTAATTTAAAAAATTACAATAAAAATAAATACCTACCTTTTAATTTCAATAAAAGCAACAAAAATGTTACACGTCTGCATATTACAACCCATAAAAATATTGCTGTTAATATATGAAATCGTGACATTGCTATCATATTAAAATATATACATGGGCTGAAGTGTACTGTATATTATAAACAAAAAATATTAACCTTATATACTAAAAGAACAAGTCAGACTTCAATAAAAAAAATATTGTAAAAAACCTTATAACCCGTTTTATTGTCAGAACTGTGGCAGTGACAAAATCAAAACATATTACGAGTAATGATTGCAACAAAAGATAAATAGGTACCCATTTAAAAGGAAGGAGCACCTGATTCAGTTATTTCTTTGTTCTTTTTTTAATTTATTTGCCCACAGACAGACATATGTTTCGATTAAAAGTAATTAGTGATATACAGATATTTTTTCTACATACTTATGAAAATTCTAGATTCTCGCTACTAAAACACTGAAATGAAAAACCCATTAGCGCTGGTCTATTTATTACAGGGTCTGATGTAACAACTTCAGGTTAGAAGAATTTGAGCAACCACATGAAATAAAAAAAAATTGTTACAGCAAGTATTAAAAATAATATATTTTACTGGTAATACCAGAACTAGTCTAATCTTTCTAATTTTGAATAAAACACCATGAACACGATTTTTAGAAAAGAGCATAAAATGTTTTTTTTTTACTTTTTAATGACTCATACAAAGATCTGCAATAATATACCTGAAATGCTTATTTTAAATATAAGACCCTGTATATAGAAGTAAAACTTTTCTCTCTAGGAAAGGCAGTGTAGAGGTAAAAATTACAACTTTTCTAAATATGTATTAAAATTTTTTATTGGCAGTGTATGGCTTAAAACATTTATTTTATTGTGATTCTTTGACTTGCAAGAATCTTTGCAAAAAAATAAATGTTTTTCTTAACAGCATACCTCAGTTTAACAAAAATGAACCAACAAACTTCGAGGATACATAGAACTCACAAAAATAATTAGAGTAAACCAATGTTTTTCTAAAATTCTAAATTTAAGAGATCGAAGCTCCAAAAAAAATTTCAATTCACTTTTTTTCAGTAGAACTTCTATTCTCTTGAAGTAACAAAAAATTACATAGTTTTTACTTTATTTATTTGATATGGAAGAAAAAAGTATTCCTTCCATTTTTTGTAATGTGTTCCATTTCTTGAGTTACTCACGGTATACAAACAAAAATAATTTAATTTATCACAGAGTATTGCATTCATGAAATATATATCGCTTACCCCTATTATTTTTCTGAGTCCTATAGTCCTATAGTCCTTCAAGTTCATTTTTGTTGCACCCTGTATACATTTGCAGATCATTGAATTTTGGTATATACCTATAATTTAGCATGTGGCTTTTCATTATTTATTTTTTTTTCCTTTAATTCTGTGCATACTCCTAACCCAAAATTGTCGCATAATTCTATACAGAAATGGTCTGCTAAATTAAACAAAACGAATTCCAATAAATTCAATATAAAGTTCAAGATCAGTTAAAAACACTTGAGGGGCAGTCTTGTGAAAAATAGTTAGTGTAAAGTAATTCAGCACAGAAGTTTTAGCATTTGGTCCCGCTTAAGGTAACAAACTTAAAAATGATTTTCAAGACAAAAAACAGCTACTCATTACCTTACACTACTGTACTATTCATATAATTATAAAAACTTAATGTTTAATCTAATGACTAATGTTATATATCACATTTAGTTAATACAATTAACAAGTAACATCGAACACCTAAGATCTGTTGGTAGGTAAGGTTAATCGTTTCAACATTGTTGTAAAATTTATAATCTGTCATTTCAATTATTCTACGGACTAGAGTAATTAAATGGTAAACTGTTTATTGTACAGAAATACAAAAATTAGCAAAAATGGATGTGGTATCATCGAGTTCAGAAGAAGTTCGGTACTTTAGTAGATATTTTCATTTTTAAAGTAAGGTTTCACCAAATTGGGCCAATTCGGAGATATAAGCCAGTAGTACTTTTAGTATTGGCACAAAACAGTGAGGCCTTTTAATTCCGTACTATACCATGCTATTTAAAGGAGGTGCAAGCAAATAGGCTCAAGCTGATACTTCACCAAACTGAAGGTGAAGCACCAGCTTACGTGCAAAATAACGCGAGAGGCTAGGGTGCTGGCACGATTTAGTAAAGAGTGTCAATGCTACCGGCTACCAGCGTAACTAAGTTTGTAATACCGGTGGCCAATTTGATCAAATCTCAACTTTAAGCTGAGACAAAAACGATTTCATAGACAGTGTAGTGTTTCCAAATAATTTTAAAATTTAGATTTAGGTATGATATTGAAATTGAGCTTAAATTTTTTCATATAATCTAAGCACATGTTGAAGCAATGAGACGATAAGTAGGCAACTACACATATTGAGGAGTTCCTAGTCAAATACTTTAATCTTTCAAGCTGTATTTGTTGTGAGACACTCCCAAAATATTGATTTATTTTTACTTTATTTTAAAGTTATTAAGCTAATTCAAATTAATTCAAAAATTTATTCTAACAATCTTATCAAATGACTCAAAGTTCATTTGGTATATTTTGATATCAAAAGACAATGTGTGACTTTATTTGATAAGATTTTTTAAAAAAATTTTTGAATGTATTTAAAAAAGATTTTATTCATATCTTTTATATTTTTTATCCAAAACAAAGGGGTTGTGGTGGTGTAATATAATCATATTTTCTAAATTCGTTTTTATTAATAATTTTTCACCAAAAACAGAAAAATTGAATTTGTATCCTTCGCTTTACTCTACCATCTGTTTTTACGACGTTGCTCGCCACTTTCATCGTTGCTTTGCTTTCTGCTTCAGTATGTGCTTAGCAAATCATCAAAATAAAAAAATATATTTTTTGATTTGCAAAAGCTCTGTGTGATTTTATATAAATTGGTGCTCCAAATTTGAGGCTTATATTTTTTCGCAAGTGCGTGTACAGCTTTTACTCTTTTTATTATATATAACTGTATTTTTTCCTTTGTTTAATGTTATCAACAAAGTGTTAATTTATTTTTCTTCCAAAAATCTCGAAACAAATAATTATTTATTTTTATTACTATTTAAGGAAACCATTTATAACTGGATTCTTTTGAAATCAAAATAAATACCAGCAATCTAACTATTTGCTGATTTAAACAAGTTGGTAGGAATATTACAAATTACCTAGTATGTTTTTAGAAATATCAGTTCTCATAATTGTGAATATCCATTATATGTTTAACTAAGTTAACTCTAAAACATATAATACATTTCACTCAAAATTAACACACCTTAAAAATGAGTTTATTCCTTAGTAACAAAATTAGATACATATTTTTTTACTGAAATTTCAATTTTAGGTGCAAGAAGAAATACATTTCTCGAATGAAATTTGAAATATTCTGCGGATATAAGAGCTAAAATAGTGAATATTTACTAAATAATTTATTTTTTTCATTACTTTATCATCTACGTTATTAATTGAGATAACAGTTAAAGTAGAGCATCGCAGTTTATAAACAAAAATCAGTGAAAAAAAGAGGATATCAGTCAGTACTTTTAATAATGGTTTCATTTCGATGACTCATACTCAAAACCAGACATAATCTCTTCATCAATATCATTCCATATTTCTGGAAGTTAGGGCGAGTGTGGACTAGCGATTTAGCATTCATGTCTTTGATATGAAAAGTCAAGCAACGCTGATTGCGATTAGTACTTGGATAACCATCCGGGGAAAGCTTTCGATGCTCGCCCACCTTCTAATGGCCTGTATGTCGGTGTATTCACAGAAACTATACAAATTTAAGCGAGGTTTGTACAGGAAGAGAATTAAATAATTGTGCCCTATTTCACTGATTTTTTACAGTTATGTGTTGATTAAATTTTTATGCACGCTTAAATCTAACCATGTTACAGAGTAATTCACTATATTTTGACCCTCCTATTAACTTTTTTTTGTTTTTAGAGTTATAAAAAAATGTGAAATACAAAAGACGCACCATTTTTTTATTAAGTTTTCGAAAATGATAGTAGAAAAACAAATGAAGTCCAAACAAAATGGCCGCAGATGTTAACTTTGTTAATTTAAATGGAACACCCTGCATATGTTTACATATTTGGATGAAACGTTCCCTGTCGAGCATAATCATATCGGGTTTGTTGGGTCTATCTCTAACAATAAGCGAGATACTATTAAAAAACGAATAGAAGGTTTTTTATTAAGAAAATAAGATATCTTGTAATTGCTAGACCTCTTTCAGATGTTTCTGCTTTTTTCCAGTTACTTAAGGATATACAGATTTAGTTGTAATTTATTTTGACATATCGGACATTGATAGGGTCCAAAATACGTATAGGTATTTTAACTATATCACACTAATTAGGCCGTGGGAGGCCTAATTACTCATGGACAATGTTATAAGGTAGGCCGTGATAGTGGCAGGTAATGTCATGACATTTTTATTGTTTGACAGTTTGTATTACTATTCAATTAACATGCGTTACACAGAAGAAGAAAATTGAAATATTATATGAATTCTTCTCCATAATGCATACAAAATTGAGCAAATTTTGTATTTCACGTTTTTATAACTCTAAAAACAAAAGAGTTGAAGGGGTCAAGGTCAAAATACAGTGAATCACACCTATCTCGATCAGTACGGAGAAAATTATGTGAATCAAAACAAATTGCACACCTATTGTTTCAAATTTCATGGAAAAAACTTGTCTCCTCTTACACGTGTATTTTATTTATTTCTATCTATCTTAAATGTTGTTACAGGATGATAAAACAGTAACTAGAAAACAAAGATTGTAATTGAGGTTCGTCTTTAATAGTGCTTTTATTTTGATGCAAAATGTATGTTTTTGTGAGTCCAAACTGTTTAAATTTCTTAGGATTTTCTACTTATGTTATAGGGCTCAGATATTTGTGCAAACGGAGGATTCACAATTAAATTAGTTATATTTTGTATAAGTTCATAAACTTTACACATGAAAATATATATCAAAAGTATTATCGAAAAGTTTGGCAATGTTTGACATTGTTTAGACATTTTGGAATTCTTTGCTTTGAAATCGGCAGTATGAAGTGATGAAAACAATTCCATTAGTTTATAATTTGTATTTTTTATTTCTATATTAATGCGGTATAAAAATTTGTTGTAATATTTTTACCAAAAAGTATCATTAAAGAAGGAACTGCATTTTTGAGCTTATAAAATGTTCTTAGATTTTGTTCATGAAACTTACCACATACACCCTTTCCAAACACGTTATTTTCAATTTTTCTAGACTCTGATTGGTGCAAATGTAGTAAGCAGCAAAAAAAATTATGTTCTCGGTAATTTTGCATAAATGAACGAAAGTGAATTTCCCTGCTTCAAATAAGTACCGATATTTATTTTCATCGAGCTTCATGGTACCCAGCGAGATTAACTGAAATTTCAGAAAAAAAAACCTCTAATTTCTAAGTGGTGAGAGGTAACCTTCCTTACTTTCATCTAGATTTGATAACGCACACTCCTTGCCCTAACTCAATTCATTTACAGTACTTACTTAACTACTAGTTTATTAGCAATAATTTATACAGAAAATATAACTTTGGCCTAATATATATCACTAGGGGAAAACCTACTAAGTCTTTGGCTAATCGATGCTGGCAAAAATCTTGGACGGTTAGAAGAATCACCAACGTATAAACTAACTTCCTCATCTGATACATTGTAATGTCCCCCGTACAGGTCGTGCTCCTCAGCGCCCATACCTAGCGCAGGAGGGTTGTACGAACGTTCCCTGCCATGATTCATTTTATGTTCTAGTCCTTCACGGCTGTGAACAAATGACACTAGTTTAAAATCTTGACCTACGTGGTCTTCCAGTCTTTCAACAATGTCGATGAAGGTAGGGCGATCATTGGGCCGCCAGCACCAACAAGCATCCATGATCTCGTATAAGAGATCAGGGCATTCCGAGGGTCGCTCTAGTTTGCCCTTTGATACAACAAACTGCAACACCTGTTCGTTGGATAGACCTGGAGGAGAAAAAAAACAGTCGTCATTTTTATCTCAATGGAAATATATTTTAAAATAAGAGGGTGGATACGTGACAGCGTCGCATGAGTGGGGACAGAAGACGCTATCGTCAGTCAGCAAAAATTTTTCAAAAAGGTGTCCCTATTTCAATATGATGACATTTAAAGGCATAAAAAAAATTGTCAGTTTGGATCTGGTGAAATAGGAAGTAACGTAATTTAAGAAATGGTACTGTCCCTTTAAATATGATTTTATAACAATTTTGTGGAGTCAAACTTCAGTGGCAATAATTGATGATATTCCTGTGCAAAACATTTAAAACCTTATATCCTGATTTCATAATATTAATATATGACATAATTAGGAACAAAATAAAACAGCTGTCGATAGTCAGTTATATTTCTTTCCACCATTTTCATTGACTGAAATCTGATCTGGGCAATTCATGGCAAATATAAAAATTAATTGTTTAATTTACAAGTGATTGAGAACAAATTTGATGAAAAAACCATGAATGTACTTCGGCAATTGGTGAATGTAAACACCCAAAGACACCAACGTAACGCAGCCTAAATAGCCCAATATGAGGCATTCATTGTTTTTTCATTCTGTTTGCATTTTGAAACATTCTCATCTCCTCTAAGCAGCACAACTGAATGACTAGCTTGCTTTTTACTCGTCTACGTCCAATCTCTCTGTTTATTTTTCAAAAGTCATTGTTCCTCTTATAAGACCAATCAACAGAGGTTTTGTTTGTGACAAAAATACTAGTAGCAAACGGAGTGTGCCATCTTATAAAAGACAGTCTGTACTGTAAATATATACTTCTATGTTTCCTACACCAATTTACCATTAATAAATTTTTTTATATACATTTTTATGCAAAAATACCCTTTTTTAAAAAGTTTTTGGCTTATAAAAACTAAACTAACGAAGCAATCTGAATGCCATTAAGAGACAATTTGTAGAGAATCAAAATATGAATAAAATGAGAGGTTGATCAATCACATGGGATAATTAGAAACGAAGAAAACCCGGAAAAATCGGAAAATTGAGTTTTTTAAAAAATTCATTGCTCCGTCATTTTCTAAGTTGTAAAGCTGACCCTGTGCACAAAACTAGTGAATTATATGTCCTTTAAGTGTGCACAAAGCAGGCGCTGTTGGACCATTAGTTTTGGCAGAATTGTAATTTGAATTTTTTGGAGCACTATATTGCACCTGGATGCGTTGAAGGTAGTCCGATTTTAATTTTTCAGCCGGATTTTAAAAGTAGAAGTACAATAATACTACAAAACGTATATTCTAATTTTCCGATAAAATAATGCGAAATAGGTGAAAAATTCCTCCAAACTTGCTCAAAAATGGCTGAGATGGGAGGAGATGAGAGGCAATGGATATATAAGTATACAATTTTGAATATTGTTAGTTATAGTTTAATACTGTTGTAAATGGTAATACATAATAAATAATATCAATACACGATATCACAATGATGTGAACCTGTGGACATTCCTTGTTTATTTCTGCATTTTTTGACATTTACGCGAAATCTTGACATCAAACGTGAATTTAAAAGTTTTCTTCAAAAATGTACTTTTCTGTGCAAAGAATACATATTTAGGTGTCCTTAACGAAATTTTATTACATTTTTTATATATCACCACTTACAATAATATTAAACTATACTATAACTAACAATTTTCAAAATTGTATACCTATATATCCAATGTCCCTCATCTACTGACCTTCCCCCACTACTCGACCGGCTACGCGCGCTCGGCCGTTTTTGAGCAAGTTTGGAGGAATTTTTCACCTATTTCCCATCACTTTATCGGAAAATTAGAATATGCGTTTTGTACAGGATGCGGCAAAATGATAGGTACTATTTGAGATGTCAATAACAACCAAACCACACAAAGCAAAGAAAAAAGTTTTTTATTTTTAGAAACTACATATCATGCCATTTTGGCTTATTGTTATCGCTTCCGCAAACCGAGCAACGACTATTTGAAATCGTGCCTATCATTTTGCCGTACCCTATAGCATTATACTTCTACTTTTAAAATCCGGCTGAATAATTTTAATCGGACCACCTCCAGCGCATCCAAAAACTTTGCAAATTAGTGCACCAAAAATTTCAAAATGCAATTGTGCCAAAACTAATGGTCTCACATTGCCTGCTTTGTGCACACTTGAAGTACATATGATTCACTACTTTTTTGCACAGGGTCAGCTCGACAACTTAAATAATGGCGAAGTAATGCATTTTTAAAAAAATGCAAAATTTTTTGATATTTCCGGGTTTTCTTTGTTTCTAATTATCCAATGGGATCGATCAACCTCTCGTTTTATTCCCTACAAATTGTCTGTTTATAGCATTCAGATTGCTTCATTAGTTTAGGTTTATTAAGCAAAAAACTAAAAAAGTGCGTTTTTTTTTGCATAAAAATGTTTATAAAAAATTAATTAACGGTAAATTGGAGTAGGAAACATATAAGCATATATCTATAGACTGTTTTTTACATAATGGCACAGTCCGTTTGCTACTAGTATTTTTGTCACAAAATCACTGATTTAATGTTCTATTGATTGGCCTATAAGAAAATTATAATTACCTTGATATGGTTGTTCAGCAAGTGTAGCAATCTCCCACAATACGATACCGTAGCTCCAAACATCAGAGTCACTAGTAAATACTCCATCTGCTAAACTCTCCGGCGCCATCCACCTTACAGGTAGAAGTCCTTTAGTCTCCTTCCTATAATAATCAGTCTCATAAATATCGCGGGCCATGCCAAAATCTCCAATTTTGACTGTGCGATCATTGGCCACCATGCAATTCCTGGCGGCTAAGTCCCTGTGGACAAATTTCTTCGCTGTAAGATAGGACATTCCATCTGCAATTTCGATGGACATTCGATAAATTTCATTAGCCGTGATGTTTTGAGAGGAGTCTCTAGTCTTTCGCAGGTATTTTTTAAGATCTCCCCTTTCCATCAGTTCCATTACTACTAAGGGAGGCTGGCCTCTAGAGACAACACCTAGAAGCTTCACCACGTGATGAGAATTACTGAATGCTTTCATTATGGACGCTTCATTCAAAAACTCCATGCATTCATGAAGACTCAAATTTTCGTTGACAGTTTTTATTGCACAAGTGATATTCTTGGATTTAATTAAACCACAATACACCATGCCGAAGGTACCATGGCCGAGTTCTCCTTGAAGTTCTATATCTTTTCTATCAATTTCCCATTCATCTTCAACATAAACTATACCATCATAATCTGGATTTATGGATGCAATTAAATGTATATTGTCTAGTTTTTGTTTCCGTCTATACTGCATGTAAAATATAAATGCTAATAAGGCTAGTATCAATAATATACTTATAAGTGGTACTACCCACCCTGAGTTCTTTGCAGGAGCTACAATCACAAATGTGTAAGATTTGCTGAATTGTCCTGCACCTGCCAGAGATATAGCTTGGACACGAACAGCATACGTTCCTGGCAGTAGGTTTGTTAAACTTAATCTCTTAGTTGTTGACTGTTTATTTCTACTCAAACATTCTATTCGTGGTTTTGAGTGTTCTACATCAACTTTCTTATATTCAATATTATAGGCCACCACTACACCATTAGGGCGTCTTGGTTCCACCCATTCAACAAGTGCATTAGAGTTTTCTACTTTGGTAGTAACAGAGCTAATATCATCAGCATTTAATTGTTTTTTAGTACGTGCAAAACTTTGCCGTACAGGACCACACATATTACCTTCATTACATGCAGAAAAATATAAAACGTACATTGTAAAATGCTTTAACTTTTTCAATTTATATTTTGTTAAATTTGCATCGATATGTATGGGTTTGTAGGAATTTCTCGCTTTCTTCACAGTGTTATGAGTAAGCTTTGATCGTTTTTCCACAGATATTACTGCACTCTTACTTTCAATTAGAGTTAATGGTTCATAAAGCAAGTGCTTACAGTGGTCGAATCCAAACTTTGACTGAGATTGAAGATCACATATAGGCAAGTGGACGTCCATTGAAAGAAAACTAACTTCTTCTTCAGTTACAAGTTCATTTTTATTAAGGCATGTGCATTTTTCTATCAATCGATTTCGATTAGCACTATCTGCCTTTTCTTTTTCTATTTGCTCATCACGATCGTCTATTTTATCACCCTCCTCCCTAAAAACATACAGAGTAGCTAATTAATATAATACTAAGTGTATTTAATTTATTAAATACACTAATGAAAACAATTAAAGGGTCAAAAGAATTTCCGAAATTTTTTCGTGATTTTTGACTGTATTTAAGTGAAAAATGGTCGTATCGAGAATTAAAAAGAAGCATTTTGAAGCTCTAAGATTCCAGTTTTTAGATCTTTCGGTCGAAAATTTTTAGGAGCTACACTGTTATCATGCAATTCTAAGAAATAGCGCGACAAACAAATTTTGCAAATTAATTTTTTTTCCGAGTTCACGGACTTGGAATTTTTTATTTTTTTTTCAGCTAAGCCATTGCATGGACCAGATAGCTTGTTTATTCAGCTTTAATTTCCTTTTTTTAAAATTTCGATACGACCATTATTCATCGAAATATCGGACTGGATCCTTTTTATCTTCAATCATCGATATCTCGGCGACAAATGGTCGTACAGAGAATTGAAGAGCAGTTTCGAAAACTGTAATAAATTTCCTAGAACATGCTGCCGCAACTTTTCGGATTTTTTTTTTTTTCATCTTTTACACGAATTTAAAAAACCAGGAAAAAAGGGTTATTTATAGTTTTTTAGAAAATTGATGACTAAATTAGAAATATTTACGAAATGACTAATGTTAAGCATGACTTTTACAGTTCGATATACCCAGAAGAACCCTGTGAAATTTCATCTCGATCTAGCGAACCGTTTCTGTTTCAAACAGTCAAACTTTTGAAAAAAATTAAAGGATCGCGATTTTTGAGCTTCAAACACTTCATAATCATGATTAAAATGGAAAAAAATTTTTTTTTGAGGTTTTCGCATTTTTACCGCAAACATTTAAATTGATGAAAACAAAAATTTTTTTTCCAAAAATTTTCGAATTTTTTTTTCAGAAAAGCGTAGTATTGAAAAAAAATGTTTTTAAGTGATTACAGACTGCACAAAAATTAATTACTTTGTCTCAAAAAATGGTATGAATCGGGATCGAATTCTGGTTTGGGTTTTCACTTAAATACAGTCTGTCAAAAATCACAGAAAACTTTCGAAAATTCTTTTGACCCTTTAATCATTTAGATTAGTGTAGTAATGAACCCCAGAATTTTTTTTTTGGAAAATCTCGATTGTTCTTTCAAATTTTCTACAATTTAAGTTAAGTATATTTTTCAGAAGAACGTTAAATTATACTTACGTTCTCGAATGTAGGCAGTAATCTCTCTCACGCTGTATGTCTATATCAGGCTCCTCAACCACATAGAGCTGATAGTGTGACAAAATTCCATTGATACGGTTTGGCTTAGACCAAGTCAAATTCAAAGTTTGATCATCTATGGCAGTGACTTCTAAGTTAGCGGGTTCTTCTGGTTCACTGGGCAATGTCGTAAAGTTATGAACAGGAGTCTGTGTGCTCAACATGGAGGACTGATAAGTTTTGATATAATATGCATATCTCGTGAATGGTTTCAAATTCACCAAAAAAATTGAATTGTTGGACGTGAAGTGACTTTCCCATCCTCCTTCACTGCAAGCAATTTTGCTATTAAAAGTTGAAATGTTCCCTTTTCGATTTTCGGTGTAGTATACAGTAAAGCCTATATAAACGTCATTGTTTTGTAACTGCAAAAGATCCCATTTCAGGGTTGCATTGACAACATTAACAGAAACTGTAAACTTCAAGTCGATGTATTCACAGGCTGATTGATCTCCATTTGCATACACATCTAATTGAGAAAAGTTACTTGGAATATTCGTTAGATTGGCAAGTGTTTTTATTTCATTTGGACACAATAAAGGGTTGTTAAAGAAACCCAAAGTACCTAAGGTAAATAAAAGTTAATACCCATCTTTAAAAATATATTCAAGACATACCATTTTTTATCTTTAGGGTAGAATTTTGGAAATTCCAAAGCCGCTGGAGCTTCTTATTCTCATAGACAAAAATTGCAAATCTCCCGCGTTCTAACTTCTTGCCACCTATCTCTCTCAGGTTTACTAGAAAATCTAATGAATGTAGACTATTGGTCAATGCGACTACCAAGGAATCGCTGATATATCTCACAGACAGTAAATTCCCTTCCCATAATTCTCGGATGATCACCTGTTAAAGAAAAAAAAATAATATATGTATACACCTAATATATAATCTTTACTGTCCAAATTTCGAGTCTGTTTGTTAACGCCACATCTATATAATATCAATTCTGATATTGACCCCTACATATAGTATTGTTTCTTACCTCTTCACTTTTGGAAGTGACACCAGACATTCGTATCATAAGAGATCCATTTATATGAGTGCATCCTTTGAGCGCTTGTACTTTGTCCAGACTGTCTACGTTATTATTGATTTTACACCACTTGGTACATTTATTTCCACAATATTTGCATGTAAGATGGTTATCTCTGACAGTTTGTTCGTAATTTAATGGACACTCATTGACACATTGGTCTTCATAGATC
This sequence comes from Anoplophora glabripennis, assembly GCF_000390285.2. NCBI lineage: Eukaryota > Metazoa > Arthropoda > Insecta > Coleoptera > Cerambycidae > Anoplophora > Anoplophora glabripennis. The sequence goes on along the minus strand of NW_019416749.1, from coordinate 855,292 downwards.
CACCAAGTGCCATTTAACATAGTTCTGCACTCATTTTCAGTGACACACTTGAAAGACGCTACTTGTCTGTACCTGAAACAAAATGACGATTCAATACTTGCAATGTTTTCAAATATTCTGTTGTAGGAGCAAATAAAATTTGTTTCATTTGTCTTGGAATTTAAATCTCCAGAGATAAATCTGCTGATAATTGTTGTAAGTATAATCAGTAAAATACAGATAAACTTTACAACTGAAGGAGAAATAAATTTATAACAATTGATCATTTGCTGAATACTGTTCATTTTTTCCATATATTTTTAAAAATTATCGATTACCGATACATCTTTTTTCTCAAGTACAAACATACTCATAGATATTTTTACCCGACTGGACCTCTCAATTTCTTCTGAGTGCAACGATTGAAAGGCCATCATGAATGTCATTTTATTCAAGGATGCTGGTATTTACCATCTTATAACCTCAGAGAAAACCATAGACCTTATAGTTTTCTAGATCTATGTAGGAAACATAACACCACGTCGAAAATGTCGGATTATATAAACAAGGTCAAGGGAATACAGATGACAATCCAGTGAGTTTTAATGTAACGTCACTTTTTTACAAAATTGACAATGAAAGAAATATTGAAAGATTGAAAGTACTTCATCGAAGACTGATCACATAAGGCAAGGTTGGAAATTTGGTAAAGTTGGCAAAAATATGCAGCAGATGGACCTTCTTCTCATTTGGGAAGGGTCTTATGAACGAACTGATTATTCTTCAAATATTATAAGTACTAATGCCATGCACAGGCTTCAATCGTACTGAATTCATTGACAGATAGGATGCCAGTGATTTCAGGTACCGGTATACCATAGGCCAGTACACAAAGCAATTATAAATACCAATCAGAGGACAGTTTCAGACTTCTGAAGACGAGAGCATATTGTTTCTCGAAAAGTTAAGCAGTCTAAAATGATGTCAAACAACCAATCCCAAACTTCCATTCAGTAATTAAAAAAAATGTTTTACCAACTTGGACGCCCGCTAACGGTTAAATAAAACAACTTTGTATTATACTGGGTTTAATTAAATTTTTAAGAATTTGTGGCAACTTTATATATATTATAATATTGAAACGTACTTTAGCTACTCATATAGCAATAAAGTTTACACTTTTCCCTATGCAAAAAAGCCAACTTCATAAAGTTTTAATATAGCAAATATCAAAAAGTAAAAAGTCGTTTACATCTTACCTTTATTTTGCAAAATAATGAATTATTTATGAGCCGGTTTGCATTGACTGCGTGATTAATATTAATAACCCTTAAATGTAATTTATTATATACAACTTATTTGTTATACCAAAAATGCTCATATATTACCATGAAATAAAAACCAGCAGAGGACTGTTATGATTTCTGTATGTATTAATTGTTCTCGGAAATTTATTAGTTTCTTGAACTAATAAAAAAAATTGTACAGGATGTCATGTATTGGTTCATTAAATCCAAACATATACTTGACTGTTAAGATATATTATAAAGAATGTAAAATTAAAAGAAACAAAAAAGGAGAAACTAAAAAAAAAGTTCTTCCGAAAAGTGCAATACCAAAAACTGCAATTAAGATTTTTATCTTGCACAAAAATGAAACTAACTGATAATAATAAAATCAAAATGCGTTATGTTTTAAGTTTAAATCTACCCGTTTTCTAAGCGAATTTACAAATGGTGTGCTCACAACACATTTGCTTTTATTTTTGCCAACGATACGTACTTTTTCTGAGGACCAGTTCTTGGACATGCAGCAACACAAGTCCCATGGTCGTTGTAATTCTTGCAAACCCAACAATGTTTGTCAGAATTGATCTCAGAACATCCCAAGCACTCTCGATGGCATTTGTCGTCTACCTTCATTTGGCATTGATCTGAATTCCAACACTGTCCTGCAACAAATGTTACTATGCATTAAATACTTAAAGGGTTCTTAAGAAAAGCACAAACAAAACATAGACATTCTTATGAAGCGTAGAAAAGCTACATGTTTTTTGCTTATTTTAATCTGCCCAAGAGACGATATAACAAAATCCCTAAAATTATTATTTTTCTTTAATTTTTATAATAAAGCATCTGCCTGTTTCAAAGTATAAATCTTGAAAACAAATAAATAAATACATAAATAAAGAAATAAATAATAAATAAATAAACCTCGATATTAAAATGTTATTCACTGTATGAACATGCCTACTTTTACCTAAATTGAAAAATTTCACTAGAGGAAAGTGAATATAAGATTTAATTTCACAATTATCAAAATGTTAATGCTGAGAAAGCTGTTCCTGTTTCTGACAGTGAAATTCGATACAAAAGATAAGTATAAAATAATTTTTATATTAATTTAACTAAATTGTTATTATTATTTTTATTTGCGTTAAAATAGTAAATACCTAATAATAATTTTAAATTAACGGAATGATTGCAAAATGAATAATTCCTCTTTGTTTATCAATGAATGTCAAATAGTTGGGGTCATTAACACCGTTTTATAAAAATTCTCCTCACACATAAAAACATTAACAAAATGATTGTATTTATCTTAACTGAGCTTCAGTCCTCGCATTTCCTTGACCGAATTTCAGTTTACGATATGGAAAATTTAGATCGCCTTATATTAGTTGTTGTTTTTAGCTAAAAGAATGAAAAACTTCTGTTAAAAACCTTGAAAATGTAACAGGTATGTAATTAAATATAATATTTATAGTCTTACTTACGCAACAAGAATTAAAATAAGTATAACTACCAAATGCTAAACGGAATTGTTATCATGTTAATTTTAAAACAAAATGCGTGGCAAACAAAAGTTAGGAATTAAAAATTGTTTTTTTTACATTACATTATACCTTCATTACAAAGTTACTTACAATTTCCTTGAATTTACAAAATCATGCGTAAAATTATGTGAAAAACAAGTTAAACCACTATAAATAAAACATTCTAATAAGATGATTATTGCTTAGTACACTTTCAAGGAGCGTAGTATTTTTTTAATGCACATCTCACTATTCCACGTACAGGTCATCAAATATAGGAGAAAATTCTAATACTCTTAGAAAAATGTTTCTCTTTACTATATCGAATGGTTAGTTGGGTCTCAAATTACAAACAATTATTGTTCTTTTGTATATTTTGTTTCATTCAAGTAAAATTGATGGTGGTGGTTAGGTGAGAAAATACCTTCTATAAAGAATTGACATCTAAAACAGCTATACTTTTCTGACGCACGTTTAGAAAAAGATGTAATTTTTATATACATGGTCGGAAAGTCCCAAGAAAGTCATAGAAATCCGTGCGATAGAGAAAGATGGCTATAATGAAGGCGTCTAATAGTCACCGCCCATTTCTCTCTTCCACAAATAAGATCCACTTCTCTCACGTAACGGCCGATGAACCATGGGGACTTTCCGACCCTGTATGTGAGTGTGTACACTAGCAAGCTTTCTAGCTCATATAAGAATATTTAAAACCAGCAGAATCAAGACTTTAAGCATGCGTTTTCCATTAAAAGTGGTAACGGTCATTAACTATTTAAAATATGTAGGTTCTCTTACCGTCACATGCCCTGGAACATGCATCGCATGTACCATTATTTATGTTGGTGAAATCTAATCTTGTGGAAATCTTGGTCCAGTTCACCGTATTAGCGTAGCACAGATTCGGGCACTTCTCCACCTTGACAAACCCTCTTGCAATGTACATCAACTTGTTGGTACCGATCTAAAGAAAAAAAGTACTTCAGTGACCGGATAAACCGGAAAATCCCAATAAAATTAAAATAATCAACAGTTTGTAGCAGTCACATTTTTTTAAAGCAGTTTAGATGAAGAAGACTTTAGATGCATTTTAGTGTTTGAACGACTTGCTGTTGTTTTCTCAAATTCCACCATGAAAATTTACTTCTTTTATCTTTTTTCGGAATTTTCATACCTCGCCGCTGGGCAGGCTAGTGTAACCTCAAACAACGCGCGTGCTAGCCGCGATGCGGCTAGCTTTGCGATGCATGCATTGCTGTCAAATATAATCTTTTTTTTTTTTCAGTTTCCAAAACATCCCGTGACGTTGAAATTCTGGTGTTCTTAACGACAAAGTTTTCAGGTATCTCCGCTTAACACGTCTGTGTACCACTTCAAACAACTTTTGTCTCTAATTAGTTAAATCGTTAATCCAGGATTCATTAATCTAAGTCTAAGTAAAACAGTTTCAAAGATATTAGAACGTGATTTTTCTTTAAATTTGAACTTCTCTCGAAAACTTGGACTCTTGACTCATTAATTAACTCCTCCCAAAAGCATAACATGGAGAAAACTCTCGTATAACTACCAAACCACCAAACGGTCCCCTACTGTTCCTTATGAGGCTGAAACTAGCAGCCAAACTCATTAGCGAGGTCGTACACAATACCGCGTATAAAATATTGATTAATTAAAACGGGAAAAATCATATTATACGTTTAAAAATAATCATGAAATAGTATAGGGACCAATGTTTATACAACAAATAAAATTGTAACGATACATCCCTTTATTCCGTTTATATCCGTTTTCCGTATTTCGTATTTTCCGTATTCCGTTTATAAATAAATAGCTGTAAGGAGATTCGGACCATGAACTGAAAGCAGAGAAAAATCTGGAATACGTTTTTAGGTGTTCTCTATGGTATCGAACAAAAATTGTGAGGATACGCCTTTTAGTTAGTACAAAAAAAATTGTTTACATCGTGCCCAGACCGTCTGTCTATAAATAAACTGCTGTAGCGAGATTCGTACCAATAACTGAAAGCTAAGAAAAATCTGGAATACCCTCTATGATATCGAACAAGAATTCTAAGGGTACACCTTTTAGTTATTGCAAGATAAATTGTTTATATCGTACCCAGACCGTCTGTTTATAAATAATTAAAAGGTGTACCCTTACAATTCTTGTTCGATATCATAGAGGACACTTAAAGGCATATTCCAGAATTTTCTCTACTTTCAATTTATGGTACGAATCTCGCTACAGCTATTTATTAATCGAAGTTTTTAATAGATTATATTTCTAATGGCGGGGAAGCCTATTTTAGTAATCCCACTATCCGCGTCATTGTACAATAACGTGTACATGTCTCCCTCTGATCTGAGGCTTCGCATCAATCAATTTATTCGATACGCTGCACCCTAATGCCTGCCCTGTTAGCCTGCCGTGCGGGTGAACAATCCGAGTATTTCATTGTCGTTTGTGCGTATGTGAGCGAGTTTGTCACTTTGCTTGGTCGAGTTATGGTACATGTTTTTATGGCAGTCAGTAGAATTTTGTGTCGTAAGCATAGAGCGCGGCACACGGCTTGACCACAGATTTAGCCAATTTCTGCTACTACAACGCGTACTACCGCTTACTAGCATAATATAGATTACTACTGTTTATTTATTTTATAGTCGCCACAAAGTTTCCGATGTCTAGTGATCATATTTGGCATAAGTTTAATTTGATGTTAATTAACAGATCGTTAGTATGAGCTTAGTTGTTAATTTCACTTGTTCACGTTTTAAGAAAATGCAATTAGCATAGACCAATAGTACCTATAATAGTAATAGTAACAGTAACAGTATGAAAATTCAGAAGAATTCGCGGTCAGATTCTTACGCAAGTACACAAAACAAAATTCATATATAAAAATTGCGTTTGATTAGGTGTCACGTATTATTTATTGCCCTTGAACCGGTCTGTGAGAATTTAATTGAAAATTAATCTTCTGTGGGACATATTTCAAGGCTTCGAACCAGATGAAAGCCTACAAGGCTTAATAAACATATCTTGGGTAAATACATTAGAGGAGTTATCGGAACGAAAGTGATTTAAACTTCAAACTTCTATGAATAATGGTAGGTACCTATCTAACCAAAGCCATTTTACGAATGTTGTGTTCGTAGTTGCGTAAATACTCATGTCATATCAGTAATAAATAAATTTATTTACTGAACTATTAGCCTACTCGTTAAATTAATGGAAAGTAAGAATCTTTCATTGAAAAGGGAAAACCTCTTTCGCTCAGATTCAAATAGGACAACATATACAGGATGTCCTGTGCAAAAAGCAAATAATAATAGAAATACATATCGACGTTTTAGTACGAAAACATGCTATCTTAGATTTCGGTTGGAAAACATGCCATCTCAAATTTCAGTTGGAAAACATGCTAACTCAGATCTTTAAGTAAAAATATGCTATCTCAGTGTGACTAGAAATTTAAGTTGGCACATTGAATGATTGAAACCGTGCATTTATAATAAACTTAAATAATATATTTTTAAAAAAGTAAGAAATGTTTATGTGCACTGCGATATAAAATCACAAATAATTACTAAACTGTTAATTTTACCGAGTTGAACCACAGTATACTAATCAATCAGTAGGGAATATTAAATGATTTATGAATGAATTCCGTATGGCAATTTTTAAGTACCCCCACCCTAGGAAAAGTCGCTAAGAATATGGCGGATCCTTCGAGCATATACTACTAGAGGCATGCCATTGCGAAAACTGTGGCTGAGTGTGCGAGAGAAACAGACAGTACATCAGTACATCCTGTCTCACTCTAGCACGTCACGATTGGTTGGAAATGAATGCTTCAACCAATCGCGGCGTGCTAGAGTGAGACAGCATATCTGAGATACTGTCTGTCTCTCAGCCACACTTTTCGCATTGGCATGCTACCTCTAGTAGNTGAAAAGGGAAAACCTCTTTCGCTCAGATTCAAATAGGACAACATATACAGGATGTCCTGTGCAAAAAGCAAATAATAATAGAAGGACATATCGACGCTTTAGTACCAAAACATGCTATCTCAGATTTCGGTTGGAAAACATGCTATCTCAAATTTCAGTTGGAAAACATGCTAACTCAGATCTTTAAGTAAAAACATGCTATCTCAGTACGACTAGAAATTTAAGTTGGCACATTGAATGATTGAAACCGTGCATTTATAATAAACTTATATAATATATTTTTAAAAAGTAAGAAATGTGTATGTGCACTGCGATATAAAACCACAAATAATTACTAAACTGTTAATTTTACCGAGTTGAACCAATGCAAACATTCTGGGTTGTTAACCATTGAGCATAGTCCGTCCCTGGCGTTCTGGACATAATGAAGTTTGACTTATATCAAAAACAACCTGTGTGTCGATCACCAAATTTGCATCATGTTGATGTTAATAGTTTAGCGACTAGGTAAATAAAAATAACTTTCTAATATTCATCTTTGAGGACCCGTAACTTGTTAACGAAGGCCCGTATGAAAAAAATGTATATGAAGAACTGATATTTTGACTTCATCTATTTGTACTGAATTTTTTGTATCAAGTACCGGGACACCCTATATCAACTGAACAGAAACAGAACATACAGTATATTTAAAAAATATCCCTTAACATGTATTTCAAAATAAAAAACGACTTTTAAAGTTTATGGAATTATTTTTATATGGGATAATATTTGTCTACTGACCAATATCACCAGTCAACATTGTTCGTTTTGTCCAAGGTACCTTAATTTTAAGGCCAATTTCATTTGAATGTCTAAATCCGTTAGTAATAAATAAATAAAATGTAAATAACCCTAATAAACCTTGACAAATTCTGAGAAATAATGCTACGGTGAATTATATTTGAAAAACATTCCTTCCTGCTGCTGCTGAAGAGAATTTGCGGAACGAAGTGAAAAAACTTAATCAGAGCAATTCTGTGACCACAAACATAANGATAACTAAACTGAACAACTACTCGACCAACATCATAAAATAAGGTTTTTAATGCATAAAGCTGAGATATAAGAAGGTTTAAGTGAGGTTAGTTACATATACAATAATGAAAACATACTAGGTTTATGAATGAAAATATGAGTACGGAAATCGTAATAACTGTCAGTCGCTAACAAAATGGTGGAAATATGGAAGACGCGGGAAACGTAACTTTCCCTACTGATTGATTAGTATACTGTGAGTTGAACCAATGCAAACATTCCGCATAGTCCGTCCCTGGCGTTCTGGACATAATGAAGTTTGACTTACATCAAAAACAACCTGGTGTCGATCACCAAATTTGCATCATGTTGATGTTAATAGTTTAGCGACTATGTAAATAAAAATAACTTTCTAATATTCATCTTTGAGGACCCGTAACTTGTTAAAGAAGGCCCGTATGAAAAAAATGTATATGAAAAAAAACCTGATATTATATTGACTTCATCTATTTGTACTCGAATTTTTTGTATCAAGTACCAGGACACCCTATATCAACTGAACAAAAACAGAACATACAGTATTTTTAAAAAATATCCCTTAACATGTATTTCAAAATAAAAAACGACTTTTAAAGTTTATGGAATTATTTTTATATGGGATAATATTTGTCTACTGACCAATATCACCAGTCAACATTGTTCGTTTTGTCCAAGGTACCTTAATTTTAAGGCCAATTTCATTTGAATGTCTAAATCCGTTAGTAATAAATAAATAAAATGTAAATAACCCTAATAAACCTTGACAAATTCTGAGAAATAATGCTACGGTGAATTATATTTGAAAAACATTCCTTCCTGCTGCTGCTGAAGAGAATTTGCGGAACGAAGTGAAAAAACTTAATCAGAGCAATTCTGTGACCACAAACATAACTTAATTTCGTCGATATCTTTTTGCGGATGTTTTAAGGATTCCTCGTTATTGATCTGAATTTTAATCTTGTTCTCAACCTGTTTATAGTAATATCATGCAATATTAGTTATATAATATTAACAAATTTTATCATTTTTAATTATTTGGGAAAACAGTTTTGTAATTGAGATAAAAGCTGTTATTAGTACAGTCAACTTTTGTTAAAATTGTAAATTGCATAAAAATGTTGTACATATTTAATAAAAACCGATGTTTACACTTTTCGTCTTACCTAGAAATCGCAAAAAAAAATTTTTTTCGGTTAACAATATCAGGTGTGAGATGTTGGTTGCCTAAGCTCGGCGGTCACGTGACTTGTAATCATTTATGAAGGCTATGTATTTAAGCTAGTAAGCGAAACAATATAGCAGCTTAAAACTTCATTGTATACCGGGCACCATTTGGGTGATACATGTGTTCCTATATCGGAGACAATGAGATAGACAAACAATTAAATGGAGAACATTTTAGACCATTCTATTGCTAACTTCATGTGGCTCGTATACCAGTACTAGGTGTTTAAATTTAGGAGATTAAAAAAAAGAAATGTTGATTTTTTATTTCAACGTTTCGATCCCAATAAATCATCCTTATATACCCCATTACGCTAAATAGAAAATATTATTTTATTATTTGTCAACGATACTTACACAGAATTTAGGTTAAATAATTTACCACGTCTTAAATTATAGGAAAAATAAATGTGTGTATTCGTAGTAACATTGTAATGGATACCATATGAAAACGACTGGAGTATGCCTAATCCTAAATATAAACCCGGTATGTTTATAATTTCCTTTTCCATCGAAAATATTTTCACTTTTTTGAAGTCCAAATATATATGGTTCTTTAAGGAAACAATTCCAAGGTAAATACCTAATATATTTGATGCTGGAGAGAATAAGAAAGCCTCATAACTTTTTATAGCTTACTTTAGGATTGGATGTGTTTAATGCCTCTCTTACTCGACCAATAACGCACCGTCATAATTTTGTATCAGTAAATTGCCGGAAAAAGTTTTTTTTTTTAGATCTTACGGCATGATCATAAAATATCTGAAAAATAAATTAATTATTTCAATATCTGGTTTTCTCTGGCCATACTCTATAAATAACGCAAAGAACTGCGCTCTGGAAATACAAACAGGATGTGTCTTGATTCTTATGTAGGAGCTAGTTATTATCATTAACTAAAGAATTTAATATATTATACATATTTTTAAATATTTATTACATAAATACCTTTATATTTTCATGGGAAAAACGCTGGTCAAAATTTGTACACTAAAATACTCACTGTGACAATTAACTGTCACTATTCCGTACACTGCTAAAGTGTACAAAATTTCTTAGCCATACTTTAATGGCTAATTCTAGATCATACATTAATAACAAGATCTGTAAATAATACTTTAATTCGTTCATGTTCCGGTGGATATTGATTTGAAAACTATTAAAATAATATACATTTGGTTGATATAAAGTTAAAACTATTTAATTAAAACATTGTCACATAAAATTAAAACGTGTAAGCTTTATTTTAGTCTTAAAAGAGTGTCTGTATGTCATTCATTAGTTTGTACTTAAGGGGACCACTACACCACAAAAGGTTAAAAAATCGTATAACTATATACAGTATGTTCACCACAGTTAGATTGGAAAAGAGGGAAAATATTTAAATTTTTGTTTTTACGAGAAAAAGTCGTTCTTGATTAAAATTTTTGCTTGTCTTTAAAATGCAGTTGACATGGAGAAATTTCATCTTGCATGTACAGGGTGATCAGAAAATCGGTAAATATAAAAATTATTCAAGGATAAACTGCTTTTATTTTTAGCAATACATAAATATGTTATTAAGGAAAGTTGCTTAGAATTGAAAGAGCGACCGAAAAAAAGCCTAATTTTTCGCCCCTTTGTGAGACCTCGTAAATTTACTCCAAATGTGTGCCAAAAGATAGTCTATGATGAGACTTGAATCGTCTATAAGTTTTAGCTTGAGGCTACATTTCGTTCTCGAGTTTCGGTTGATTAAAATTGTCATTTTTACATGGATTGTTGGATCGAGGTTATACCGATAAAAAAAAATCGCTTGTACTTCACATGTGGCATATGTATTCCGAAGTACTTTTTCGCGCTGAGCACGAATTTGCTATTAGAATTGCTTCATCACCCTTCGGTCTTCATGAAATGACTGAAAAGCTTCAGAAAAATGAAGAATTTCGAAGATTCCAAGAATAATTCTTTGACTTCCAAATGACCTGTAGTCATGGAGATTAATGAACCTTTGATTTTAAATCACTGATTTCGTCAACCTTTCTGGGAAAGGTTTCTGAAGACCTTTCCCAGAATCTGAAGTCATAGAGATTAACGAACCTTTGATTTTAAATCAGCGACTTTGAAAACCCTATAACAATCCATGTAAAAATGACAACTTTAATCAACCGTAACTTGAAAACAAAATGCAGCCTCAAGCTAAAACTTATAGACGATTCAAGTCTCGTCATAGACTATCTTTTGGCACACATTTGGAGTAAATTTATGAGGTCTCACAAAGGGGCGAAAATTTCGGTCGCTCTTTATAATATAATTTCAATTTGTGTATGAATCGGCCTACTTTGATAGAAACAGACAGTAAAACATTTTTATTGTTCATTTTACGAGAACCCGTTTTCGAAATATAAATTATAAAGCATTTTTAGATCTATTATTAAAACTTTTTTAAAATTCGAATTCTCTGCCGCCTGTTTCAATTCAACAGATTAAAACTGGGACATTTGGTATTTCCTGTTATTTTTTGGTACAAGCGTATTTACTCATCTTTTTTTGTAAAAGGCGCATTCCACGTTTCATAAATATTGAAATTATTATGGATGTCATAAAAAAATAATGTATGAAACATATGCTGCACTTCACACTGTTCTGCTTATAAAATAAAATTTATATTTTTAACACTTGTTTCGAAAAGTTTATTTCTGTACCTATAACGTAGATATATACTTTACGCACAATATTATTTGTGAAAAATAGAGAAAATAAACACTATTACAAATGATATTTTTCATGAGACAAGCCTCTCTTTCATTCTTAATTCATGCACTCCAACCCTAGGTTTCGTCAAATTTTCTTTCTGAACATATTCAGAATTTATTTCTACTTTCTTCCTTTTTAGGAAACCTTACCTTAATCAAATATTTTTGATTTATTTGCTACACACAAGAATAAAACTTGTTCTACACAACTTCTTTATGCAGGAGTTTCTTCGGCCGTCGTTTCTTAACAATTTTATTCGCCTTCATTTGTACTTTTCTAAGTTAATTTTTAAATATTGACGAACAGGGAATTTAAGTTTATGCAACTTGTTGGAGTTGTTGGCAAATTGTAAGAAAAAATTGGAACATTTGATGTATATTATTTTTAGAATTATTTTAATTTTAGAAAGGGGTCATCTTTTGATCACACGTTATGCTAATAATCAAATGCAAAATATGTCATATGAAGAAAGTTATAATAATAATAACTTAGACCCCGTCATCTACCATTTTGTAGGTAAAGAAAGGAACATTTTTCATTATTTTACAAATAAAGAATTGAATTAATAATTTTTTAGTGAACTACTTTGGTGTTGTGTTTCTTTTTTTATTAAAAAGCAGATTCTAAGCTTGAAGGTCCTTATAAAAATCAATTAAATCCCTAAGGTATATGCAAACATCATCTACATTTTGTATTGAGTTTATAATGAAAATGCTGATCAGCATATCAATTTTCTCTTTCATTTTAGATGTCTCTTTCTGATAATAAAAACTGTGAGTACTGTCAGGCTGAACTAATGAACGTCATGTTTAATTAAACTTTAATAACATATATTAAAACTGAGTTTACCATTACATTAATAATATGATAGTGACATTTAGATTCGTGTTTTATGATGTTTCAAATAAAATCCGCATTATGACAGTACAATTACACGCAGAAAGTATGCAACATACGAGGAAAACTTTTATTCCCAAATTATAATAAATATCGATATGTGCAATTGTTTACACATCGTTATGAGCTTTAAAAAACGTTAAACAGATATTTAGTTTCAGGTAAAAAAATCACCCGTTATACAGAGTGGTCCCGAGGTAATAGGCCAAAATGGGTAGATTTCCGAAGCAAATATATTGCGATTTAGCCAAACTTACCTTAGTCCAAAAGTTGATAGTTAAAGAGATATTTTTACATTTATCAAAATGTAAAAATATTATTTTAGTTTTTCTTCATTTATTCCTTAACAAATGCAAATATTCTCACAAAATTTTGGGGTTTGGAGTTCTTTAAGTAGAGGAATTGAAATCTGTTCACATTTTGATTAAAATTCATAGAGGGCACTAGGTGCAGTAGATTGAATGTGTTAAAAACGACATAACCTTTTTATACTTTAAGCTATCTCATCTTTGGTATCAAATTCTTATTTTCCAACTTTTTTTACACAAAAAAGGTATACTTTATGAAATTAGCTGTCTCGCATCGTTTTGGAGATATTTGTGTTTGAAACTTCCAATGCTGTTGAATTAAATTACAATTAAGTGCCTATTACTAATTTAGCGGTAAAGTTTCTTAAGTTTGGACAAAAATCAAATAATTGACGTTTTCCACTTGTTTATTGCTGTCATTTGTATGCTACTTTCCATTAAGTATTATTCGTACCTAATTAAAATTACATCTTAGCTTACAATTTAAATTGTATGTACATAAATGTGAGATAGAACGCCGAGACTTCCGTTTTTGGGGTTACATAAAATCAGTTGTTTATGGAGATACTATAAACACCTGAGAAGAACTTTGGCAGCAGCTTTTAAATGTTGCAAAGTCATTTCGCGTTAAGGATTTATACTTTAAAATAAGACAATCTTTTAATAAACGCTTTGATAAATGTATCTATTGAAGTTAGAGGTGGACATTTTGAGCAATTACTGTCAAAAAGACATATTTCTTACTAATGTTTACTACTTCACTACAATTTTTAATTGTAAATAAATCCTTTTTTTTTAACATTTCTAAATTATTTTAATTATTTCAACTATTAGCATTGGAAGTTTTAAAACCAAATATCTCGAAAACGGTCCGAGACAGCTACTTTTGTGTAAAAAAATGGAAAATAATAATTTAATACCAAAGATGAGACACCTTAAAGCATAAAAAAGTTATGTCGTTTTCAACACAATCAATTTACGGCAGCTAGCGCCCTCTATGAACTATGTGAACAAATTTCAATTCTTCTACCCAAAAAAACTCAAACCCCAAAATTTTGTGAGGATATTTGCATTTATTAAGAATCGCAATATTTTTGCTTCGGGAATCTACCCATGAATTTTGGCCCATTACCTCGGGACCACCCTGTATATCAAAAAATTATAACAAATGTGTGTCAAAATATACCGGTTAGACTCTATATTTGCAATAAGTACTTATATAATTTTACTCAAAATTAAGTTAATTGTATTTGGTTGTCACTGTTCATAATATGCAAAGGGCGAGAAAGTTAAGACCACATCTACGTACATCAGCACTAAGGTATAGGTAGGTATTTTTGAAATTCTCATTCTATTATTGGAATCGATAATAATCTGAAGCAATATTTTGTTTATTAAAAAAAATTTATTTTTGGCTGTCCACCTTTATTATCCGCAAACATTTTATTTCATTTTTATATTCTACTACTAAATGTTATCTGAGATTTTCGCAACATAGGTACCATTCTGCTTAAAATACCGGTTTCTAACTCTTGTTTTAATTCGGCATCATGTTTTATATACAATATACACAGAGTGTCCCAGTTTTAAATCACCAGACTTCGGAAGCGAACAGAACAAAAAAAATAATGGTACTTTATAATATAAACTTATTTCGAACTGTCTGTCTGCCAGATCTCCGTCATTGGTTGCGCAAAAGCCTTAATTTAGTACCTAGTATTATATGGAGACTTGGCTTGACATAACATATACCAAAATTCAAATTCAAATGTCTCTACCATGTCACGAAATATAGAAAATCAATTTTTTGTGGATTTTTATCACCCTATATCTTGAAAATTGGGATTTTGAAATAAGTTTATAACGAAATACCTACTATCATTCTTTATTGTTCTATCCACTGTCAAATCTTTGAGATCAAAAATATTAAAGAAAATTAAAGACATTTTATAATTACCTACGTAAGATTGATAATAATAAATTAATACAATACACTTGTTCTATTGAAAGTGCTAAAAACCTCAAACCTAGTGGGAATAATATAGATTATTTTAAAAGTGATAATGTAAAATTATGTAGATACCTATGTTAGAAACGCTGAATTAAAATTGACAAATTCGATAGGTTTTTTATTTCGATCTATAGACAATTGATTGAATCTATTCCAATCTTTAAACGCATACTTTCGTGAGTAATGGGGCTTTCCTAAGATGAAAACTAAATTATGTTGAATTGCACACCGATTAAATAATAGCTCTGCAAAAATTATAGGGGTTTTACCAGTTCGTGCTTTAAAGAAATATTTATTATTACTATAATAAATTATATAATTTTGGCCTAGACAAATTCCAGTTCAATAGTAATTCGCATACAGAACTTCATCTTCAGAGTACATTTCAGTAGGTAAAAAAATCTACGTTTTGATTTGCATAATATCGAAAACTAAGCATTTGTGGACCCACGTTTACAGGAAAATAAGTCTTATTTTGACCTCGAAAATACGCCCCTAAATTCTTTGTACTGAATTTTGAATCACCCTGCATATCATTTCATATCTAAAAATTTTATAATAACTAATTAATGTTCAGAATATTATCAAGATACATTAGAAATCAAATAGAAAATGGTACACTCCGTATATACCAACAAAACTGAAAATAATTCAAACATAAGAGAAAGGAAACTTCTCACAATAGAACGCTAAGCATGAATTATAATTTTAACAGCAGCGATTTCCTGTATTAAAATAGATATTTAATATAACGTAGGTATTCATTACAGACACATTTTTCTGAATTGTTAAAGACAGTTAATAATTTATTGTAGTGCTCGAACTATATAATTGAGCGTGAATAACAATGAGCAATAAAGTATATATACAAGGCTCTGAAAAATTAGCAGATATGCTACACTACGATTAATGTGCTGCTCATTTGTCATTTTTTAATGTTAGAGTAGGCAATACTGACACTGATTCATAGTTTTCATATTACAGAAACAATATTTTTCAAAATAGAAAATAATTTTGAGTAGACGGAAATTAGTTTTGACGATTTTTAATAACTTTTATGCAGCACGTCACCTTCAGTTGTTTTAGATCTTTGTGTAGTCGAATGGGGTATGTGCATAAATAATGTGTATCTTGATCTTTCCCGTCAGTTGCAAGAGGTAGAAGTAACAACATATACATCTAATTTCTACAGTCAAAAATGTCCATTTAATTTAAATTAGGATAACTCCTTCAATTTTTTTCATAAATGTAATAGTTTTTCAGCAAAATAATAAAATAAGGATTTTGTTCTGTAGGTGTTCTGTAAATCCTTTCGTAATTGGAAAAAAGCAGAAATGCCTGAAAGAGGTCTAACAATTACAAGATGTCTTATTTTCTTAATAAAAAAAACCTTTTGGTTTTTTAATATTATCTCGCTTATTGTTAGAGGTGGACCTAACAAACCATATATGACTATACTCGACAGAGAACGTTCTATCCAAATATGTAAAAATATACAGGGTGTTCCAAACAAAGTTAACATCCGCGGCCATTTTGTTTGGACTTCATTTGTTTTTCTACTATCATTTTCAAAAACTTCATAAAAAATCGTGCAATTTTTGTATTTCACATTTTTAATAAATCTTAGAACAAAAAAGTTAAAGGGAGGGGTCAAAATATAGTGAATCACCCTGTACATGGCTGCATCATTTTTCTTAGAAAAAAATTATTTAAGGGAAAACACAAATTTTGTTATTAGGAATAAATTAATAGTTTAGAATGCAAAGAGAGCAAATTAAGTACATTTCTTTATACATAATATTCTTTTTTGTACAAATTATTTCTGGCTTTAGGTAAAACAGTGCCTAAAATTCGGTTCATCAACATTAATTGTGTTGTGAGTGACTACGTAACTACCGTATAAATATCTTTTACTGAATGAAATTCCTGCTGAAATATTGCTTAGGAGGAACAATTTTAATCCAACTAAAGATTTATAAATAATTCAGTACTCATTTTAAACGTGAATCCATTTAGGATAGTAGATCTAGTAAGATTTAAGCGAGGTATATAAAGAAACTGCCTAACGACGAAGAAATATTCGCTTCGCTAAGTGTTTTTTTCCAGCAATTAATTAGCGGATCCAGCAGTGTTAGACAATGACTCGTATGCGCTTTGGGACGGTAGATCAAGTCGCTGACATTTGTGTAGGTCGATGATCGCGACATAATGAATTGAAACTGAGGTATCGTATACCGAGAATAACAAAAAAAAAAACAGGTACGCAACCATAGAGTGTGAGATTATACGGGCGAAAAAAATATATAGTAACAAAATTGGTGGGTCAAAATAAGAGAAATTGTGTGATTTTATGGATTTAGGACGTACGTGTTTACAGTTTAAGGTTTATGAGTTTAAATGTATGGGTTAGGAATTTAGGTTTGCTGGGTTGAAGATTTACGAATAGAGGGTTTATCGAATGAGGGTTTATGAATTTAAAGAGTTTGGATTTAGGGTTTATGGGTTTTCGGTTTACGACTTACTAGATTGGACCAGTGGTGTATGGATTTAGGATTTATGTGTTTATGGATTTAGTGTCTATGGGTTCAAAATTAATATGCGAAAGTACAATATGCGTATGGAGAGAATTCGGACGTAAACTGTGAATTTTAAGACAAAAAGTTCATATAAAAATTGATCCGCAGATGCTTCGTTTTCAATATACAGGGTGTTAAACTTTTGTAAAAAAAATTGTTATTTCGTAAATGCCTTAAATACCCATTACGAAATTTTGTTGTAATTTGGCAGTGTTATCTGTATGTACTTTATGTTATTTAGACGTAAAATTTTGTTAACAAAAAATTATAAAAAAATTATAATTTCCAAAAGAAACTTTTCCCCATGTTTCTTTTATGGTCCAGGAATATGCAATTAAGGGATTTTATTTTTTCTACAAAAATTAATCAGATACGAAAAACATTCAAGAAACAAAATAGTTGTATTTTTAGTTGCTTAATTCAAAAAATATACAAAAATTACAAAAAAGTCAGTGGCGTACATTTTTTTGTCAAAAATATTCGTTAAGGTACAGCTCGGGACGCCACTGGACTTAATAAACTAATCAAGTTAGGGCTAAATTAGCCCCTTAACACAACAACTAACACTGCACAAATTACAACAAAATTGGGTAAATGGTATTTAAGATATTTATGAAATAACATTTTTTTTACAAAAGTTTAACAGCCTGTATCTTCTAAATCATGTACCAAATTTGGTACATGATTTAGGTTTATTACTGGTCTTCTTTGACTGTGATTAATTGAAGCACTACAAGGTGTTCATTACTGATGACTCACCCCAAAAATTATTCAGAACTTTTTTTTCGTTGGCCGAATTGAAAAATAGTAACATTGATTCACAACAGAATGCTGTTTAATTTTAAAAATTTTAAAAAATTGTTTACTCCTGTTAAATTTTAAAAAACTTTATGGTTTTCAAGAAAAACCGTATTAACTAACACAAAATTTTAACAGTGTTCATTAGAAAATAATCAAAAAGTCAGTAATAGGCAATGAATTTATCTTTCAAACTTGTCAGTAATAAAATTATTTTATTTCAATAACTGCCTCTGATTGTCGTTGAAAATAGCTGGAAAATGTACATTTAGCGAAGTTGATATGCTATTTGTGCTGTGTTTCTGCGAAGGAAACTGTAGAAGAAGAGTGGAAGAATATCGTAGGAGATTTCTCATATACTAAGTATATGAGATTTCCTAATCGTGTGGTTCCTCGTAGAGAAATGAAACATTTTCTAACGTTGAAAGACGAGCTCGAGAGACAGGAAAGTGTTTCAGTAACATCTGATAACGTCCTAATGCAATAGGGGTACAAGATGAAGACATTATTTTGCATACAATTGAAGGCTAAATACTAGACGTTTATCTCGAGAGGGTTATCAAGAACTTCTGTAAACCGATTCTTAAACGTAATCTACTGCATCCATATCGTGTGCAAAAAGTGCAAGAGTTGTTGCCTCAAGATTTGGATCGACGAACAACGTTTTGTGAGTTTGTTTTGCATCAGGATATTAATTTTCGCAAGAAAATTCTTTTTACTGACGAGGCTTGTTTTACTCGCCGAGGAATTACAAATGTTCATAACTTTCATGTATATTTCGATGTAAGCTTATGCAATAACTCCTCGACATTTTCAATGCGAGTTTAAGATAAATATTTGGGCCCGTATTATTGATCGTTATTTGATTGGACCAGTTATTTTGCCAAATCGACTAAATGGTGAAAGTTATTTGGAATTTCTACAAAATACCTTCCCTGATGTAATGGAAGATTTACCGTTGCAACTTTGACTGGAGATTTGGTATATGCATGATGGAGCACCGCCTCATTTTAATGCTACTGTTAGAAATTTTTTGAACCTTAAGTTTCCAAATAAATGGATAGGACGAGGAAATAATTGTCCTCAAAATTGGTCACCATGATCACCTCAACAAATGTGATTATTTCCTTTGGGGAACATTGAAGGACTTTGTGTATTCTTCGCCAGTTGAATCCAGAGAAAAATTGTGGAATGCTATTACAAATAAATGTAACCTTATAAAAAACGAACATCATTTGTTAGACATAGTAAACTTCAATTTTCGGCGACGAATAAATATCAGGGAAAATGGTGCCCATTCTGAACAATTCCTTTAGTTTTAATTATTATTACATATTTTTTCAAACTGCATTATGTATATCGTACTTAACATTATTTAAAATAATTGTGTCTATCCCAATGCTTTCAATTATTATTTTTATTATTCATTTGTGTTTTTTACTTGTCGCTTATTTAAAAACTGCCTAGGTACCTACTTGTTTTCTTTTTGTAGAATTAGGAGATAGTAGAATTTATTTGGGCAATTGTCAAATTTGAAAGATAAAGCCGAGGATAAAGCCTACTACTGATTTTCTAATAAACACTGTTAAAATATTGTGTCAGTTAATACGGTATTTCTTGAAAACCATAAAGTTTAATTAAATCCTGCTGTGAATTAATATAATTATTTTTCAATTCGGTCAATGAAAAAAAAGTTCGGTACAATTTTATGGGTGAATCATCCCCAATGAACACCTTGTAGTGCTTCAATTAACTTTAAATCATACTCAAAGAAGACCAGTAATAAACCTAAATCATGTACCAAATTTGGTTCTTCTAGAAACTGCCAAGAATGTTGTGAATAATTCAATGTACAGTGAAATTTGGGTTCTCTCCAGAATTTTGAATCACTGAAAAAAATCTGTAAATTGTTGATATTTTTTTTTAATATAAAATAATTCCAAAACCGGTTAAGCTTATAAGGAAACGGTGAATGGGAGGTGAAAAGTTGACATATCTAGAGACTATGATTTAATGTCCATAATGAAATTTTTAATGACACGTAAAGTTAAATAAAAAATGATCCCTTACTATATTATACAATATATTCAAGAAATAGATTTGAAATTTTAGACGAAATTTTAATGTTTAACAGCGGGTTAAGTATGCACTAATGCACTAACACAAAAACGATTATTTTTTTTTTTTGTTTCGTAGTATCTTTTGTTCACATCGAAAACAGGTTTATTCTCTATACAGAAAAATTTAAAAATGAAATAATTCAACATTTATATAAGATTATACGGTTAATAAATTTCTATAATTATTACTTACTTGTAGTTACGTTTTACCGGAGTATGAAAAGAACTCATATGGATTTTTACCTGAAACAAAAAAGGCGTGTTTATATAAATGTTTAATTAGAAAATACAAAGTAATTATATATGTTATTTGTATATTTATAAATGACAAGAATTGGAAATGTGTGGTAAGTGGAATAGGTATACATAAATAATTAGAAATAACTCGTAATTTTTATTTAAATTCTGTTAATACAGGGTTTCCCAAAAATAAGTGCCAAAATTTTATCCACATATTTAACTAATCAAAAGGAACAGATTTTTATTAAACTCTTTTGTTTTGCTAAAAGATCTTGATTGTTATAAACTTCACTATCGTGCAGACAGTTATCAACTTTTGCGTAAAAAATATTGTCCTAAAAAAAATAAATGCATATAAATATACAAGACGATACATTTTTTTCACAAAATAAAAGCATACATGACATACCAACTGCAAAAGTCTGATGATTGATGAGTCATTTTTCCAAATGTTCCACTCACATTCAATGACATTCATAACTTTTGAAGAACATGCCACTTAAATAACAATATAAATATAAGATTATTACTTAGCGTGTTTGACAAATAACTTGAGCCAGCTTAACGGAACCGAAATAAGTACATACTACGGAATCGAGGTAAATAAACACATGTTTCCTTTGGCTTCCTTTAGAATTATCTATTTCCGCCCATTAAGCCGACTACCGTGAGAAATTACGCACGAATATTTATTTTACTGGTTGTTTCGTTGAAAATGTCTCGGCGAGTTTTTACTTACTTTTTTTGTTAGGCATTTATTTCTGCCTTTCTCTTGTACATGCTGCCAACCAACTACCAAATAATGTAAACTGTTAATTGACAGAAATGATTAAAATACTGACCTTTAAAAAAAGCACTCGAAGGAAATAATTGATGTCTATTCGGTGGACCACAGTAAGGTAAATGTTAAATAACAAAGGACCCAAAACTGAATCCTGAGGAACCCCAAATAATTTACTAAATTGTATCGACATTCAACAAATTGTAGTCTGTCGTGAAGGTAAGACAATAATAAACACAATTTACCAGAAACACCTCTGTTACCAAGTTTGTAAAGTTTATTGTTAGACCCAATAGGACAAACAATTTACACGAAGGTTCTTTAAATATTTAATTAGCAACAATTTAAGACCATTTGGAGGGTAAATATTCGTTAAATATATCTTAATTTTATTTAGAAAAAACTGAAAACTGAATTACCTTTTTTTAATTATTTAAGAACACTTTAGGAAGGTTAACCACCAGTTAACGTTTAAAAGATCTAATCAATCAAATTGTCACATATAACATTAAATTTCATTTTCATTTCATTATATAAAATTGGTACTAATTGCTTCACTGATGTGCTAAGCGATGAATATTTTTCTCTTGTTTCCTCTTAATTTGCTTATTTTACAAAACGCGATAAACAACTCAGAACCATATCTTGAGTTCAAGGGGAACACTAAAAATAATAATAATCACTCAAGGCGATCTCACTAATGTAAGATGGAAAATTCTAGATTTCTAGTTCAGGCCTGACTATTAATACATCGAAGGTCGAATGCAGAATAAATGTAATATTTATATAACTGAAAAAGTAGTTTTTTTGTAAGTAATTACTTAATTATAAAACTCATGAAGAAAAACTGCAAGATCCAAGCTATTTGATTTAACGAATCGATGAATAATTGTATTTAAATCTAACGAAGATTTGCAAATGGCTATAAGTAATCATGTGTGTTAAAAATGTCCTAATAACATCTGATAATATACATATTTGTTTAAAAAAATGTTTGTTTCAGCTTTTGGGACCAGAAGCTTCAGCTAGAATGAAAAAATCAGTCAACTTGTGAATATTTCCGTTCAGGCAAAAGTAGTTTTAAAAACAGCAAAATATTTACGTGCTAATTTCATGACCTTAAACCTAAAAATTTACCACAAGAATGTTGGGCATAAAGAAATTATTTCTTTGGAGATGCGATTTCTATTAATATTTGAATGAATTATTTCTTGTAACTCCTGTTTGATAGTGGCGTAAAAACAATAGATAATCTTAATTTATTTTATAACAAATTCATTAACAACACAAATCTGATATAAAAAAAATATATTAATGACAATGAGGGATACCTATTTTTTATACTCTTATTTTGTAATATGTAGGTATCATATAATTTATAAAAATAGTTCACGAAGTTTTTTAATACTTTAGGCAACCACCTTAAATACTGACCTGTGCAAATATCCAGACATTTAGTAAAATTGACTCTTTTAATAAATGAAAAATGACAAATTGTATTATCAACTATAAGTATTTTAGAGAGAGGAAGAGTAATATTCAAAATTTAAATAATCACACTGTAACTATAGTCAACACTTTGAAAGATAAATATGTATAGACATAAGGCATTACTTTATTTGGACACATATTTCTTTAGTAGATTTTTACAAAAATACCTTCTGTACAAATATTCATTTAACTCATTTCGTATAACAAAATTTGTAAATATAATGGGAATCAATTACATGTCAGTATTACACAATAGATTTAAAAGCAACGATGTGTCCAGTTGCAAATTGAATACATACTGAACTGATCTTTGCACTACGTCCATCTCGTTCGCTCTCTCTGGTGGACTAATTCAGTCATTGTTCCCGATTATTTTACCGGTTATTGTTTAATTCTAATGCACTCAGCATTTTATAAAGAATATTTAAACCCCGAAAACTTGGTGAATTGGGGCCAGTCTTGCACCAGCCCTGGGCTAAAAAGGTCCACAATACTTTTGGCACAACTACACAGGTACCAAGAAATTACATTCAGTGCTACAAATGTATATGTAAATGTTCAAGCGTTGAATACTTCCTGGGGGATTAAACAATATCAAGTTAAATGTCACTAGAACTAATGTAATCGATAACATTTTAATCATACACTTATCTTTTCTATAGCTCTTGCTACTAACAATCAATATATTTCTTTTAAGCTAAACAAATATCTTCGCAAAAACAATCCGTAAAAACATTAGTAGATTAACCTCTGCTAGCATGAAATACTTGTGTTTTTAAAATAATATTTACACCCAACAGGGCCCCAGGTGATATCTCACCAAATACTAGTATTATATCGATTCTGTTTTGGCACTACAATGTGAGAATAGATGTTAAATATTTAGGTATACTAGTCAAGAAATTATTTTTATTGCCACTTTTATTATTTACATCACTAACAATTTAAATAATCTGGGCGATTTTGAACATAACTTTGATACGTTATATGACACAACATATCAATTTATGTAAAATTATTAATATCGGATATCGTAATTGTTATGTATTATTTTGTTTCGAGGAAACATCGTCACCTGTATTTTGGACATAACTTTGATACGTTATATGACACAACATATCACTTTATGTAAAATTATTAATATCGGATATCGTAATTGTTATGTATTATTTTGTTTCGAGGAAACATCGTCACCTGTATTTTTCGTTATAGATGACATACTGAATTGTACAGACAAAAGAGCATTATTTTAATTTACCTACGGTGTGTCGTAAGTGGAAAATGTTTAATAGTACACCGAGAAAATAAGAGAAATAAACAATATTTATTATTATTGTTAATATATTCCGATACATCTCAATTTTTATTATATTCTCATAAATCTGGCAACTCTGCCAATTCTTTATAACACTAGTGTCACCTCAAATATTTAATGAAATAATAAATAAAAAAAACTATACTTGATTTACAAAGTTTATAGACGGACATTCCCAGCATGGCAATGTTATTCAATCAACACTATTTTAATCAAAATTCATACCCTTAAATTTAGAAGTAAATATATCTGAAAATAAATACATTTTAGTCCTTCAGAGTAATGCCAATTTTTTTTTATTTAAATATTAGACCAAGGCGGATTTGTTTTGAGGTGGATGTGCGACAGGGCAAGCAATTTTTTTCTGTATTAAGTACAACTCACATAATAAAAGTGTAGATCCCTAGATCTGGGCGAGGTCCGGAACATTTTCAAAATTGCAAAAATGTTTAAAATAATACCTATTTTATCTTCATTTTAATTTTGGTAAAAAAAATTTAGAGTATAATAAAACAACACACCAAATTTCATTAAAATCGGTTTGATATTTTTCGCAAAATAATATTTGGAAAAAATTTTGAAAAAAAATTTTTTAATTTTCAAAATGTTCAAAATAAAGCATCTAGATACCTGAAAATTTTTTCACATAGAAAAAACCGCTCAACCTTTCAAATGGTTTTTGAAAAATCGAAAACGGCTACAGTAAATTTTTTAAGTTCACTCTTTTTTTTTATTTTCAAACAATTCGAATACATTTATCTATTTTCAATTTAGTTTTTTTCAAAAATTATAATTTTAAGGGACTATTTTTTCTTAATTTTATCTGTATTTAACAAAAAAATTAATTTCCAAAATTTTTTTTAAATTTGTTTATAAAAATTATTTAAATGTAATAATTATAACTAAAT
Source organism: Anoplophora glabripennis (assembly GCF_000390285.2). Lineage (NCBI taxonomy): Eukaryota > Metazoa > Arthropoda > Insecta > Coleoptera > Cerambycidae > Anoplophora > Anoplophora glabripennis. Next base: position 830,087 of record NW_019416749.1, on the reverse strand, counting down.
ACATTAATATTCAGAGTGTTGAAATATATACGTAGACAAATTTTTTCATTGAAAAAATTCAATAGCATAAGGTAAAATATACAGTATATTTAATGCATAAATAATAAACTTTGTTTATAACAAAATATGTGCAAATTAGACAGTTAGCATTACCACATTCGAATTAAAAATAAAGATCGAAATTGGTCCATTAGATGCCGAGATAATGCAATTTTTTTCGTACCTTCGCATTTTGAACCTCCGAATTCAGTCTCAGAGCGAAAGCCCCCTCCCCCACTCTCCGTGTTTTGAGTCACTTTACGGGCATGCGAGCGACAGCTTTTCAGCAGATTTATCTGTTGCCGATATGGATATGAAAATTTTTTCCAGCTTAGAACTCGAAAAAACGAAGCTCCTGGATCAAAGATTATTGCTAAATTGTTTATAAATTAACGGTAAATGCCGATAAACTTTGACCGCTTATATCTAGAGAACCAATAAACGGAATTTAACTTCTTTTTTTAAAGAGACGTCTTTCCGAGTATTTTAAAATTATAATTTTTGAAAGAAACTAAATTGCAAATTGATAATGTAATCTAATTGTTTAAAAATAAAAAAGAGTGTTAACTTTAAAAATTTACTATGGCCGTTCTAATCGACCGATTTCAATTTTTTAAAAACCATTTGAAAGATTGAGTGGTCTTTTCTATGTGAAAACATTTTCAAGTACCTATCTAGATGCTTTATTTGAGGCTGAGCAACATTTTGAAAATTCCAAAATTTTTCTTTAAAATTTTTAAAAAAAAATTATTTTGCAGAAACTATCAAACCAATTTTAATGAAATTTGGTGTGCTGTTTTATTATACTCTAAAGTTTTTCTTACCAAAATTAGAATGCCCTCGGAGCAATTAAAATATTTTTAAAAAATTATCCAAAAAACTTGATTATTTTGCCTTTTTGTCATCAATTATTGCTATTTTGCAACATCGGTAATAAATTTAAACATTTTTAACTTACCTCTTCAATATTCTTCCAAAATGCATAGGTTCCAAGATATAAGTAAAAAGCTTAGATAAAATAGATATTACTTTAAACATTTTTGCAATTTTGAAAATGTTCCGGACTTCGCCCAGATCTAGGGATCTACACTTTTATTATGTGAGTTATACCGAAGGTATTCCAGCAAAAATTAGCTTGCCCCCTCTTACATCCAAAATTAGACAAAATTCATACCTTTAAATTTGAAGTAAATTTATCTGAAATTAAATACATTTTAGTCCTTTAGAATAATGTCAGTTTTTTTATTTAAATACTTATGTACTTATTTTGACATAAATAGGTATACGTTAGTCAATAATGTACGCGATTGTCCTTTTTTCCTTTCTCTTCTGGTATATTTGTATTTATTTTTATTACTAACATTAAGAGACCTTTAAAGGTACTATTTATTCATCATCTCACAAAAATATTCATTTTCTGACACCGCATAAGTGAACTGTTGTTACACAAAGGAAGCGAAATTATGTAACAGCAAGAAGAATAAAAGAAAATAAACGAAGTGCAGATAAATATGCGCCACGGGTTGTTTAAAGTGGCTCTCATTTCCATTCAGAACGAAAACAATTCAATTTCTTACAATTGTTATTGCCAGAGGCTCGCAACGAGCACGCTAGAAGAGTTACGAGCAAGGCATGTTTGACTGCGTGCTATAAAGGTTAATTGATTGTGAAAAAACACAACAGGTTTTGAGACTAGAAATCAAGAGTTCACGCTGCTTTTAATAAAAATATTATACCCATACCGTCAGTATTTCGAAAAATCATAATTTTTGTTTTTGTGAATGCACTATTTCTGATATCAATAATTCTTTAAAACGCTCCGCAATAGACGGAAAAATTTATTGATTATATAAAAGCTACTTGATAGAGTTTCTTGATGACGTCAGTTAAGAGCCCAAGCAGATAAATTTCAAAGCAAATTGTAGATAGAGCAGAAACTTAAAGCGATTTATCCGCATTACTAACCACTAAATTTTAAGTAAACTACATCCTATAAATAAATTTTAAAATTTAATACTTGCCCGAATCTGTCCTAAGGATATTCTTAGGATATCTGATGGGATATACCCGAGGGGTAAATCGCGGAGGAATTATGGTGAACACGGGGCAGGAATTCATAGGGAACTCAGGAGAACTCACAGGGAATTAACAGGAAGTCAAAGGAATTCGATGGGAATTTAGAAGAAGTTAGGAGAATTCACAGGGAATTTAGAGGAAGTCAGGAAGGGAATTCACGAAGAATTCAGTGGTGTAATACCAGAAGCTGTAATACCCACTAGAACCGTTTTTGGAAGTTTATAAAGTTCCTGACTCAATAAATTATTACACTTATCGCTGTTGTATCCGTGAAATATTCTGAAATTTTTCTGTCGAATGATAACATTTCCAAACGTTGTTACATATCAATTTCACTAATGAGATGATGACTTGACAACACTAAGACGACTTAATTTTTTATTAAGTAAAAGCTTTGACACTTCTGATAACCATAATTTTTTACAACTTTCTTTTTCCGTTAGGTAAATGGTTAAATATAGAATTTTGTAATAAATAGTAACTAATTAAATAACAAAACAAGAAATTTAAAGACAAATAAGGAATTCAAGATTAATTCACACTTTCAATAAATACAAATTAATTTCATTTTAATTAAATTTTATTTCATAAGCATTTTAATTGACGTACTTAACTAGTTTTAGTTAAAAAAATTAGTTACAAAGTATTTATTAAATTGAAATGTGTTATGAAACCATTAACAGGCATAAATAACTTGTGGGTACTTTTCTGGGCATATGTCTCAGTTGATTACTTCTTTTATCGGTTGTTCCTTAGTATCTCATCTATGGATAGAAGATGACTCGACAATACCACACAAACAGAGCTATATGTGTTATGATTACATTAGTAACAGAAAAAAATTGGCATCTATGTGCCCATAGCTTCTGTATGTATTTGTAACTGATTTTGCATCAACATCTCTGAATGGCCAGAGTAAAATTATTTCTGTCTGGTTCCCGGATACCTACTTGTCTACTCGCTTTCAAACAGAGTGATATTCTTCTTCCGTTAGACAACAGATATGTATTAGTATTACGTTGTTGTATCAAGTTACCTCGATACAACAAGCTTAGCTGAACACAGTGGTTACAGTGGTTACACTTTTTATTTCAAATTAGTATGAGCAGCAGCCGATCACAAGCCTGTTAGATTATCTAAAACCACTGGTAATCTGCTATTACTTGGTTTATTAACCTTGAAATAAACGTAGGAGCAAGCCATGCGTCACACCACGCCACTTACAGCTTGAAAACAAAATATTTTTAACCTAACGTCAAATATGAATAGTTTATTTACTTACAATATTTATTTTGAGCACTGAATATTTAAACAAAGCTATTCTTGGAATCTCGGTAACAATGGTTTTTCGTTAGAAGTGTTTTGATGTAATTTTCTTAAGTTCTAATAGAAACATTTAAGTTAAAAAATATTTACTGCCAGTTATCGACATCGCATTTGCTCTTTTAGGTCAGGAAAATAAGCTGGCGACTTTTTGTTTCGGCAAGCTGAATTTATCACTATAGATGCCAAATACATATTATGTACAATAACATATTAGTTTCCACAGTCATAAAAATGGGGGGAAGATTGTTTACAGAGTGGTTAATTGTATAATTTTTACGTAAATTTATAAACTGCGTTATTATTACTAGAACGTTTTGGCATCGCATCCTCTTTTTCCTTATCACTGTCTAATAACTCACACGAAATCTGGAATCGGTAAGTTATGGACTTAAGTAAACACAGCAAACCTCTAAATTAACTTTCTATCGAAATTTTATAACAACCTTTAAAGCTATTTCCTCAATCCCAAGAAATGATAAAAAAAAGGAAGAAGCATTAGGTGAACTGGTGTTTGCTGGTGTAACCTAATATATCATAGGGTACCCTACAATGGCTTCAAAATGGACCGTTATTCTTATATGTATTTCTTTCTCTTTTTCGTGGGTGAAATGTATAGTTCAATAAATTAAGTGCATAAAAAACATGTCGCGCTTGGGATATTATTTTTCGTTTGCATAGGCTTGACGAAATCAAAGTCAATCATGAAGTTATTTTATTCCCACTTAAATTAATTTAACAGCGTAAATTTAATGTCAATCAATTAAATAAGTGTATATAACAAGTTTTTTATTTCCTGTCAACTAAAGAAATTGTTATGCTTCTTTAACGCTCAATGTGTAACTCAAAAAAAAAACTAGTTTTACTGAACAAATCGATGCCAAGAAATTGTAGACTAATTATAAATATTTATCTAATGGAATTGTTGTGTACTCATTGATACCTAATACCTTGCTATGCAAATGAATAGACATATACATATTCCGAACAGAAAACTTAATACAAAACGACTTGAGATTCCCAACGACCAAAGCCAGGGTCGGTTCTAGGTGTTGAAAGATATTCAAGTTAGTATACAAAAACATTACCACCCTTAGATACTAATGCCTACTCTTAATGTGTTTATATTTATCAGCTGAAGGTTCAAGGGCTCTTGACCATAAATTAAAAATAAACATACAGAGGTATATTGTAGCACTAAGCTTAAGAGAGAATTTTGGTTTTCGATCTGATTTGACACAGAATAGATGTGATATCTGAATAAGTGAATAAACGATATCTTTTAATTATTAAATATTAGTTCTACACTAATCCCAACAATTAAATTTTATGTCGAATGTAAATCCAAACGAAATAATTACAATATTGTAAATATTAGCAACTAAATATGTTAAAATGTTTTTTGTAGTATAATAAAAAAATGTATTTGTATTTTAAAAATTGATATTATTGAAACAAATTAACAATCTATATCTATATCTATAAGAAATCATAACATAAATTATGCTGTATCGTGAAATAGATGAAAAAATATCCTTAAAGAAAAATTAGATCGTATTGGAAATGTGGAATATAAAAATAAATCTAGAAGGAAAACGTTTTAAATAAATTAATGATTTAGCCATGACCCTAATAGTTGGCAAAACAAAGTAATAAACTTAGGCATGAATAAATAAAGACAGTTTCAAAATGAAAATAAAAATTGCAACCCTGACAAATCATTCAAAACAATTTTTACTAGGTTCTCCTTGTAAATTAAACTTTCATATTCCACATTTCTAGTACAATCAAACCTTTCGTTTAAATTGTCTTATGACCTCAAGAAGACTTGTATTAAGGATTCTTGAAGGCCCAACTCATTATGTTCCTTTAATAAAATTATTTTCACTTCCTTTATTATACAGGGTGATTCACATACGGTGACCAAAAATGAAACCTCGTATACTATGGTGAATTTTAAGAGGAATCTTTTCTATAATGTTTTTATCTAGGACGCTTCGTTAAAAAGATAACACCCTGTTAAAAAAATATTTAATTTTTTTTATAATTTAAAAACTGGTAACTGAAATAATTTGAAATTGGGCACATGTATTTATGTAAACATTGTCCAAAATCTGTTTTTTTCTAAAATTTGGATGCTTCAGTGCGGGAGATACAGGGTATCGGTGGCATATTGTTCTAAATAAAATGGTATGCCACTGCTTCACGGTAATAATCATGATATTTTCGAATTCGTCTTTCAATTTTCTACAAATTACTGCTCTTTTATGTTTTTCGAAAAAAGCCTGATTTTCAAGTAAAACTTAAAAACGAATTGAAAACACCGGACCTCAACCCACTGGATTTATTTTTGTAGGGGGCTGTTAAACGGCTGGTATACAGTGAATAAATTAATACACCTGAGCAGTTAGAAGAACGAATAAATAATGCTTTTCATCAGATTCAAGCAACAATAAATTTCGAACAAATTACATTTTCGTTACTAAAAATATTTCGCGCCTATGTTCGTGGAAATGGAGGTATTTTTGAGCATTTACTTAAATAAAATCGTAAACATTAGGAATAATGTTATTATTTTCTTGATTCGATAAAATAACCGAATGATTAGCGTGTGTCATGAATTTTAAGTGTTTTCAGTTCGTTTTTCGTAAGAGAGTAGTAATTAGTAGAAAATTGAAAGACGAATCCGAAAATATCATGATTGTTACCGTAAAACAGTGGCGTACTATTTTATTTACAAAAATAGGTCACCGATACCCTGTATCTCCGCCACTGGAGCACAATTCAAATTATTTCACTTATTACTGGTTTTTAAATTATTTAAAAAAAATAATTTTTTTTTTTTCAATTTTAACACTATCTTTTTAACGAAGCGTCCTAGATAAAAACTTTATAGGAAAGACTTCCCTTAAAACTCACCAAAGGATACGAGGTTTCATTTTTGGTCACCGTTTGTGAATCACCCTGTATTACAAAAAAAAATATGGTTCTTTATAACCATATGTTAAAATCATAGAACACATGGTTAACAAAATAAAAATAATGGTTCTATTACTGAATGTTGTAAAATAATTAAAAATGAAAATATTTACAAAAAAAATATAACAACATTACTGCATTTATACCACTAATGAATGCCTTCTGATTTTATAATACATTTAGGGTTCTAAAAAAATTATTTCATTAAGAAAAAGAATTTGCATTTATAGGCTACCTTTTCGTAACACATTTTTCTGTCCATTGACATTTTCACAATAAAACCTTTTTTCTTTGCCCCAATGCAAGGGGGGTCACAAAATGCTCTAAATACAACCTATATACAAATCTATGCTGTCCCGATGCATTTGCTAAATGAGCAAACGTCTAAATAAGATGTGATAAGTGCAAGTAAATATAAGCACATGTAAATAACTGAAAATAAATAAAATTGGGTACGTCTAAATAAGTAATGTCTGTCTGGATCCGAGGGATGACAGTCGTTACATCGTTGGTTTCACTTGACAAATTAGATTCATACACGATAAACGATGTTGTATGCTAATTTATGAATGCAATACGTTCATATGTTTTCATCAGTGGCGCCAACATTTGCCAGATGATGTCTTTATTCTATTTGGATAAATTGCATTAACGTTAACAATTGTAAGATAAATCCCTTGCCCCAAATGGAGAGCAACATATTTTGTAGAACGTATTACTGTGACGATAAAAATATAAATACAAACCGTTATTCGGAAGAAAATAACAAAAATCTGAAATCTCACTAATTAGGGTTACAGTTAAACGTCAACTGATAACAATCTCTTACATCGACCCATCCTACCATACAAACAGCGACATTAGTTCGTTACCCTTTTTACAAGTACCGCGTGTGTTTCTGGATAAAAATTAAATTTAATTTCCCCACGGTCCATGTTTTATGTATTCGTATATTAATTTATGGCCATTTTTTTCTGATGTCAAACAACCTTTTCCATTTGTGAGATTTTCCATTTTTCGTCGTAACTTGTTTCTCATTAAATTTGGATAATTTTTGGGTAAAAATTATGTTACAGCTGTCTCTGATACTCTTTTCAATTTATAGACAACTACTTTGAGGAGCACTTTCTTAACTTTTGTTACCGTTTTTAGACTTTCGTACTTGTTTAAGTCAAAAAGGTATACCTGTTTGTTATCAATATAACAAATCGTTATCGACATATTATATAAACTTGTAACGTTATTTTTTAAAGCGCTACCCAAATCCGAGAGATTCTCCACCATTTCCTGGACACCCTGTATACAGTCATCTAAAATTAAAACACTGTATGAAAGTAAACAAATTATTTCTTATAGAACGTTTTAAATTGGGTTTGAAATATTACTTAACTGTTAATTATTTCTACGAAAGTAAATAGATGTGAAGCGTATTGAGCACTACTGCAAAAGTAAATATTATTTTTGTTGCTGCTGTTCAAAGGTGCTAGATCTAATCAAGGGTAAATATCCGTAAAACGGTCAAGGATATCATTAAAAATCAATATGTTTTCAGGAAATACGCTTCGAATCACGTCTGGATATTCGCATATAACGGAAAAATTATAATATTTACTTAATGTAAACTGGAAAACGTTCCTCATACAAGGTGATCTACGTAACTTCCACAACTCTTGTAATAAAATTAACAGAAGAAACAATGTTTCATACAAAAATTCCACCAAATCAATTTATTCAAAATTTAAAATTATTTTTTATTTTACAGCAACGACCAACCGTCAATTTGTATACACTTTTTGCAAAAATTATTCAATAAAGAAAATAAACGTTGCCCTTTTCATTTTCGGTACATAATCGAAATTGCAATCTTAAGAATTCTATAATAATTTTCTTTTCTGTTGTATATAAATTAATTAAAAAAATATTTTATTATAATATTAAATAAATTTCTACCCATATCAACTTAGGCGGGCCTTAATCTAGGGTTCATTAAACTCACACGAGCTATTATGCTGATTATCAGGAATTCAAAACCACAACTACATAATAAAACTTATACCAGCGCTGCAAAAATTACTGCCAGAAACGTTTGCAACTAATACGTGAAAGGCATATAAAATGCCAAGAACTCTGACCCAACGCTAATGGAACAAAAATAAACTCGATATCGGTAGTATTACACAAATATTTCATACACTCAAATTTCATTTGAAATAAATTTCACTGTAAGGATTTACTATTACATCTTAAATCTCGATATCTTCTTTCTAATGTTTTTGACAAACAACTAAAATCTATCACAAATACACTGAAATAATTGGTGAACCCATTGATATTAAACTAACGCATATTAAAACTTTTATACCAAATATACAACTTATTAAAAAAAAACTCATTTCCATGCTTATAAAGATAAACTTAACATATCGTTTAGGAATTTAAGAATTTATTTCAGTGTAATTTAAGTGAAAATTGGTACAACTGTATAAAAAATAAAATAATTTAAGAACCCATACACTGAACTTTGTATCTATAGTTATGTTACATTATTAGTTTCAACATATCTTTAAAAGCAATGTAATTTTTATTTCTTGCAAATTTTATAAAGGGGAAACAGAGAAATACAAAACTTACATTCAGAAATAGTAAAGCAATTTCAAAATATAGTGTGCTACTTACCAACAACTGCAGAATGTTGCCAGTACCTATGCTTTTCGTCAACTGCGCATGACCGTTCAATTCGAAGAAGGGGCTTAGTAAAGTTTATTTAACAGGAAAAGTTACTAGCTTCTGTCAATTAAATCGCATTGCCAACTGAATATACAACGCCAATGGGACAGATTCTGTATTACAAATATTTTTTTTGTAATCGAATCCCCATGTTACGCCCGTGAAGTCATCGCCCACAATGTCAGACGATATTGGTGTAGGTACTGTAGGTAGTACCGCGCATCAAGTGTATCTCCTTGAAACACCCATTAATTAATTTACCTAGTTCAATAATGAGTATGAAACAGTATAATATACTGAGATCACTAAATGTCCCTTCTATTTCATCGTCGAAAATAAAAATGACAACCGATATAAGCTCTTGACCTCTACCTAACCTTGACCATTAACCTTAAGGTCACGTTTAAGATCATACTAACATGTAGAATTCTACGCTGTCTTATTTCTAGCGTTACTCCAAAAACCGATATGACCTTGACATGTTCTTTCGACCTTGACCTCAAGAGGTCACTAAGGAGTACCATCAGGTATCTACTCAAAGACTCACTCCTTCTGATTTCGTATTTAAAAATAAAAAATCACAGTAAAAATCAACATTTGACCTTGAATTGACCTTGACTATTGACCTTGAGGTTACGGTCAATGTCATATTCGGATGCAGAATTTTCTGCTCTTTTCATTTCCGGGATCGAAATGGAGGGTCGCCAATTAAAAATACCGACTTGATCTTGATATGACCTTGAACCTTGACCTTGACCGTGAAAAATGTTGAGAAAAATAATATATTGAATGTTTTATTAAGCTATAATTATGTATATGTATATTATGCGTACCATATTTATGCAACATTTACCAAGCTTATAATTATGACAATTATGTAATGAATAGTAATAAAATCTATAGTTATTTTTGGGAAATACAAATTTTTAGTAATGATAATTTAATACATACATTCACGAAGAAATTGACACTGTCAATTTCTAAAGAAAAGTGACTATTTTCCTGGAAATTTTTTAACAACTCTTTCTTCTTTTACCTTCAGACTTATTTGGTTAAGAAATTAAGGAATTTGCTTAAGTTGTTAAATCTTTTAATTTACTCTGTGCATTTATGGTAGTAACTTTAAGTAGGATAGAAGTATTGTCCGAAATTTGACACATGTTTAGAAATTTGTCTACAATTCTTATTTTTTAAACATAATAATAATTCGAAAAGTACTACAAAAAAAAAGCGTAGAAGTTATGCTTTCAGAAATGAACTGATTCCCTATATTTACGGTGCTGGTAGTTGATACATTTCAAGTATGATTTTGTAAATCCTAAATATGGGAATTATTTTTTCCTTCATTTACTGTACTTTGCAATCTGTGCCATATAATATTTATAATTCTCTCAATTATAGATATTATATTAGAAGAACAAAAAACTAACTTAAACTGTTACAGGTGTTTAGTTAAATCGTCTTAGTTTGACTTTAAGAAAGTGTGGTCTCAATCATCTTATTTTTAACCGAGAAGTTTAAAATCTACCGATACCCTAATCTTTCTGGGACATCCTGTATAACAAAGAACCATTGTGGTCAATTAATTTCTACTTATAGTATTCTTGGAAACACAACTAAAATATTTATACTTGCAAACCAAATACATTTTAATGAATTTATTATAAATAAGTATATAAATAATATAGTGTTTATTTTTTATATGTTTTTATTTCTGTCAGTTACATCCTGTAATAATAATATAAATAATTAACTTGTGTCAATTATACACGATTCCACATACAAATAACAGGACATGGGCAGTAATAAAAATTTTATTGGTAAACGAAGGTCCAACTGCTGATTACATCGGTTTATATGGCGTAAGCTAGGCTTGTTTGCTTTTAATAAAGTATCTTTATTGTGTACTAGACAAGTACCTTACGACCCAGGTATCTTGTTATACAATCGGTGTTTAATAGTTTAGATAGCTATTTGAGACGGCAATGAAATCAAACAAATAGTACAGGGAACGAAGAGGAAAATAAGGTNCATGTTACGCCCGTGAAGTCATCGCCCACATATAAATGTCAGACGATATTGGTGTAGGTACAGTACCGCGCATCAAGTGTATCTCCTTGAAACACCCATTAATTAATTTACCTAGTTCAATAATGAGTATGAAACAGTATAATATACTGAGATCACTAAATGTCCCTTCTATTTCATCGTCGAAAATAAAAATGACAACCGATATAAGCTCTTGACCTCTACCTAACCTTGACCATTAACCTTAAGGTCACGTTTAAGATCATACTAACATGTAGAATTCTACGCTGTCTTATTTCTAGCGTTACTCCAAAAACCGATATGACCTTGACATGTTCTTTCGACCTTGACCTCAAGAGGTCACTAAGGAGTACCATCAGGTATCTACTCAAAGACTCACTCCTTCTGATTTCGTATTTAAAAATAAAAAATCACAGTAAAAATCAACATTTGACCTTGAATTGACCTTGACTATTGACCTTGAGGTTACGGTCAATGTCATATTCGGATGCAGAATTTTCTGCTCTTTTCATTTCCGGGATCGAAATGGAGGGTCGCCAATTAAAAATACCGACTTGATCTTGATATGACCTTGAACCTTGACCTTGACCGTGAAAAATGTTGAGAAAAATAATATATTGAATGTTTTATTAAGCTATAATTATGTATATGTATATTATGCGTACCATATTTATGCAACATTTACCAAGCTTATAATTATGACAATTATGTAATGAATAGTAATAAAATCTATAGTTATTTTTGGGAAATACAAATTTTTAGTAATGATAATTTAATACATACATTCACGAAGAAATTGACACTGTCAATTTCTAAAGAAAAGTGACTATTTTCCTGGAAATTTTTTAACAACTCTTTCTTCTTTTACCTTCAGACTTATTTGGTTAAGAAATTAAGGAATTTGCTTAAGTTGTTAAATCTTTTAATTTACTCTGTGCATTTATGGTAGTAACTTTAAGTAGGATAGAAGTATTGTCCGAAATTTGACACATGTTTAGAAATTTGTCTACAATTCTTATTTTTTAAACATAATAATAATTCGAAAAGTACTACAAAAAAAAAGCGTAGAAGTTATGCTTTCAGAAATGAACTGATTCCCTATATTTACGGTGCTGGTAGTTGATACATTTCAAGTATGATTTTGTAAATCCTAAATATGGGAATTATTTTTTCCTTCATTTACTGTACTTTGCAATCTGTGCCATATAATATTTATAATTCTCTCAATTATAGATATTATATTAGAAGAACAAAAAACTAACTTAAACTGTTACAGGTGTTTAGTTAAATCGTCTTAGTTTGACTTTAAGAAAGTGTGGTCTCAATCATCTTATTTTTAACCGAGAAGTTTAAAATCTACCGATACCCTAATCTTTCTGGGACATCCTGTATAACAAAGAACCATTGTGGTCAATTAATTTCTACTTATAGTATTCTTGGAAACACAACTAAAATATTTATACTTGCAAACCAAATACATTTTAATGAATTTATTATAAATAAGTATATAAATAATATAGTGTTTATTTTTTATATGTTTTTATTTCTGTCAGTTACATCCTGTAATAATAATATAAATAATTAACTTGTGTCAATTATACACGATTCCACATACAAATAACAGGACATGGGCAGTAATAAAAATTTTATTGGTAAACGAAGGTCCAACTGCTGATTACATCGGTTTATATGGCGTAAGCTAGGCTTGTTTGCTTTTAATAAAGTATCTTTATTGTGTACTAGACAAGTACCTTACGACCCAGGTATCTTGTTATACAATCGGTGTTTAATAGTTTAGATAGCTATTTGAGACGGCAATGAAATCAAACAAATAGTACAGGGAACGAAGAGGAAAATAGGGTAACACCACCGATAACTTTCGGATAGATCCGACTTTTATGAAAATTTGGAATTAAGCTTATTTCACCCTGTAGATGAAAAGTTTTTAGGGGATGAAAACCACCCCTTATGGTAAAAAACTGAATAAATATAAAAATAGAAGTTTCAACCCTTAAAAACACCCTTAATGATAAAAATATAAAAATAATAGTTTCTTTGACCTTAAAATATTTTTATAGCTCATATATTATAGATGGAAATATTTTCAATAGTTTATGGTATTATAAATAATTTATTACAATATTTCAACCCTTAAAAAACTACCCATAATAACATTGCATTGTTTTAACCACCCTAATGATGAAATATAATAATCCAATAAACAATTCAAAATAATTTTTTTCGTGATAACTTTCTCGCGATTTACTTTAATTTATGCAATATTCAAAATAAATACTTCTCAATATTTTTTTCATGCAGGAAGTCATAATTTCAAATTTTCCTATGCCATATGTGGATAACTAAAATATTGATATGCTCCGAAAATTGAAGGGCTAATGTGCCGTTGGTTTTTTAACGATAACTTCCTTAACTTTAATGCTATTAAGACGATCCAAAAACGATTTTACTGAAAATTTCGGCAGCTAAAAGTACTGTAAAATTGAATATTTCATAACGCGTTATTTTTGAGATTTTTGAAGTTAAAGGATTTGAAAAACATGATCTTCACCCTCAACTGCAAATTTTAGCAGCGACATCTCTGTTAATTTCTATCCTACACAAATAAACAAAAAACCAAAATATTCTGTGAAAAAAATCTAAACTTTTGTATTCTTGAATATTTTTCATATCTGTTTTATTTTTAGTTATTTTCAAAAATATATTTTTTTGGAATTAAAATAAATGTTTTCAATCAAAACGTAATATTTTCAAGAATATGCATTCTAAACCTCTTAAACTTGTATAATGTTAGCATATAAAAAACGTAAATTGTAGAAGGATTGCCTTTAATTTTAAATCTCGTGAAAAATTCATCAGTTTTTGTAGTGATTTTTTTTTCCGAAAAATCGAATTAACAATTTATTTTGATCATAACTGTTAATTTTTATCCTAATGACTTAAAGTCTAGTTCATTTTAATTCACTTACTTTAAAAAATGTTCCATGCATTTTTCTTGAAAGATAATTTTTTTTTACTTAATTTATGTTAAATGTTTCCAATTGAGTTTCTGGCGGACATGAAATTATCTTCAACCAGCCGTATCTCAGCACCTATTGCACCTACATAAATGAAAAACAACTCAATCTTTTTCTTTTTCTATAAGCTTCATTTTCTTTGGGATATTTTTTTCCATAGAATGTCTATTTTCCGAGTTATTGAACTGAAAAAACTACTGAAAAACGTATTTTTTTTAATAAATAATGTACAATTTCAATTTTCACTCAGAAAATATCGACTTACCGAAAAATGTTCATGGTACTTTTTGCTTAAAATTTATTGCTTTATCGATTTCTGGGATTATTTTTAATATTTAAAAAATACGACCCTGGAATACACGATTATTTCACAGTCCTTAGCAACTAGTCTTCCTCAGTTAATAGATATATGTATTTATTAAGTAGTTGATTCCATATACGGTTTTTAAAATAGGTCTCCGTACTGATAAGTTACATCCCCACTCAGATAATTATTTCATCTTGAAATGAACTGATTCCCTATTTAGAAATTTCTTATGTATACATCTTCACCAACGTCAACAAAGCGTATAGAGGATTGTCATCTTTACATATAGACAGCCACTGCTGATTTAATATTCTTTCAAGATAAACACAGACATCTGCGTGTGTGTTTTCTATTTCAGAATTAGCATCAACCATAAAGTAGAGCAAAAATAGTGAAATCGGATGATAAATACAGCAGTAGCTCTAATTCATTTAATAACTGCATTAAAGGCTCTCAAGATACCTAAGTGTCCATTGGACAGTATAAATAGCGCAAGTTCCTCTTCAGAATATTTCTAATAGGAGGACCACGAACTGTAGAAGAGGAAACAGTGTGCTTTGATAGTTTACCTACTTGTATTTTGCATACATTTCAGCTGATTCGCATAAACTTCGCCGGTCTGATAACGTTAGAAAGTTGATACAGCTCTTCGATGATCTCGAATAAAAGCCGAAATCAAATTATATAGATAGCTCTGGAGCTAAAACAGGAAAGTAGTTTAGGTATTCATACAACCATTAAATTTTAAGCAAGTTATACAAATTAATCAAATAGGTCAGATGGTTAAGGTAAAGACAGTCGAAAGTGGTAATAATTTTAAACACATTGCACTTAATTTAAAATATTTAAAGATTTTTAAAAAACATTTTAAGAGAAAAGAAAAATCCGCAAGATTCTATCTTTAATAATAATCGAGATTTCCTAGCATGATATCAAAAACGAAATGCATTACAGAATATTTCGTATCTCTATCTAGATTTATGGAACAGTATTAGCCTGGCCTTTACAAAAATTGTTTTGACATTGAGAAATATGTTTACATCAGAGCTCAATAAAAAAAACAGATCATTAATTTCGTCTCTGCGCAAGACTATTTACAGATCTTTATAACTAATAAGCATGTCTGATATCCCACGCTCTCAATTGCTATAAAATTGTTTTTAATCATTGGTGGGATACGTGATGCTGAATGAATAAACTATTTCCCATTTTAAACCAAATAAATATGGATTTATTTAAGAGCCATTTGAAAAGGAATGTTATCGGCAAAGTGTTGATATTTTAACAAATTGCAACATTGAAAACACTTGTAAAGAAAATGTTGGCGATATCGTGTTTTGAATATAACGGGTCAAAAATTATCAGATGTTAGTAAACATAATTTAATCGAGTATGTTTTTATAAGGAGCTGCAGTAAAAATAATATAATCTGCCCTGATGTTTTGTATAGACATAAATACAGGTCGCTTATTATTAGAAATAGGTAATTGTAGATTTATTAGAAACAACACGAGAATTTAAGAAACGGTAAAGTTCAAAATATTTTTTCGGAAACTAATCACCGGCATTGCAACCATATTAGAGTTAAAATTAATGTATTCGTATTAAACCACCCCGTTACACTGAAGTTGACACATACTTTTCATTCAATTGAAAAGGTATACAGTGTGTCACGTTTTTCAGGTTAACACCTCTGGAAAAGTAACAAGGCTGTGGACTTTCCACAAGCCAATTTTTTTTACAAATAGTACTCTGAAGGAAGGTTATATTCTACTAATCATTTTATTGATGTGACAAAAGCCTGGCTTACTACGATTTTTTAAAAGGGTCGCATTTTCAGAAAGTAGTATTAAGCAATTTTTTTATTAAAAAGATAATATTACCAGACTATTCAACTATCTTATTCAATACATTAGTCATCCAGACTCCTTGGTCTGTTTTTATAAACTTTTTACTTTATAAAACCCAAAAGTAAAAGTCCATAGTTCGAGAAAACTAAAATTTAATTTAGATTGTTTTGCAATTTTTTGTTTAACAACTTAATATTTATAATTCATTACCTACATTTTTTGTACGTTAGCTACAATTTTTACATTTTTACTATGGCCGCAACTAAGTGTTAAATTTATAGTGTCTGTACTTTTTCTTTGTCCGATTGGTACTTGTTTTCACTTTCATGGCAATCTTTGAGCTGCTTATTATAATTTTTAGTTGTCTGATTTTTCGAAGTTTGGCACCCCATAAAAACACTTAATAGACATTTGTTGTTTAAATTTGGTATATGGGTATTTTGATGGGTGTTGAATAGCTTGGTAATATTATCTTTTTGATAAAAAAAATGCCTAATACCACTATCTGGAAAACGACCCATTTAAAAAATCGTAGTAGGCTAGGCTTTTGTTATATCAATAAAATGATTACTAGAATATAACCTCCCTTCAGGGTACTATTTATAAAAAAATTGGCTTGTGGAAAGTCCACATCAGCCTTTTCACATTTCCAGAGGTGTTAACCTGAAAAACGGGACACACTGCAGGTCCAACATAGGCTGTTATTGTTGGACGGCCAAACAAAAATTCCCTGTGGTTTCTTACTTTTTTCCGAGATAAGAAAAATGTATTTTTTAGGGTTTTCTAAAGTTTTTTAAAATATACGTTACAAAAACAAATGAAAGATGTAGATATACAGGCCTAGGTACTTCTAGTTAAATTTAGATCAAGTTACCTTGAAAACATATTAAACAGTCTCTCTTTTTACCATATTTTTGTTGAGAGATTTCAACAAAAAGCAGGTTTTTAAACTTTATTTGCTTTGAAAACTATATATTTGTAACATGTTACTTCTGTATCTCGCTAAAATGCTAAAAAAATCAAAACATACTCCACACCCTGTATATATAAATTCATTAGACACTAAATGATATCCTTGAGTATTCAACATTAAAAAGACTTGCACTTTGAACTCATTCCAAGATTTAAACGATAACAAGAAATATAAACTTGAGTAATATGGAAAACATGCATATATAACTCCAACGCTGTGGCAGAACATTATTTATTTTACTACATGTGCAATGTCAAATGCATGATAATAGTCTGACAATACGACTTTCAGATAATATTCTTCAGCTCCGTTTAAGTGCATCATAAAATATTTAACAAGAAAGAACTATTACAGCAATTACGTAAAGGCAGTAAAAAACGATAATATCTGCACTTAGTTTAGTGAAATGTTTTTTTATTATAAATAAAAATATTTATTAAATGCAATATCAACAAAATGTCACACACTACTTGTAAGTTGAACGAAATAAGTTTCTATTGTAAGAATTGTTATTGGACGTAAAAACTTTCAACAAAATAATTTTTTATTATATGGAACAAGGTGTTCTTATATTTTACATGTTTATATTTTAAATTTAATGCAATTTGCTTAAAGAAAATAACAAAGCTTTCTCCAATAACTAAGAACATTCCCTAGATTTTAGTATAAAATAAAAAGTATATCAAATATTTCCATCGATTTTGCGAAATTTATTCACAATACATAGATGTAACTAGATGTAACATATTTTTTATACGTATTTTTAAAATATGTTTTCAAGTCACTTAATGACAAAATAATAAAAATTGATTATAAAACTGTTTTACATACATTTCTGCATTTCGCATTTCTGCGCACAGTTAAATAGCTATGATTTATCGTTACGTGTGTAGCTGCTGTTAGAGATAAAACCAACTAAGTACCGTCACTTTCCTAAACGGTGAAATATTTTGGTTAGGTGTATACATGTTAGATCTATACACAATGTGTGTATAGATCGTTTTTATTATCATACTGTCAGTTAAACGTGCTATAAAAGTGCGCGAAATGATAAATATTTTGCAGTAATTTCATAAAACAACGTACTGCAAATATACCTAAATGCTATAATTTATTTACTATGTTGCAAAATATAGTATTAAGTTACTTTTATTTCCACCAAATATATCAAAAAAACAGATTATGTCCACATAATTTTTCACGATACCTAAATAAAATTCATTTTGTTAAAATAAATAGTGATAAATTTTGTTTTTCTTTTAAATTGGCCAGCATAAGGATGGTACAAGGACATGTTACAAATGCCATTTTGCAACGTATTCATGAAATGTTTTTTTGCAATGTAGTCATTATTAGTTACTAAAAGATTAGAAGTAGCCTCATTATGAAAATAACACATCACCGTAAGTTATGTAAATAACTAAAATCTGTTTTCAATATGACTTTAATTTTCAGCTTTTTTCACACATCAAGTAAAATTGGATATAGCACCAATTACCAAAACCAAAAACTTCATCAAAGGCGCATGTGCACCAGATCGGCCTTTTTTCCTTTAGAATCAGTTTCAGCAAGTATTGGCAAATATCATAGTGTTTTCAGAAAACAAGGGCAAGGGTAAGTATCAGAACTCGCTGAAACTCATCACTATCCAGGCCAGAAAATAAGATTGTCAAGTTCAAATGATGTGTTTGCGCATTTTAGTTCAGGCGGTATCTGTTTTAAAGAGGATATACTTGGGTAAAACGCATATGATCGGAGATTTTTGCTTTAACGGCTTCTAAATAACATCAGAAATGATAATTTTTCTATGCAAATAAAAAAAAACGTGGGCTTAATTGTTATTGCAAAAAATTATAAAAAATAGCAAAAAAATTAATTTTTTTCTTGGATTTCTCGTCGACAACTTAGCAACTATTCATTTTAGACAAAAATGGAAGAGGATAAAAAGTTTTATAATTAAATTTTTAACAAGATAGAGTTAGTTGCAATTCGAAAAAATAATTATTGTTATTGCAAAAATCGGAAAAATCATTTAAAAAATTGTAAAAAATGATAGTTTATTTGTCAATTTTTTTCAGATATTTGAATAATACCTAGGATCTTCATACTATTACCAATTAAACTTCTTAGTGCATAGAATCATCACACCAAATTTCATCCATTTCGGTTCGATAGTTTTTACATAATAACTGTTTAAATTTTTTATTTTTAAATTAAAAAATTTTCAAAATCGAATTTCTAAAAATCTAAAGCCTTTGAATACTTGAAAATTTCACCACAAAAAGAATAGATCTCAAGTTTTAAAATGGTTTTTGACAAATTTAAATCGGATTATTAGGTGAGCCATGGTGATTGTTTGTTTAAACATTTTCGCAATTTTCAAGCTTATAAGCAATTTCAATAATTTAATGTGCTTTTAAACAATTTTATAATATTTAAACAAACTTACTAGTATTACCTGGTGCAACATGCAAAAATTTTGGTCGTGAATATTAACATAGTAGATAAATAAACATAATAAATGAATCATTTTTTAAAGTAATTGTTTGTCGGCATGTCAAAAGTCCAATAATTAATAATAAAAGGTAGTTGAAAATATGATAATTGAATTTTTTAAGTTGCGAGACACTGATTAAAAAAAATCATCAAAATTGGTCCATTAGAAGCTGAGATAAGTAAAAGTTTTCCAAGCGTCGCAGTTTTGAACTCGAGAATTCAGATCGGAGTAGATATGTGTTTGCTCCCCCCACCACTGATACCTCATTGATTTCACGCGGTCTTGAATATCTTTAAGTGACATTTTAAATGGGACGCTCGTGATTGCAAATTTTGAAAATTTATATAAATTATTGCAATTGTTTATAAGCGTGAAAATTGCGAAAATGTTTAAACAATCACCACGGCTCACCTAATAGTCCGATTTGAATTTTTCAAAAACCATTTTAAAGTTTGAGAGCTCTTCTTTTAGTGGTAAAATTTTAAGTATTCAAAGGCTTTAGATTTTTAGAAATTTGATTTTGAAAACTTTTTAATTTAAAAAAAATAAAAAAATTAAACAATTATTATGTAAAAACTATCGAACCGAATTGGATGAGGTGTGATGATTCTATGCACTAAGAAGTTTAATTGAGAAAAGTATGAAGATCCTAGGTATTATTCAAGTGTCTGAAAAAAATTGACAAATAAACTATCATTTTTTGCAATTTTTTAAATGATTTTTCCGATTTTTGCAATAACACTAATTATTTTTTCGAATTGCAACTAACTCTATCTTGTTCAAAATTTAATTATAAAACTTTTTATCCTCTTCCATTTTTGTCTAAAATGAATAGTTGCTAAGTTGTCGACGAGAAATCCAAGAAAAGAATGATTTTATTTCCTATTTTTTTATACTTTTTTGCTATTGCAAAAATTGGGCTTAATTGGGCTTTTGCTATTGCAAAAATTGGGCTTAATTGTAATTGTTATTACAATTAAGCCCAAGTTTTTTTTTATTTGCATAGAAATATTATTTAGAAGCCGTTAAAGCAAAAATCTCCGATCATATGCGTTTTACCCAACCCGAAACAGATACCACCTGGACTATTTGTATTTTATTTGACGAGTGTGAGGTCTCTATTTCGAATAAATTTACATTATGAACACTAAAGTGCGTAGCAAAGAATAAAAAAATTGGTAATTTTAATGGCGAATTAAAGTTGCTTATTATTTAAGCACGTATGTACATATGAATCATCCACTAAGTGGTATTTATGCAAAATTTAACACTCGATTTTTTTACTATGGATGATACCTATATAAAGCAAACAAGAGGTTCGTTCTCTATTAGAATATTAGTTACATTTTACTTATAGGTACTTTTACTTTTACTTATTTGGTGGTCCCGTTCGACAAAATATTTACTTTTTTATTTTATCACTTAACAGGCGCCTGATAAAAGAATAATAAACGTTGATAAAAATAATAATATTGACTTATCTTGAGAAACATATTGTTGTCTTACATACTGCGATGACGCGCTAAATATTTTTAGGAGAGATAAGTCGGCATGGAATCTTTCTAACGCGCGATAAAAATACAGAAGTTTTAATTTAATTGAATTATTTACAATGTAAAATACTCGGTAAATTTTAGCTGGATTCTAATCGAAATACAATTCAAGTATTGTGTTTAACAGATGCATGTTAATGCTTAGAAATTTTTTACAAATGTAAAAAGGATAAAAACTATATTATGTTGGTTGATTAATTTCCGTGATGGTACCACGTTGTCGATTTAAACTTCTTGCACGTTCTGCATCTGCCCTTTGCTGTACAGCTGCTGATTTCTCTCATTTGTTACTCTTTAAGTGACGGTAGTTATGCTCCTTTAAACTTGTAGTAATATATCTCCCTGTTTAACCAATATATACTTTGTCACATACACCGGGACCCAAATGTATCTCCTCGACCAATAGTGAGTCCAGTTGGATCAGCTTCTACTCACTCACCCAGTGTGTGTCACTCAAAGCTAAAAGTCAAATTGGAAAGACGGAACACGATGTCAACTACGTTAGATCAAGAGCAAGGGAATTCAACTAGAACCAGATAAAATCCGCGTGAGTTTTAAAGTAGCGTCTTTGTTCAAAACGGCATCAATTGTGAAACTTTGATCATCTGGCCTCATGGTAATAAGAACATATATGGATTTCTACACCACATTAAAGGAATATAGCTAGACATCAACTTCACTAGTTGGAGGAACACGGAGACTCTTCCATTCCTAGAAGTTGTCAAGACAGCGTAAACATAAGCCATACCCACACGGATAAGTATCTGCACAATTTGACCACCAACTGTATCATCTACGATCAGCTTTAAGCAAGTGGATATACCAGAAGAAATTTTTAACAAGCCATCAGTAGGACGTAAGAGCAAAGAAAATATAGGAACATTTGGCAACAACATATCTTCCCTATACACAAAGATGTACAGATGATATAAACTGTACTTTAGTACCATTTGCAACACATCGATGCAGATACATTTTTTTCCCAAAACGAGCTGCAGGATCGACCGAAATACCAAAAAATATAAATCCAGAGGAATCTAAATAAAATTTCAACCAGGTCAAGAGCCTAGAATACTTGGAATTTGGAAATAATTATAAGTCATAATCAAGAAATGGAACATTACAGGAATATAGAAATATAAATACCGACGAGAGTAGTTAATATCGAGTCCCAGAATTTCTTCTGAATAAGAAAGTGATATCCAGCCTAGAAATTATCCAACCATTGACAACAGCCATGAAATTCTACAAATGAAGACTATCTTGATGTTGTGGAATGGTAGGGTTAAGATGCCTATTATGAGACACCTTTTTTAAAAAAATCATGGTTTTTCAATTTTAACATTTTTCTTGGAAAATTAACGTTTTTCTGTAGGGAATTTAATCTAGATCCTTCAAAAAAACGCGAGAACGCCTCAAATTTCTATTTTAGTTTTTAAGTTAGATTTTATCAAAAAAGTAATACTTGCCTAATCGAAAAAGGGGTTCCCAATTTGGGACAGTATGGGTTCTCAATATGAGACTATCTCAAATTAGGGAATAAAGCTGAAAATGACCTATTGTTTGCTCAAACATATTTTTATTGAATAAACAGAACATAAAACATGTTTAGGTATGGCTTTCTCAAAAACAAAAAACATTTTTTTCTTGAAACAAAGTAACATTTTCTCTTAAAACAACGAATAGGTAATTCTGTGAACAAAATAAAAAAAAAGTTTAGGTTTTCGACCTTAACAACAAACGGCATAAATAAACTTTTTTGATTTTATTTCTCCACATTCTAGATGTGCCCATTTGAAACAGGTTTGGTATTTCTCCCACTTTTCACCTCGCGTATTTCCGGAATACAAACCGGCGCAATATGGACATTGCATCGTCTTTCTCGTCTTCTGAAGAAAAATCCGTGGTGTGCTAAACAGTGTCATATCTTCACTTGACGTTGATGATTCAGTAAAAACTTTCCTTTTCCCAGTTCCTTTTCTTTTTGCAGCACTTTGCCTTGGTTTTCTTTGCTTTTCCTTTTTTTTTGACTCCTTTTCTTTTTTTCTCTTCAAAGCTTCTTCTATTTGTAGTTTGTACGGAGAAGATTGCTAGTTTAGTATTGAAGGTCTAACGAAAACCCTTTGTTTCGCTCATCTATACTAGTTACCCAGTGGTGAAAATGCTTTACCTTCATATGCAACGCCTTGTCCCGTAATATGAGGTACCTCATATTAGGAGCTCTCAGGTGTCTCATACTAGGGTCTTAAGAAATTTTCTTCAATTTTAGGTTAGTTGGTAAAAGCATGAAAAAAATTGACTCAACGGCATGATAAATAGATACTACGTCATGTTAGCTTTATGTTAATGATAAACAATACTGTCTTGTTAATAATTTTCTGTTTTCTACATACCTTTACGACAAGCACTGCCAGTGCTTTGGCGACCGGCACACAGAAACTTGCCGCACAGCCGGCACGGCCTCTGTTAACATACGATAGAAAGTGAACTGCCGGTAATATAGAACAGTGACGCTCTTTTCAAAAAATGGCCTAATTTGCGAGAAAGCCCGGTGTCATAATAGGCATCTTTACCCTACATAATTTTGTAGACAATTCCTGACTAATGGAAATGATTTCATTGTTTTTTTTTAAATAATTTGAAAAATAACTATTAAACCGGTGACTAATGGTAATAATTCCATTTTCTTTAAAGCTACTTTTCGGGGTTTCCTATTTTTATTTAGAAGAAAATATCATTTAGAAGTAAATAAAGTGACACATTAACTCTTTCATATAAAATACTGTTTCTCGGAAAATAAGTTTATTCACCTACTTATTGCAATGTAAAGTTCATATGCCAAGTCATTGTAACTGCTGCCAGGTAAGTAATAAAAAATATATATCAGCGTTGCATCATTTTCATACGAGAATTTAATAAAGTAGAGACTTGACAAATAAATCCAAGTGTTAATCTACCCACACCGGCTTTGTTTACTAGAAGGTAAACACCAACTGTGCCAACAAGTTGTTTTAATTTGGAGCTTGGCCTGTAGTAATGAAAAACGTAATATTAAATGTGTTTGACATTGCGCAATTTGATAAATTTTACAGAATAACGGGAATTAGCATCGTTATTTGTCGATTTAAATTAGTTTGTCAAACAATTTTTCTTACTAATACTAATCGATATTTGAATATTTACTAAGCACTGCTTGGGAATATTATTGTAATTTAGTCAATTTTTTTATCGCCTTGGAATAGAGCTCTTATACGAGGGTGGTCTGAAAAGTTTCCGACCTAACAAAGATACAAGACATTTTTTCAGAATTTTTTTTTATTTTTCAACATAGTCTCCTTGCAACTCTACACACTTCTCCCAGCGATGCTTCCATCTCTGCAACCCTTCCAAATAGTACTTGGCGTTTTTTTCTGCAAAATAATTGTTCACGAAGGTGATTGCCTCTTCATTTGACGAAAATCTCTGTCCTCCGAGCGCAATTTTTAGATGAGGGAACAAAAAGAAGTCGCTTGGGGCTAGATCTGGTGAGTAAGGCGGTTGGTCAAGCAGTTCAAACCGTAATTCGTGGATTTTCGCCATGGCAACCGCTGAGGTGTCAGACGGTGCGTTGTCTTGGTGAAACAGGACTTTCTTTTTCTGCAATTGTGGCCGTTTTTCCGCAAGTTCTGCCTTCAGCTTGTCAAATAATGATTCGTAGTATGCTCCTGTAATGGTTTTTCCTTTTTGAAGATAATCGATTAAAATAACTCCATAACTATCCCAAAAAACAGTCGCCATCACTTTCCCAGCCGAAACAACAGTTTTTGCTTTTTTGGAGCCGGTTCCCCCTTTGCAGTCCACTGTTTGGACTGTAATTTTGTTTCGGGCGTATAATGGTGTATCCAAGTTTCATCTACAGTAATTAATCGGCGCCAAAACTCGGATTTATTGCGCCTAAACTGCGCCAATAGAGCGTTGGAAATGTTCATTCGAACACGTTTTTGGTCTAACGTGAGCAAACGCGGCACCCAATGCGCGGACAGCTTTCTCATGTTTAAATGTAGATTTAATATTATGTGACAAACACGTTCTTTTGACATGTTCATAACCTCTGCTATCTCTCTCACTTTAATTCGACGGTCATCTAGCACCATTTGGTGAACTTTGACGATGTTTTCGTCGGTAGTTGCAGTTTTTGGACGTCCCGAACGTTCATCGTCTCCCAAGCACTTACGGCCATGTTTAAATTCAGCTGCCCAAAATTTCACTGTGGTAAATGATGGTGTAGAGTCCCCATACACAGAATCCAACACATCTTTGATTTGCGTAGGCGTATTGCCTTTCAAAAACAAATATTGAATGACAGCTCGATACTCGATTTTGTCCATTTTCATAAAAACACTCACATCAACTCACTCAAACGACTGTTACATAACAACTGCGCGTCCAAAATGGCTGAAACTTTGGTGAGTAACTGTCAACAGATGAACAACGAAATTCACTAGCTTTTATTTACGAGTGCTGCCATATTCATGTTGAGGTCGGAATCTTTTCAGACCACCCTCGTATTTAACATATTAATAATCACCATTGCTATTAATTACCTTTCTAACTTTATTGTTTTCCATTAAAGTTCACCATCCCTCTCACTCGAATAATTATCTACTCTTCCTCTTATTCTTTTAGCACTCTATAATGTTTTCTTTTCTTCTATATCTTATCTTTCTTCAACGTCTTATAAACATGAAAATTTAGAAACTGTCGATTATTATTTGGATTATAACATATAAAAAGTATAATATACTATCTGTTTGATTATAAAGGGCACCCTGTAAAGTATATATATTTTTAAATCTTATACCTAATATACCTATTTTTTAAATTTCTAGAACAATCAGCACTGTTTCTTCTGGTTTTCAAGTTATTCAAACCTTTCTAATAGCTTACCGTGAAAGTGTGATATTAAATAGGATCGCCCAACTATTCATTAAAATAATGCCATCAAGAACATCAATTTCTCGAGTTCGTTTACGAGCTTAAAACCAGGCAGCAGAAACCAGACTGTGCTAATGATTAAAAACAAGTGCCCCTCTTACCAAGGACGAGTCTGGAAACGTGCCACCAACGCGTTCCAATCAAGGACACTTAAATCAAAATCCTTGCTGTTCGGTGGAGCAGTCAAGCTGCAAAAGTTTCCGCGACGGAGCTGAAAATAGAAAGGCGACCAAGCATGAAATCCTTGCCATTCTGAATTATCGATAAACAACAATTAAAGGAAGAAAATTTTAAATATCACAGTATTTAATTAAAACATTTTTTGAAACGTAAATTTTCAACTCTATAAAAAGATGTAATGAAAAAACACTAAACCCCTTTCGAGGAACCCAAATGATTAGAACATTCAATTCTATGTTTCTCCAACTGTGAGAAATAAAATAAAAACTTAAATTTAACCTACACCTTAAAATAGGAGTGTAACTCCAATAGCAGACGTTTTTGAAAATAAGTTTATATAAAAGCCCCCTTACATTTTTAAACGCACAAGTCAAAAATCTCGTGCGCGACCGTAAGCGACGTTCACGCGCATGTACGGGCCTGGCGCTCCTATCGCGTGCAAGCCGTTCATAACTTTTACTGGTGCTAGCGCGATTATCACATGAACTATCAATGTAAAACTTTCTGGAAATAAAATTATAACTCTTTTTTCTTTAATTGTCTCTAAAATCCCAGTCTGATGATTTATATATATGTTTTAATTATCTAGCGTAAAAATAAGCTCTATTATTAAATATTAGCAAAAAGAGCGAATTCCCGAGCAGCTTTTGCCTGACCATGAGACAATTTGTTTTATAGCACTCTTTTGCATGTCCACCTTTGTTAGTTGTAAAGGGCAACTTAATTCCTTTTTCGATACGTTTCTTTGGAATGGATCAATTAGAACATATCTACGATATTAACTTCTAAAATTAACAAATACCTGAGCAATAATTTCGCGGTCAATTGAATTGTATGAATTTTGCAAATTTGACATAAACTGGTTGAATTCCATTGCTATTAAATTATCCATGCTAAATTTCATTAATAAATAAAGCTAAATGTCGGAGATATTTTGTTTTCAAAAATCACTTGTATTCCTCAATTTTTTTCGAAAATTGGTAATAACTTGAAAACTGTCACATTTTGGCCTATAATACCTGATATGAAATTAGTCTAGAATTTACCGTATAATTGAAAAATGCAAAAATATACAGTGTTCCATTTGAAATAACAGAGTTGATTATGACTTCCGGTATAACCGGAAGTGAAAAAAATTGAATAGATCTTTTTGATAAACCCCTGTATACAAATTTTCAGATTTCAATTTTGACTACTTTTTGAGATAATCCTACTGGGCCCTCTTCGTGATACACCCTGTATATTAAACTACGATTGCCTTTGGAAAAATATTTCAATAAGAATTTTTCCAGATGGATATTTTTAGACGATCACTATTTTCAAAGAAACAAAAATATATATGATGTTTTTTCTTTCCTTTGTCAAGCTTTCTCCTTAACCAAACAAAATATTTCATTCCGGTCTATTCATGTTACGTGTCCAAAATACATATTTACATATAAATATATTTTATGTTTCGCTTACTCAACGACATCTTTCGAAGTTCCAAGATTCATAGAAATGCAATCCTTCAAATTAATCTACCATACATTTATCGACATCCTCCTTTACATTTCAGCTTCTTTTATCTTTTCAAATTACCTTATAAAAAGAAGAAATAGGTAGGTAATATCCGTCGCATTTAAATAAATGCGTTTTTACTACTCTATCGGAAAATTTGCGCACATAGTTTCATACACTTGAACACCGCGTATGATTTGGTTATTGTTACAACATATTTGAGAAGCAAACTGCCAACGTTACACTGTTGCAGGTATATCAATTTGAATTACTTAATACGTTTGTGCTAGCTAGCATTTGGCACTGAACAAAAAAAAAAGAGTTTCAAGGACACACACATGATGTGCTGTTCCATGATATACACCTATATGGAGTAATAATTTCACAGACATAACATTGGGGAATAGGATACAAAAAAATATAATTAATATTACATGTGATGTTTTATGTGGCAGACTATTATATCAACAGCAAAATTATACAAGAACTACAGGACTAGTGAATATTGTACTAAATATTTTATTATTCGCGTCTTGGTGTGTACAACCATACCCAGAAAGTTAATATTTGAAGCTACTTTCACATAGTCAGTGCCGAAAAAAATGCAATATAAAATCCGTTTAGTATTTTCATATTTGAAGAATATTGCGGAATGTATGCATATACCGTAGCTACTGCAACTTCGTATACTCGTTTGTATATTACAAACTACAGGAATAAAAGTAAGTTTAGTAAAAATTTTGTTTTACTTTACTGAATAAGTTGAAAAGGCA
Source organism: Anoplophora glabripennis (assembly GCF_000390285.2). Taxonomy (NCBI): domain Eukaryota; kingdom Metazoa; phylum Arthropoda; class Insecta; order Coleoptera; family Cerambycidae; genus Anoplophora; species Anoplophora glabripennis. Next base: position 801,252 of record NW_019416749.1, on the reverse strand, counting down.
TTTTATATTCAGAACAAATTTATATTTACCTATTTTTTAATGCCAATATGATTTTCAGAAAACCATTTGACTTTCACGTTATTTAATCTTTCATTAGATCTACATAAATAATTTTAATACTTTTGGGGTGGAAAATTCATCGATAATATCATTCCATCGCACCCAAAAACCTTTGTGGTAACGAGTAGGTATAGATTTCCTTAATTTTTCGGCCAAATTATGTGGCTCTTAAAATGATTAAATAGGTTGCATATCGTTGCTGCATAACTTAAATGACTCAATTTGACGATAAACAGAAGTTCATAAGCTGCAGGCGATTTTTGAAAATAAAGTTTTGTAAATAGAACAAAACCGATATAATTTAAATGTCTTCTCAATGTCATATTAATGGCTTACCATGCCATGAAAGTACTCTATTAGTACTCTTCAATGGTTACGCACTGATTAACATATTTCATAATTATGCATTTCCTCCTACAACTAAGGAAATACAAGAGAATAATGAATGCAAACTTCGGGTAACTCAACCGCAAATTTTATTATAAAACTTTTGAATTCCACTTTATAAGTTGTACAAATTCCCTCTCTAATTGAGAATATATTTTAATTTTAAATCTGGGAAAAATGGTAAAGACTTTTCTACAACTTTTACATGATAACTTTTCCATATCTTGATGAGTCACTAAAAACAAGTAGGGAGAACTTGGGCCTTATACGCGAAAGTTCCTAAATTGTCTGGTGATATTTTTACGCTGGATAGTATATAAAAAATAAAGGGACCTTTTTATAAACCTGTTATACAATCAGATCCTTTAAGATATCTTCATAGCTTAAACTAAGCCTTAAGACATTTGGGTAAGTAGTAGTAGCTTAATGGAGTGACTGTGACTATTTCATCCCCAACTTTTTTAATTATGGAATAATATGAATTTCTAGACTGCGGACAGAAAAATTTACATGTGCATTTGTTAAATTTGTAACGCATATACTGTAAAATATCAATGTTCCAAACAATTTCTTTAAAAAAACCCAAAATTCATTGTTATCACTTGAAATTTAAAAATTAGTAGGGATCCATGAAAAATAAATATTTTATAATAAATAAGGGTTTTCTTGAAAATATATACTTACTAAAATTTATTTAATACATAGTACAAGTAAAGTATTTATTTGCTTTGTATAAATGGTTCGAAATGTTATATTTCTCAAACCATATGTGATCAAAGTTGCAGTTTTGTAAGTGTTGTTCCAATGTAAACCCGAATTTCTCTAAAACCGTTAAATTTATCGTCTATCTTTAAAATATGGATCTCCAATTTTTATCGCAAATTACGTTTAAATTGGTGAAAATTCGAAAAATTTCCGGAAAAATTTTCGAGTTTTGAAGTTTTTTTTTTTTTTTGGTAAACCTTCCGGACATTGAACAAAATCCAATTGTTTATATCTGGTATGGTATTGTAATATCATACCAGATTTCGACCCCGATTCATACCGTTTTTTGAGACAAATTTCGAACTAATTTTTGTGCAGTCTGCAATCACTTAAAAACAGTTTTTTTTCAAAACTATCCTTTTCCTTCTCTGAAAAAAAATTTTGTTTCCATTTTAATCACGATTAAGAAGGGTTTAAGCCCAAAAAAATTAGACCCTTTAATTTTTTTCAAAAGTTTGACTGAAATAAAAGAAACGGTTCGCTGGATCGAGATGAAATTTCGCAGGGTTCTTCTGGGTATATCGAACTGTAAAAGTCATGCTTAACATTAGTCATTTCGTGAATATTTCTAATTTAGCCGTCAATTTTCTAAACAAAACATAAATTACCCTTTTTTCCTGTTTCTTAAAATTCGTGTAAAAAATGAAAAAAAAAAATCCGAAAACTTGCGGCAACATGTTATAGGAAATTTATTCCAGTTTTCTCTGTACCTGCCCTTCAATTCTCCGGACGACCATTTGTCACCGAGATATCGATGATTGAAGACAAAAGGATCCTTTTCCATTAAAAGTCCGATATTTCGATGAAAAATGGTCGTATCGAAATTTAAAAAAAAAAGGAAATTGAAGCTGAATAAAAAAGCTATCTGGTCCAAGCAATAGCTTAGCTGAAAAAAATTTTTCCAAGTCCGTGAACTCAGAAAAAAAAATTGTGGCACTATTAGAATTACATAATAACCGTGTAGCTCCTAAAAAAATTCGACCGAAAGACCTAAAAACTAGAATCTTAGAGCTTCAAAATGTTTTTTTTTTAATTCCCGATACGACCATTTTTCACCGAAATACAGTCTGTTAATTGCATTTTTTGCATTAGTTTAAACTTACTGTCTTATTTCTTAATTTTCTTTGGACTATAAATAAAACATCCAGCACGCCTTTAGTAATGATTCATAGAAACCTATAGGTAGTTTCGTTTATTTTCCGTTCTAATTTAAAGAAAATTCAACAACAATTTTGCTTACATTGCTCATCGTTTTAATTTTGTTTTCCCACGCGAAATTAAACATTAGATACTGAATCAATATTTACATTTCGCTGTTCATAGCTGAACAAAATATAATTCGAATAAAAGACCAATAATTTAAAATTAGAATTTATAAAATTGCCCTAAAATCGGAGAAACGCAAAATTCGATTACATGCTCGAAAAACTCTTCAGAACTTTATCCGTCTACTCAACCATGTAGAACAAAAATAGTTAAAAACCCGTAGTGATTAATTATATGATAATAATTTCGAACAAAAACAAGCCACGTACGAGTACTTCCAGTTAGACGGATCAAATGATAGAACAATTAGTTTAGCATTTCTTAAAACGTAAAAGACAATTATTAGAAGTCCGTAACGACTAAGTTTAACGGTATTTTAAAAGTGCTTTTTCATCTCTACATCTATCGTTTGCGTAGATACATTGTAGATAGGCATTCAAGTAACTATATAAAAAATACCGTAAACATTTTTTTTAATACGGTTTGCTGCTCAATTCCGATGACTGATATTAAGAAGTCCTCAATCGTTTTCAGGTGTTAAACTTCAATATAAATCCCAGACAAAACAACACACAATTCACAAGCAAATTGTTTTCACCTTGATGTTACTTACAATTAGTGATAAATTCCACCAGGGAAATGTTGACGTTGCTTTTAGATGTCTAGCCTAGCGGACTAGAACTCTCAACCTATGCAACATAAGCATGTTTTATTTAATTACAAGTAAACATTATACAATTTCTGTCACTAGAAGTATAAAAATTTGTAAGTTTTAGCTCTCATAAATGTAAAAATTCTCCTTGTTACAGGTTCACAATTTGCGACATGATTAAAGCTATTGTGATTTGTTATACATAATTATATAAAAGTAATAGCAGCAACAGCTCACTAATTTCTTTTAAGAGAAAAATGTTTCTTAGAGTTGCTAATGCTCTGTAAAAAAATCGGCGTGAGTGAAAGCAATAAAGGTTGGGAATGAATTCATTGAGTGAAATGATTAAGTATGTTTTCACTCAATATTGAGCATTTTGATAATTTTACTCATTTGTGATATTTGAATTAAAACTGAGTACTTTCACTCAAATATAGGTACTCCTTATATAAATTCATCACGTAAACTCGTATTTGGTGCACTTGTACATACTTAAATCAGAGTAGGTAAATGTATAATAATTTCGAGTAATTTGTATGGCGCCGTGAAGATGGCAGCACTTACATATTGCTTCTGTAATCTTGACCACAGTTGATAGGGGCCCGTTAGATGCTACAGAAACGCGTAATTGCCAGACCTTAGCCGCCGGGTCTCAGCCAGGACAGGAAGAAGCCCCTAGGAATTTCACACGTTCATTTTTACGTAAACTTCCCAAATTATATCTGTACATAATACAATAGTATTAACGAGAGTAAAAATCTAATAATGTAACTCTTTATTTTTTTAATTTCAAGTACTTACTCTTCAATATCTTCCGTATTCCGTACAATGACTATTTTATGACTATTGAAGCTAGTATACTTTTTATTTTTTGTTCATTTGATCACGACTCAAGTTATGTGCAAGTGGATTAAAAATGGTGGATTTCTTTTTGCAGAAATGAAAGATATTCCTTTTTTTAAAATTAAAAAATGAATAAACATACTCATGTCATTGCTACTTCGCGAAATAAATGATTCACGACACATCTTGTTTCAGATGCAAATTTTATACAGCAGACATTTTAGTCAACACAAATACTAAATGTAAAATGTAAGGTTGCTCTCGCTATTTTTATCTACTTATTTATTCATCTGCAAATTAAACAGTCGGCTAAACGAGGGAGTACGTATTTTAATAACATTCTGTGAATTTATTACTAGCTTTCAATGGTGGCAGCCTGGTAATAGGTATTTGTCCAGTAATTTATCTGCCTAAACACGTACAATCCTGGTATATTTGCTCAAATTATTTTAATTTAACGATTAACGATTCACAGCTCACATATTAAAGACAGTTTAAAGGTATGAGGAGGGCTTATTCTCTACACACAGCAGTTTAACTAAGCAATTTTTTAGAATTACACATATTTACGCAGATATTATTTCTTTGAATCAATTTAACCACGTGGAACTTCATTTATACATGCCCGCCAACTAACTGTCGCTGTTTCTATATTTCTTATCTCTTGTTTCAGTTTTCCATCATATTTTTGTATAAGGGATATATTTCCAAATAATTCTACAAGACGAAATTTATTTCTAGAAGAATTATGTGAAGTACACTACAGCTAGTATTAGTTTTCTTTCTTGAAGTGAGAAAATATGTAGTCGAGCAAAAATAAATTCGAAAAACAACAGCTGACTGATTCCTTTGGCAGAGGTATATGTTTATATAATTAATAGGTGAACAAGGCTAATAGGCCTTACTTTCTTTTCATTTAATACCCTACACCACCATCGCAAACGATGTCACAATTAAGGAACAATAGCAACAGCATAAAATTATACATGGAAGTAAAGAAAGATAGGAATAAGTGTTGAGTTTATTGACATGTGAGTACAAAGCACATTTTACAATGGATTGCTTTGACCTTACATGTAAAATTTGTTGCTTGTAAAATTAACTAGAGATAACGCTGTCATGGGTATACTGGGTGTTCTACAAGCTCTATGACAAACTTTGACATATGGTATAGTTGGGTTAATTTCAAACATTTATTCACTGTCATACAGTGCGTTCAGCGGCTGCGAGATACGGGAAGTGTTCTTCCTCGAGAAGAAAAACGTGGTCAGCAAGTGAACCTTAATGTTGAAGATGCACTGTTGAAAAATCTTAACGAAGACCCCACAATTAGTACTCGTCGACTCGTATAGCAAGTAGGACCGTACATCGCATTTTAAGGCGCCAGCTGTTGCACCCCTGTCATCTGCAACCCGTTCAACAGATTTTACCATGCCTGTATCCGCGCTAATGGGGATCAATTTCAACATTTTCTCTAGAAATGGTAAGTTTTATTTCATTTTGTTCCATATTTTAATGGAGTTTGTTTAGTGCACACAGTTGGCAACTACAGATGCTTACGAATGTGGTTTTGTTTGCGAACTCTTGCAGTAACGACAATGCATTTAAGTTTTTTTTAAATAACTATTTTTCTTAGTTTGTACTTTTGCATTGAAAAATCCCCCAAAAATTGAGAAGTATCTATATATCTTCCAATAACGATTTGTTTAGGCGACTGGTCTACAACACGTAACTCATCGTACAGCACACGGACGGGACCGTTCCAGAGAAAATATTTTGATCCATAATTGAACTTTAGTTTACGAAAAAAAAAAAAAAACTCAAAAACAGAACTTTTTCGTACAACACTTTTCTATTACAAATATCGTTAGGAAGCTGTAGTATAATTTTGATAGATTATACACGCCACACCCTGTATATTATCAAGAAACTGCATGCCGCAGAAAGTTAAAAAAATCAATACTGACCTTATTTAAGGAATCTATTAAGAACTACTGAGGTCAAGATGAAACGATGAAAAAATTCTTCGTTTGTGCTAATTAGTAGGTAATAATTGGCAACAAGTGGTGTGACTTTACTAGACATTTTACATAAATCAGCAGTACTCGAACAAAGGTATGCATTAATAAAGACATGTTTTCTGATATCTCCAAGCATCGTTATTAAGGCAAGATTTTACCAATCGGCTCCTTTTATCAAGATCTCATCCCCCAATAAAAATAAATCTCCCAAGTTCGTAAACACCTTGCAGATTATACTACCACTATAGGTATTTTTATTTATTTGCTTTTTGTGAGTTTTTTAGATAAACAACATTATTTATTAGATTTCATAGTTCGATTAAATGACATTTACTTTATTATTTCAATATCAAATCGTCTTAATCAAACTTTTTATGATAGCACAATTCGTGTAAAAAACATTATTTTTTCATTATCTATAACTCATGCTTATGTAGAACAAACAAGACAGTAGACTAAATATCGCTGCAGTAAACAAACACCTGACAAATAATCACGTAGCTCGTTACTTTAGGGTGAAATAAAACGGCTTATCTAGTGATTTTTTATACCGAGAGTCTGGCAAAGATAAATTAAAAATAGAATAACCTTGCCAATGCCGCACAATAATACACACTGTGCCTGAATTTTTATTTTTCAATGACTGATTAGCAAAACAATGAGAAAAGTGAATATTAATAAAAGTGTGTAATATACTACTAATATATTTTACATGCATGTTTATCTGATTTTAAGTAGGTACTTAGTTAATTTTAACAATACTCTCAATCTTACTGTTCGTAATAGACATAAGTATGAAGAAAATGACATAAATTTAGAGGTCTATAAGTTAATTTAATCTAATCTTTCCCAAACTTTCTTTTTTTAGCAGCTTTGATGTTTATAAATATCCAGCAAAGAAAATAACATGCAAATATATTACGACCACAATTTTTCTGTTGGAAATACCGTTTATTTTACATAATAATAATCCAACGCCTCTAACTGCCTCTCCTTTCATCTCTACTATGGAATTTGGATCAGCACAAAATATGATTCAAAAGGAACAGTTTCAATGGAATGTCTAAAAACGAACTAAAAAATAAGAAAACATAATTCCTCTGTTTATGATTTGTAAATTGCTTGTAAGTATTTATACTTGGAAACAGTATTGATCTCATTTGCCACTCAAAACGGAAAAATAAATAAGAAAAAACTTCTACACAAATGAGTGAATATGACAAACACTGTTTTTGTGAATTTTGTATAAGTAAAATACGTTTTTTTAACCACATATTTAGGAGCTTTACGGAAAATACAAAAACAATTAAATATTACTGAATAAGTCTTAAATACATGAAATAAATAAATTTTCTTTGCAGGCAGTTAACTTATAGAGGAAGCAACATTATATTATGTATTATGACCTACATATCTGCTCTCGGACACCCTACACGTTATTTGAATTTCTTACTATGTCGCTAGTTAACTTTCTAACAAACATCTTTTATCAAAAGAAAAAACTTAAAATTTTACTCTTTAACGAAAGTAATAGCAATTCTTGGTTTTTGCAATAAAAATACCATCAACGTTGACCGTAAATGATAAAAAACCATACTATAAAAGATCAAGTTAAACAGGAAAGTTACAAGATATCGCATGCGTTACGATTCTAGAGACATGTAACATCTGTCAGAAAAATAAATGAGAAAACTTCTTGTATTACCGCCAGATATAATTTATTTTAAATACCGTAGAAAATCCCAAATTCTAAGTATAGAACGAAAAATTTTTTTTTATTATCAAGAAACTAACAAACTTATATACCAAACTTTTACTCAACAAGCTAATATTTTTCATTTGTAAAGTAGAAAAGTGGAAAGTGAAAAGTCTACGTTCGGAGCTTTTGACACGGTCTTTTCAAAACGTCATTTCTTGTAAAGTTTCATGTTAATATATGTTTTTTTAATATTTTATTAATTCCACACAAGAAGAGACACTACTTGATGAAACAATCCCAAATAAAATTGGAAACAAAAAATCTCTTTTCATATTTTTGTTTATTGGGGCTCTTTATCTTATTTTTCATTAACTTTCCACCTTAGAAGTTTATTCACGGTTCACATTACATTTTCAATAGAGTTCCACTTAGGGAAACGACTTTTAACGTTATAGAATTGATTTACTTGTGGTGAAGTATTGCCATATACATTCAATTTACATTTCATACAGCGTAAATAGGATATGGAGGTACATGTATCAAAGATAAATAATTAGGGCATATTATGAAGTGTAGGAAGTGAAGTATTAATCAAGCTCCGACATATGAAAGATATTAAAATGCAACCAACTGCAGAAGAAAACGTGTCCTACATGATAAATGAGCTGTGGTTTGTTCCCTCATAAGCAGTGTTTGTTAGAACCCTTACAAACATTTATTATGTTTATCCTTATTTTTCATGTTTACATCAGCAGGGTTTCGCTTCAATATGAACAATATTGTTAGAATCTCAATACAGGTGAATAATCCATCAAATCACAACATTCTCCTTTGGTCTCTCTAATGGGGCGGTATTGTTACAAATTTGCAGCATTGTGTGCAGTGTAGCCAGAGGCAACTAAACTGAACCTTTGTTGTGCTAATCCAGTATTCAGGGTATATTTCCATTTGCGAATTTTATAGCAGATTGGTGTTATTGTTTGCTTTTGATACGTACTTAAAATGATACATTTGACACTTTGAATCCTTTAAAGCCGGATTGATTATAACACATAATAATCAACAATAACGATTTAACAGAAATTGTTAATTAACCAATTTTAAACAGGGCAAGTAGATACAGGTTTTTAAAATAAAAACTGATAATTTGTTTCAAGATATAAGTAAGTTGAGGCATTTATTTAAATTATTCTTTAAATTTAAACATTTTAAGCAGTTTTGTTTACAAGATAACATATTTATCAGAGTACTTGAAACTAAAAATTTGCAAGTGTTATGTATGTGAATAATCAAACCAGGAAACCTGTAAAGCAGTAAAAATAATAATCAGGCGAATGCTTACTAAAGAAGAAACGAAAAACCTATTAGGAATGGATGGCTGTAGTAAGTTTTCCTTTCTATACAAAATATAAGTTTCATTGTTAAAGTTGTCGATATAAGACTAACAGTAAATGCATAACAATATTTCCTAATTGATGGAATCACAGAATTTACCCGTTACATGAAACTTCAGCCGGGTCATTCGCCAGAAATTAAGAGGGTATATGAAACAAATAACAAAGTTACTGTTTTGTCAATAAAAAAAACAATAAATAGGTAACTCACCGGGGGGTTATACTCCCCCTAACTTTAGGATTCAAGGTATATCCTTCCATACGTTTCCACTATATTAATTAGCAAATATGTATCATTCTTTCTTCGACAAGTATAGCTAGTGTCACCTGAAATAAGTCGAGGTTCCACCGGACGCCAGCTAGCATGGCAACTACCGGGTGTGTGAGTAATACTCACAAATTCACAATTCATTAAACTTGAATATATTCAAACTAGCACACACACACATAATATCAACCTTATTCGGGCACTCTCACCCTCTCTTAGTTTCGGCGTCCCAGGTTACATTTTGGTACTCATAAATTACATTATCTCAAGAGCAAATAAACACTTGGCTGGCGCATTCCGTGTGAACAGTTGAGGTTTGGTTCAAAGCAACCACGATAGTTTTCATTACAAAATAAAATATATATTGATTCCTCTTATTACAATACTTTAAAAATAAACAGTTTTTATACTGCTCGTTTGCAAAAAAGGATGCAGTTTGTCACGAATACATTGCTTGCTACATTGTGTCTCTATGGAAAATATTCTATCTACTCAAAAAAAAAATTGCTAATTCAGCCGAATAAATACACGAAGCTGCAAATTGAAATTAAAAAAATTGTAAAAGAACAAATCAAGAGATTTCTCTTCTGTATACAAACTTCAAAATTTACGTTTCATTTGCTTGTTTATTCTCCTGAAACGTTTGTCATGGGAACTTAAATTCGAACGTAATAAAAAAATATATTTCCTTTTACCTCCCAGGTTGACGTGACAAATCCCCTTTGTCCCCTCATCTGAAGTACACAACTTGAGACCAACTTGAGACGTGACTTTAAGCCAAAACAATACTGGCAATATTTCTACTTATTACATACAAAGCTCTCATTTATCGCATAAAAACCATAAAATCTTTTATTGCCAACATGACCACTTTACATGTGAAACAAAACTAATTTTATACCCGATATGTTTTCGTGATAATATATTTCTCCGATACCTTACTCGAACGTTTAAACCCGTTTTCTGTTATCAACCTTATGAACAGTAACAACTAATTACAAAATAAACGACTTAATAGCCGTTGACAGCAGGATTGTGTGGTATCAGTAGTTAGTATTGAAAACAACGCTACACTTATTAAAAAACAAAACAATGTAAACAAAAATATGTTTATATCGCAATTATATTTATACCGTGTGCATAGGTTGCAAGTAGGAGAAATCGAAAAAATTAAATTTCATCAATTGCAGCGCATTAATCGAAGAAAATGTTTCAGGTAAATCGTACGTACTTTTAGTCTACGTACACTGCCGGCCCTTTGAAAGTGGACGATTTATTTTTCTAATGTGATGTGGCCTACTTCTTATTATGACAAGTTTTTATATGTCAGTATCATTAGTAATTTGCTTGGTAATTCAAGATGCCGCGTTTAACGGAACCAGAGAAAGTGAGAGCTATAACTTTACTTCAGAATGATTGGTCATTGCGGATCATCTGCATGTATGCAAGAACAGCATATTTAAACTCAAAAGAAAAATGGATTGCGGAAGGTCACATTCACGGAGGTGGACGTCGAAGCACCACCTAAGAATAAATCCTTTTGACACGGCAGTAGCGGCTTCCTTTGAGACGAATTTTCCTGGATCATTGCGAACTGCAAGGAAGCGGGTGAAAGATTCGGAGCTGAAGAATTATGTGGCCGCAGATACAATTGCTTTGACTCCCCAGTATAAAGAACAGAGGTTAGAGTTTGCAAGACAATTTGTAGGAAGCCCAGACAACTTCTGGGAGAATATTATATTTTCGGACGAAAAAAGTTTTCAGTCTTGCTCCGATACTTCTGTCTGTGTCTACCCACCAGAGATTAAAAGGTATTCAGAACCTTATGTGAAACCCACACAGCCCAGCGATAGATTCTCCATTAACGTTTGGGCTTGGATAAGCTGCCAAAGTCCTGATGTTTGTTGTGACTATGCTGTATCCTCAGAATTTCAATTGCAACTCACACCTCAAGAGTTGCGTCAGAATGGTTCATTGATAACAACATCGATGTTTTACCTTGGTCCTCAGTCCTGGGGATATATAGTGAAAAAAATTTACGACACAAACTTCCGTCCAGTTAACGTCGAAGAACTTTGAGAGGCAATTGAAAACGCATGGGATAACATCACTGAGGATTATAACAAGAACATTAATTTTATCAATGGCATGTAGATTGCAGTGTTATAGACAAAAATGGTGCTTGGACAAAATACTAACTTTACGAATCGCGTGTTTCAGTTTTAGATCTCGTTGACGGCGAAAGAATGGCCGTTAGAATGTATAATATATTTCAATAAATAATTTACTACCTAAATTGGATTTGTTTTGCTCACTAGAACTAGTATGACAGACACACATTAAATATGACATAATGACAGCCGATTTGAACCTCACATTTTCAAGTCAGCTTCACAAAGGTCAATTATAAATAATTTGCTTACAAGAGTCGTCCACTTTCAAAGGGCCGGCACTGTACAAGAGGGGGGGAGGGGACTAATTTTAGCGCTAATGTGGATTGATTAGACATTTTTTTCATAGATTTTTTGAGATATTTGAAAGTTTCAGGTTAAAAAAATCACCCAATATGTATATCCCAAGTTTACTCAATAAAGCACAAAATCGCATTGATCAATTTCTCCTGGCACTTATCAATAGGGATTTAACTCCCACAAGCCTTTTGTTATAAACAAAAACAGGAAATTATTTGGATTCCCACAGATCCCATTTATTGTGATAACAAAAGGCTTACGATAACCGTTTTTTTTGTTGGTGCGATCCCCAAATTGTAAACAAAAGACCACGTTTGCTAATGTTTTATCCCATTGCTTCTCATTGTATCCATATGTATTTTATAAAGCAAAAATGTATAACATAAACAGTCGTGGATAAAAATGATGTCTCTGACGACGATTAATATCCTTAATGCTTTATTGACTGTTTTATTTTTTCGAAATTACATTTACTTGTGTGTTACTTGCTTCTTAACTGACATTTCGGTCATTTAAATTCGATTATATATGTAAGTATGGGTTACATTAGATGGTCATCTCGGATTAAGGTCCAGTGGGAATTAGCGAACATGTACAGTTCGAAACTCGATTCGAGATTAATCTTACCGGATCAAACGCAGGATAAACATCACGTTTACATCAATAATTCGATGGCTGTACTAAATGCAACATTGATTTGCGATGCATATAATTAAATCTTATGTTTTGTAATAGCAATTCCTTTTTTAAGGGAATAGATATTGTAAAAGATGGTGGTATGTCAAAAATTCGAACATTGTTTCAAGAACCAGACCTTTACAATAATAAAGCAGAAAAATTTCCGTGCATAATTTCCACAAAACGCATACAAAATCTTTGATAAACCCTCACACTATGTTAAGTACATATCTGCAACGCTTCCCCATTAATATTTGGATTAGAGTTTTGAAATAGGCTGTGTTTCCAAAGCGCTTGAGTTATGCAACATTCTGTGAACATCAGTGATTCTCTAATACTTATTTATTCTTTTATTTTTACTTTTTTGCGTCATGTGGCTTAAACAGAACAAAATAAGTTCAACAGTTTTCATGTTTGTAGACGCCCTATATATATTATGTTCTTGGATAGATATACATCTAATGTATTCCGATATCTTTATAGTTACTTTCAGGCTTACTTTCTTCTAACGCCTGGAAAATAAACAGATAAAAACTCAATTTAGCAGCAACATGTATATTATCGACCATATTAAAGCAATTTACCTTACGACGATATAGTCTAAAACGCGGTGAAGAGCTAAATTTCCGTAGATGGTGTACGCTTTGTTACCTTTTCTAGGCCTCTCACATTAACACAAGGAGATTACGGCTTCACTGTTGCTTAAAAAAATATATTTTAAGACCTAGGCATCAATAGGAAAATTATGTATTTTTAAAGACACTGCCAATCAATTACTGAAGCTCGCGAAACTTTGGCATTTCTTTTTAATTAAGGCATTAGTAAATAAAATCCGTTTAAATTTGGGAGCAACTTAAAAAATTTATTGATATCTACAAATTTTGTTTCTAAAATTAAGTATATATATTTTCTCAAATTATTTATCAAATTATTTCTGAAAATGTTCATAAAAATGTTATGAAATGAAGTTATATGACATTGTGAACTAACTGGTACTTAATATAATATAATATAATATAATATATTATAAATATAAAAATAAAAAATATTATACTAAAGAAAAATCATACCTTACCTCACATATTGAAATCATTAGGTATATAATGTAAACTTTTATTTTAAAGAATATCCTTTATTCTTATTCTAACATCAACTTTGACAAGTACCGCAATTACATAGTGTTACGACTTTCGATATTGTTGCTTCAAAATTTCATTATTTCTAAAAGTTTTGTATTTTGTATATAATTTAATTCTATCTGTTTCTCTTTGCATGTTCCTTTATTTGATGACCTTCGATACATCAGGAATGTCTTTTCTCATTACCAGTATTTAGATAAATCATTTTTATTTTAAATAATTCATATTAACTACTTACTTGTCTATGAAGTAAAATTTCTAGCAACAAATCCGAAATTTGTTTTGAACAAATCACAACTTACATTAGGTACTCAGCAAAATTAGCACCAACGAACATATAAATCAAATAAAGAATACCTTTTAAATTTAATTCAGTTTTTTTGTGCATTCACTTAAAAGTTACAACTAAACAAGAAACTTACAGGCAATAAAAGACACAAGTAAATTACATTCATTAGTAAAAAATTATTTCCGACGCAACACAGAAATTTCGTAAAGCCGTACCTGTTCCGTATTGATCGTTCCTTGATTTGGGCTGAATATCTACCATATTCAGTTGAAGGTCCGTAGGAAAATGCTCCCTAATGGCAAATAAATGGAAAAACTTGTACGATTTGTAATTGACGGCTAAATATATAGCTAGCGCTAATGTTTCATAAGCCTGACATACAATAGGACACGTTGGGTCAGCTGCATATAGCAATGCTATTTTTAAAGAAAAATTGCATAACGCATCTATAAAGAGAGTGTAATGACAACATTGCGACAAGCTTTCAAGACTGATTCTTCTGGTTTCAGATATAAGTAACTGAGAAACGAACCGGATAATTTTTTCTTTATTGTTCGATAGAGTACCACTTGCTAAAACTGATAAATATCTATAAAAATAATTTCTTCTCGCGTCCAAACAATTTTCCAGCATGCATTTAATGACTTAAAATTTTTATTTATAAAACAGATATCGATTGTATCTACAAAATTTAATTTATGTAACGGTGAAAATATAAAATGAAATGTAAGGCGCAAATAAATGGAACTCCCTCTGGTTACGAGGCAACCTTGATAATTTGGGTGAAGAAAATGATTTGCTTTTCAGTGAAATCGGGAATTGTAGCTTGAAATTAAAGTACACCGCCAACATCGAAAGATGTATTTGTAATTAAAGTGTAAAAAATATATTCCCGTTCTAACTTAATGCTTATGTTTCAGATTTTATACCTCGGTACCGATTTAGTTTATTATCTGAATATTAAGTATATTTCGAAAACAAAATGTAATATATCCTTATAAAAATACATGTACTTATAAAATAACAACATTATAGATGTTCATTGTTGTTTTTGAAAAGAAATATTAGCTTTTCAATGAAATAAAGAAACTATATTTAACTTAATTAAAGTTCTTTATCAAATTCAACGTGTAAACTAAAAATTAGCAAGTCCTATGTGAAAAGTTGTACTTGATAAAGAAAAACAAATTAAAAACAAGAATACAATTTTTTCCTGAAATTTTTTGTAAATACTCATGTGCAGGATGTTCCGTATTAAGAAATGATTACAAATATTGTAGTTGATTTTATATTTGAAACTTGGTACAGAGGCATAATTTTTTATTGCGGATAACTCTTCTGAACAAACCTTATATCGAAACTCTCTCGATTTCAAAAATTCAATACCTATGTATGTTTTCAGCCACGAAAATTGAACAATTCCAAATATTTCGAATTTTTACCACTAAGAAAGGCGGTGACATTTTTGACAGTAAGGCGATGTTTCGCATTGTATTAGCTATATTATGTCCAAAGTAGTGCAACTGTCTCGGTTTCGAAAATTCAATACATGTGTATGTTTTCAGCTACGAAAATTGAATAATTCCAAATGTTTCCAATTTTCACCACCAAGAACGGCTGTGACAACATTTTTAACAGTAAGGGGAAGTTTCGCATTATATTAGGTATGTCCTGTCCAAATTTGGTTAGTGCAACTCTTTCGGTTTCGAAAATTCAATACCTATTTCTAATAATTTCTTTATAGATGCCCCCCTGTACACGCTGGTCCATTTAAACTGCATTCTTGTACATTTGAACACAAGCAGGATTTTTTAATAAGAATAATTTTTTTCATAATATAGAAAATAAAACAGTTTTCCTTCTTTCAGTTCAATCAGTGGACACACTGAACATCTAAATGATAAGCAACATTTAACTGAAACGCTTCAGCGAAAGATTTTCTTAAACTGCCAAAATTAGTACTTAAAGCTTTTTACTGAATTATCGGCAATACCTTTTTTGATGTTATTAAGGGCAGGTAATGCATTTTCGTTTTTTCGTTTCATCTGAACCTTTCCCTTGAAAACCTATAAATCCATTTCGAGGCCTGAGGGCAGATTCTGACAAGTGTATTGATTTTGCTGTACAATTTAAAATTTACGATAGAAAAGTGTTGTGTAAACGACGAGCTTTTGTGCTTTTATCACATTTTTAGTACAAAGTCACAGACTTCTGGAATACAGGCAGATAACGGCAAAGCTCAGTTATGTTTTCAAAGGCTAGAGGAATAATATATTAACTGCTAAAGAATTGTCAAAATTATCGCCAAAGATCCTTCTTAAAACGTGGCGATTAGCTACGATTTAGTTTTTAATGCTTTAAGGGCATTCTATTTATCTGTGGTACAGAACTTATAACCTACTTTTATAGAGAAAATTCAATGAAGGCTCGTTGTCGAAAGATCGAGAATTTAATAGACCTGGCAAATGTATGCACCGAATGGAACTTATTTTCCATTAGAGATCAGTTTTATGAACAGGCTGAAGGAGCAGTTATGTGTTCTCCCTTGTCCCTAATTTTGGCAAATATTCTTGGAGAAGCAACTCTAAATCTCTAAATGTTGACCCAGATGTGGACGATACATTTATTATCTGGCCACATGGTTATAAAAACATTGAAGGATTCCTGAACCACTTCAGTGGAATACATCAAGGCATCAGCTCAACTATAGAGATGAAAAAAAAATGGTATTCTGCCATTCCTAGATGCCTTTGTCAGAAGAATACTAGAGCATAGAAAGCCGACTCACATGGATAGATATCTGAACGCCAAAACACTTGGACGAGGAACTGCAGAATCTCCGATTTGCTTTTTAGAGGAAATGGATACAGGAATATCGAAAAAGTCGTCAGAAGGGCTTTTAAGGACAAGGCGAAAGAAGAATATCTTGTAATGACCTATTTGTCCTACAAGAAAGGATGCATCTTAATTAAGGAAACACAATTTGAATGCCGTCTATAGCACCTAAAAGAAGATAGAGTCAGTTTTTGCCATGATGGGCTGCAGAAACCATCTACTCTAAAACCTATATAGAAACAAAATACTTTTTACCCTCTACTACATTCTGAATTGTAATTTACACAAAAAATGACAATAATCATACATATAAAAGGTAAACGAAGTAATTGCCAAAGATCCCTTCATTGTGAACTGCTTCTGAACAGCAGTTTTAATTCTCCAATTCTATGCTTTCTATCCTACCTAACAAAACAAGTTGGAACTCGATTTGACGACCATTAAAAGCTAGTTGCGTAATTGTAAATGTGATTTATTATGGCGGAACGTCCTCACAACGTAACATACGGATCATAAAAAAGCGGTGTGGTACAAGATGCCAAAACGACAATAAATTTATGTACTTCTCCTACTGCATTATTTTCAAAAACAGTTCCGCATACTAGTAGCCGGTCATTAATAAAGACCAGGAGCCGTGCCAAATAATTGGTTAAAGTTGGGAACAACCCACTACAAAATGCGGCTGAGAAACATGAATGGTTCGTTTTACCGCAACAAATAAATCACTATTTTCAGATACTCTTTCTTTAGTGTAGGTAGATTTACAGTTTTTAATGTAAATAATATTAGAGCTATTATACGCATTATTTTACGATGAATTCGGGCGAGTATTATATATACATTTAACACTGAACATGACAGTATGATCTTTTAACAACAGACTTTAAATTTTATAATTCCGCCCAATACTTATTAAGAATTTTGATTTTAAAGTTGAAACTTATGTACAAACAATTAGTAACGGTAAAAATGTCAGTCATTCGAGTTAAGTACGCCAATGGTATAAATTTAGTATTTCTTGCGTTACATTGGTTTTTGGCGATTTGTTATCACTTTCGTAAAAAAAACACAATTGTAAAAAACAGAAATGAATGCTATACACACACAATGAACGTAAAATTAGTGGATTCCAAATTATTTTCTAGTATTATTTGGAAGCGTTGGTTGGTAGTTTATTTAATTGTGTTTTTGAAAATTAAACACTATGGTTTATTCCATTGCGGAAAGGGTAGATATCATTTCGCTTTACTTTATGAACAATAAATGTGCGAATAGAACAGCTCAGCTATTTAATGAACAACATCAAGATCGACATGTCAGGAGGAAGTATGTTCTAGAGTTAGTAAAAAAATTTCAAGAGACAGGGAACGTAGCCAATAAAAAACGAGAAATTGAAAAACCTATAGTTAATGAAGCTAGTGAAGTTGCAGTTTTGGGACAAGTTCATCTTGATCCTACATTAAGTACGAGGCAGCTGGCATCTGTGTCTGGGATCAATCGAACTAGCATACAAACCATTTTGAAGAAGAATAAATTCCATCCATACAAAATACATTTAGTCCAGGAACTTCATGAGGATGATTATGACCGCCGTTTGCAATTTTGCGAAATAATGAGTGAGCGAGCAGGGAACGATCCACAGTTCCTTTTTAACATCTGTTTTTCTGATGAATGCAGTTTTTTCTTGAACGGGACGGTAAATCGTCACAATTGCCGCTATTGGTCCGATTCAAACCCAAGAGTTTTTCACGAGGTGCATACACAGCAACCGGAAAAATTAAATGTATGGGCTGGAATTTTCGGTGACCGGCTGGTGGGTCCTTTTTTTCTACCTGGTAATTTGACTGGCCAAATGTATTTGCAATTACTGGAAGACGCTATTGACCCTGCCTTGACTGATATTATTGAAAATGTTCCAGAGTATGATGAAGATCATTTGATTTTTCAACAGGACGGTGCTCCTCCGCATTATGCGTTAATTGTCCGTCAGTATTTGGACCAACGTTTTCTACGGAATTGGATTGGGAGAAGAGGCAGCATTGAGTGGCCTCCACGATCACCGGATTTATCGCCCCTTGATTTCTTTTTGTGGGGATACCTAAAAAGTAAAATCTATAAAACACAGCCAGCGTCGCTGGAAGATTTGCGTCAAAGAATCGTCGACGAATGCCGTCGAATCACTCCGGAAATGCTTCGGAATGTGCGCGAACGTTTCGAACAAAATCTTTATTCTTGTATGGAAGCGGGCGGTCATCAGTTTGAACATTTAATCAACTAAGTAGTAAGTATGTAACTAAATATAATTTATGTAAATGGGCGGAATTATAAAATTTAAAGTCTGTTATAAAGAGAATGGTAAGAGAAATATTACTCAACCTCCAATGCCATTTAAATATTTTGGGGTGATGCTTACCCTTGCTTGGGGGTGAAAGTGGCGGAATCAAAAATACCAGCAAGAATGTTCCCCTTTAATCTAAAATCGACGGGTCTGAGCGTTTTTCTACAATCTTGACGCAGTTCCTGAAAATGGCTCTGTTCCGTTTTCATTTGGCCACCCTGTATAAAGTTAAGTATAGATTATTTATTGACATTTAAAAGTATATGCAAGTTGGTTTCGTGTCGAAAATCGAGCATGTCTCAGAAAATATGAGAAATGAGAACCCTTGAAAAATGGTCGACCTGGTACGCCACTGGAAAATTTATGATAGTTTTGTTTCTTTTTTTTTTCTTGAAACATTTTAGGTTTCACTCTGCCATATTCTAAATTGTTACATTATCAACAATGAAATAATAAAGACTATTATGTGATAACGCTATAAGTTTTCGTATTTTGTAGTCGTTCTATCATCTCGTCTGACACTACGATACTTTATCTGAAGAGTAACAAGAACATTTGTTTCCTGTGCAGTCACGTCATCATTTTTGCTACACTGATTTGATTTATTTGTACAAATGGAGTGCCAGGCGCGTCCACACGTCCACGTTATTTGATATACGACTTCGGGTCCTTGACATGTATTTGCGTTTTGCATTGTTTTAAAAACCTCAGATATTTAGAGCGAGCTGCAGAATGCGCCAGCTGACCTCACGGTTTATTTAGGCGTCCCTGCAAGGAATTCAGAATAGAATTTCTCACTCGCTCAGCGCCGGTTTAGATTTATGTCAGAAGTTATCAGTAACAGTTACGGGTGTTTATTTTCTGAATGTTATATTTGTTTTGCTTTATGCCTAGAGTTTAAATACATGCTGGCAATATCGTTGTATGAGTTAACAACAATTTAGTCAATGGAGATATCAAGTACAGAGCCTTCATTAAACGACGTGACTGCAGAACTTAGGCAACCAATATTACAATGCTGGCACTGTCAACTAAAACTCCAGAAATTTCAGCGTCACCAGTATCAATGATTCGTTTACAATGAACGATAACAAACCATTACGCCTACCACATATAAATATGCAGTACTTGGTAATAAATTGTGTGGCCCATAGGAAATTTGGTTTGATGTCTCATTTTTTTTTCCAGCAGAATTTCTAGATCCTTGACTTTTCAAAAATTCTTATACAGTTTTATTGTATTTACTACATTTGAAAAAATATATTGTGCCTTTGTAAGTCTAATTTTTAGGAAATTAAAGAAAATAATTTATCTATATACGGCTGATGATGGACTTGTAACATATTGGTATTATTGGTCTTTTAATGACGAAATAAATTCAGCGAAAAAAAACAAAAAATGTTTTTGCAAAAACTCTTCATACTAATAAAAAACATCTATGACGTCAAATAACTTTTTTGAAGTTGAATCCCTCAGATTAATTCCGAAGACACTAGATAGTTTCTGTCAAAACTATTTCTAATAGCCATTTTACATTGACAATTTATTGATAAATAAATTGACGAAGTTCTTCATGAATTAATTCAAGAATTTATTGGTAAACAGTGTGGTTTTACACTGCTACAGACTTTGTCAAGTTTTTTGACGCATGAATCAATTCTACCAATGAATCAAAGAAGCAAATAATTTTCAAACATGTCATCTTTCCCCTCATAATTGTAGTGATACAACAGCGGTACCGTTCTGACACATATATAAATATTAGTTTTTGTAAGTAACAAATCAGTAAAAACTGTTGGGTTGGTACTTCCGAACTTCACGAAGAAATTGACGAAAATTAGATCTTGCTCTAATTCGTCAAGAACTTGATGAATAAATTCATGAAGTTATTTGACAGCAGATTTGGTGCATTACACTTGTCCAATTTCTTGATGAAACGACTTCATCAATTAATTGATCAATAAATTGTCAATGTAAAACAGCTATTATATATAGCTACCATGACTTGGGAATAGCACTGTACTAAATTTGAGGTCTATACGTTCTATTGTTTCTAAGTAACCAATTAATCTAAAATGGCTTTTGGCGTTTTGGAATCGTTTTAGAAAAATATGTTACTTTTGTTTGACAGTAAGAGTCAGTCTTCAAAGGTTGTCAACGCAGTACTATAATTTGGAGAAATTATTTTCAGAACTCGCTCGCGAAATGCCAGAGACTAAGCCGCAAGATAATATTTTAACCCAATATTTTATATTTATTCCCTTCGAAACAACAATCGTAACATTTCTCCTAATAATGTGAATAATGTATTTGTCTTGTACCGATTGTGAATCTTGTACTGCCTCATCCGCAAAGATCCAGATTCGTCAGTCAAAGAATTATTTTGGATGCTTGTTAGATAAATTGATATCCTTTAGGAATTGCTGTGCTTTCCAAGGTATTTTCATATTTATTATTTTTTACAAGGCTGCTAAAAAACAAAATATTGTTTGTATCAATAAATTCACTGTTCTATATACACCAATTTATAAATCAATAAATTATAATGGCCGTCCTTGTCGTAATGATTAATTACTTCAATTGGATTCAACACTACGCACAAATAAGATTTTTTGATTTTTTTTACCTTTTTGACTAATTTTTGGCTAATTGTAAGTTTGAGTGGTCATATATCAGTCAATTTTATCTACTTTTTTTTCTATGAAGCAATGCCTATACCTATCTTTATTCAAAAAAAAACTAGAGGCAAAAAAGCAAAAAAAAATAAAAAAATCGAATTTTTTGCTTTTTTCAAATTATTTATTAACGATTTTTTGCATAAAATATTGCTTTTAAATTTTTTAAATAAACCATTTCGATGGGAAATTCAATTCTCTAAATAATTTTTCCTATGAATTATAGCGAAATTTTGCTTCGTTTTCAAGCTACAGTTAAAAAACTGAACAGGGTGCATTTTCACCTCTATCTCCAATTTCCACCCTCTAATTAAGCACTCCGTGGTTTTTTCATTTAAAATGACCCTTTGAACGATTCATGCAATAAAATTGCTTGAATGTCATAGTTCCTTTTAACCCTGTTTTTTTGGATATAATAAATAAATAGCCTATAAGTGGTTTGGCAACTCTTAATTCCCAGTGCTATTTCTACAGCAAAATATTTCCTCCATCTTATTCGAAGAATGGGACGTTTAAAATTATGTTAAATCCAAAAAATTATTAATATATAATTTGGTTTTGTTATTTGTTGTATTGGTTTTTTAAATAATCTTCCATTAATTGCAACTTGACAATCTAGTCAATGAATTCCGAATATCTTAGAGAAATGCAACACATTTACATGTTAACTTTCTTACACCCCCTGTAGTAATTTTAGTAATAAACAACGTACGGGCTTAAGAGCAGCTGTTAAAGATCTTATCGATAAGTGTCAAGATTAACATCCAGGAATTTTTATTTAGTTTTGGTTAGCTGCATGTGGGTCCCCTAACTTAACATGTGAAATAGTGATTAAATCACATTGTACCTTCCGACTAAACACTACAGGAACAATACAGCCTAAGTAGGCAATTAAATTGAAACTTTTTATATACATACTCCTTAAACCGCCTTTTTGAATACACCAACCGTTACGAGATACAAAAAAAAAAACAAGGCCTTTTCATTACAATTTTTTTAAGCACAGTTTCCGTCATACAGCCATTTCTTACTGTCTATCATTAGATCGATGTGCATTCACTGTTGATAGATATTTACATCAAAACTGGCAACATGACTCTGCTGTTTGCGATGTAGGGTCGCTCCGACGTTTCAGAAAAGAAGGCTCACCATTTTAAAACATATTAGTTTAGATAAGCCCCGCACTCATTAGCTTCATTTTGTTGAGTGAGGTAGCATCTGGCCTTTCAACCCGTGTGAAAAATTGAACGACCACAGTTTCTGTTTACAGGAACAATTAAAAGAACCATTTTGTAACATGTGATGCACTGGGTCAAAATTAAGGAAATGTTATTATAAGCAAAAAGTTCTCTATGGAAGGAGGTGATAAACGTGCATTGACGAAAACAATTTATATTTAAATAAACAAAATATTTTTGTAAATTTTCCGGAATAAATCGATGTCTTAAATAAGCAGCCATAACAAAGCGTTCTCCAGTAGCGTCCGTATTGGCGCCCACATAGGATTAGGAGTAGTATATTTTTAATTACTGAACGATTAGCATGTTAAACATGCCTTTTTCCTCATCTTTATCTTCTGAAGATAATATTTCAATGAATTCTAGTGTAGAGAACTGTATATCCTCGGGTATATTTTTTGTCTCAATAGTAGTCAATTATTCTTTATATAATTTCATCTATCTATCTAACGAAATCGACTGAATTCATCTAACAGCACGAATATAGAAGATTTTTTCAAACAAATATTTATTCTTGTTCTAACATCACCTTCAACAAAGATCAACATGTAATATAACCACGATAGATAGATCTTAGTTATTTCTGCATTTAATTTTTGTAACTATATATTTCTCATAATATTCAACACTTAAATTACAAAAATAATATTAAAACAGCAAATATTGCTTACGTAATAAAATAATTCACATAAATCTAGCAATATCGTCAAAAATTTGTTGAAAAAATAAAAGCATTTATTTGTCTGAAGTATCTTCCTGTAGTGAAAATAACTGGAAAATCTAACATCTCTCAAATATAGTATAGAACAACGGCTACAAGTAAATAGGTATAACAATTTCCATATAATACGCGTTTCATTTTGCCAAAATGGAATGACACAACATTTATGGCACATAATAACGAACTATGGTAATTTCCTGATTAATTTCAAAAAGGTCCATTCTACAGGGTGTGGCGTGTATTATCGATAAAAATTAAACTACAGCTTCCTGATGATATTTGTAATAGAAAAGTCTTATACGAAAAAGATCTATCTTCGCGTTTTTTTTTGTAAATTAAAGTTCATTTATTCAACGAAAATGAAGGCCGATCCTGTGTTATTTATTAAAAACTTTGAAAATGTTTTTATGCGACCCGAGATGCAACCTTATAATTTAAGTCAGTATAATATAATACTAGTAATACTAAAAGAAAGTTAGGTTACATAGTGAAACAAATTTGTTCAATCAACTGATTTTGTATTTGTATTGAATTAATTATTCACTTAATTATTAAATATTAAGCATCATCCATCGACCCATCAGTGTTAAAAAGTGAAATATTCCAGACAAACGTTTTTATTTTGTAATTCTACGATAGTGACAATGGGGATCAATTTCAACATTTTCTTTAGAAATGGTAAGTATTATTTCATTTTGTTCTATATTTTAATGAAATTTATTTACTGCACACAGTTGACAACTACAGATGCTTACGGATGTGGTTTTGTTTGCGAACCCTTGCAGTAACAACAATGCATTTAAGATAGTAATTACTATTAATTATTATAATAAGGAAATATCAGTTTTTTTTTAAATATCAATTTTTCTTAGTTTGTACTTTTGCATTGAAAAATTCAGCACACGGACAGGACCGCTACAGAGAAAATATTTTGATCCATAATTGAACTTTAATTTACGAAAAAAAAAACGCAAAAATAGAACTTTTTCGTATAAGACTTTTCTATTATAAATATCGTTAGGAAGCTGTAGTTTAATTTTTATAGATTATACACGCTACACCCTGTATTTTCATCGCAAACGTTGTATGTGGCATGAAAAATTTCGATACTTCATTTCATAAAATGTAACGATGCAAAATATTTGAAAATGTACGTATATTTCTCAATTTCTAATAAAATCATTTCCAGAATACTGTATTCAGTTGGCGGTGAAATTTGTCTCCTAAGAAATATGCCTCGTTTCAAAGCTGACGAAGCTATTACATAAGTAATATTGTAAATATCGCGCTATGTAGGTAGTTGTAACATATCTAACTGATTTCAAAACATATGTGTGAATACGAAGTGGAATAAACGTGACATCTACAATAAATTTCTACTACATTACATTTCTCTTTGCAAACATAAACGTTGTGGTTGATTACTCGTCTGAGAAATGTCAAACAGGTTTTAATCATACTGTAACATTCCAGTTATAGTCTTTCCAATATCAATTGAAGAACCAAGATGATGACAGTATGTACCAGGTTCGGTCGCTAAGACAGGAATTCGGCATTGAAATGTTTGAAAAACTTGTTCCCATTTTTATTTCGCCATACCCATATACAGGTCTGGTTGAACTAAACGTGGAGGTGGTAGAAATATATACGTCCAGTTGAAGAATACGAGCGCGGGCAAACGAAATACAAATACAGCTGCATTGGGCCACTGGGCAATAAATCTCAGCCGTTGACAAGTGGTCGACAAATTGCCCAGCAGTGCAGTGCAGCAATGCGGAATTTGGCGTGATTCAGGTAATTTTAATTTATTATAGGTACCTTCTATTAATCATTGATATTACATTTGCGAAAGGGAGAAATAATATTATTAGAACATGGCATTTTGGAGACCTTTTGAAACGGAACAAAACGAAATTTACCATCAATGTAATAAAATTGTTGTTTGAGGACATAAATAATTAAAATATGTTGTTGCCCAAATGAACTTATAATAGAAATTTTCTGCACATTGTATATAAATTATTATAATTTTTTACCTTTATCAGAAAACCTTTTTAGGGACGCCTATGAAACTCTTTAAATTTTATTATCAGGCGTTTTTTTACATGTTTAACTGACTTCGGGAAGACAATACCTCTGTATGTGTTTTATTTTACGATGAAATTAAAATTTGACAACGAAAATGCTAATTGTGTATTCACGAAACTGGAAAGAATGCATTTCAAACTTAAATTTTAATTGGTCACTAATAGTTATATATTCAACGTTTTCCAAGATCCTCTGTATTTATAATTTAAAACCACATTATCTCTACCTTCGAGCATTACAGCCAACTCAAGTATCCCTTTCTCTATTCTCCTTTCAGTCTTTTTGCTTTTCATACAGAGACTTTGCAAAAACTTCCATCAATGATCCGTCTCGTCAAAACAAACAAAAAAGGGTAACTTTTTTTACCTTAAAGCGATTGCTACGGGGCCTACAATACGTCAAAGTTTGAAAGTGAAATAGTTCTTATTAAATTCCCCAAGAATTATTGAAGACGCAAACTTCAATCTTGATATAAGTACAATTTTCTTTAAGCTACATTCATTTGAAACCTGAATAAAAAATAATCAATGAAGTTGGAATAAAAAGCGATCTAATTCACTTGACGTCAAAGAAATTTCCCTTTTTACAGATTGATTTGTGTTTCTGAGTATTTTTTTACAGAATGCACAGTTCACAAGTAAATCTGCAGATAACATAACCATATTTGAATGAACGTTATCCAGATGGATAGATTTAACCTTTCTATAATTACTTATCCCTAATTGTCTGGAAATTAGAGTACGACAAGCTCAAGACTTATTATACTAAAGTTTTGATTGGAAATGGTCTAAAATCTGGCAATCTGGAAATGGAAATGATGAATAAAGATTTCACAGTTTAATATACTTTTTCTTTTAAATGCTGACTTATACCTCTCCTTAGTCCGATGCCACTATTTAGAGTATATCTGCAAGAGGGAATTGCATTTACCAAATTTTCTGCATAATTGTCCGTAAGATATTAAAAATCACTTTCGAGTTTCCAATTCGAGGTCGTTAAAATCCTCATCTCACCGTTCTCTGATCGGAGCAAGAAGAAAGTTGAAAATTTCACCCAACTTTTGAATTTTCGACCCAATCCACCAAATCACTTCATAAACGCTTATGGCAGCCGAGAGGCCAAAACAAAACCGACGGCTAGCCTCCTCCGGAATATTCTCATCCAACTATACGTCTGAACCTCGGTCTGAGCATTTACCCAAATGATGAGCAGTTTATGAAACAGGACCAGGTAACGTTTTTTATTAATTTTGAGGTCACAAATAACCCCTGAAAGCTTGTTGTAAGACTGCTGTCACACCCTGTATATTCACTTACGAGGTTATAACGTCGCGCAAAATTTTATCAATGAAATAAATTGTTTTGGGAAAGTTATGAATTACACAATACACAAACAATAGAAAATGAAACATCTTGTGTTTCTTCTGGTTTCTCATCTTATTTTCAGCTCACATCCCAAGCTAATCCTCTTAAATGTTTTAATAAACAGGAGCAGTCTTATTTTTCGTTGTTTCTTTCCGTTTGCTTTCACAGCGGAGATATCTTGATTCTATTTGCGGCTACAAAAGTGGTTTTCTGAATGTGAGCATGCAGGGTGCATTCGATACCTCACGCAAAAGATGTATCTTTCAATGAAATGGAAATATTTAAACTAAACTTTTTGTATTTGCCATGGTTTTATGGGAAATTTATTGTTACATTTGCTTTATTTATCTTATAGAAGAAAATGAGACAGCAAAAATTAGAGTATCTTGTACACATTCATATGTTACTATTACATATCGTAATCGATCAACAAAGAAATAAATTAAAATGTCATTTTCACACTAATAGCTGCAACATATCGTGTCGATAATAGCCCAGAAAAAAAAGCTGGCCTATGTGGGAGCACGCCTTGTTTAAAGACCACATTATAACTTACTTTGACTTGAACACTACGATAATTGAACTTGACAAGACTGCGTGATACCACCTGAGAACCGGTCATATACTGGCATGTTCCCCTGTCGCAATAAAATGAGGATATGTCTATAGCAATAAAACGTCGGTAAATAGTTCAAGTAAGTAAATATTAATACATTTGCTAACGTTAATTAAGTCAGTTTTTCCACCCCAACACACTCATATTAAGAAGGAATGTCTTAAATCATAAATCAGATTTTATAAGGCGGCGAAATCGATAAAAAAATCTCTCAGTCAGTGAAATGTTTACGCCGTCTATGATTAATGACGCCCCTGGCTTAAGTTATGATTTATTGTTAAATTAATGATTTTATTCTGTTTTTCTCACGAAATGAAATATGTTGCATATAAAAGGTTACGTCCGTTATGATAGAAAAATATTCTTACACTCACATAAAATTCGATCTAATTTGTGATAATCTAAATTGTGAGTTCAATCTGAACGGTGTATAAATTTAGAGTTTAAAAGCTCCACAAAATATCATCGACGACAGTTTTTAGGTAAGTACCTAATAATAAATTCCTTTACACGTCAATTGATCTGAAGATAAATATATACATGGTGTCCCGATACTTGATACAAAAAAGTGGAATACAAATGGATGAGGTCAAAATAATATCAGTTCTTCATATAAATATTTTAAAATACTTCTTGCGTGACACCTTTTGTTTTTCATGAAACCATAGTTGAAAAATATATACGGTATACTGTTATGACTTATTGCTTTTATATATTTTTTAGGATTATCAAAGTAACAGAAATAAAAATTATATAAAAAAATGAAAAGTTTCTATTTGTGATTGACCTAAACATGGAAAGTATGGAGGTGAAAGTCGACATACATTCCTTATTTTTATAGTAAATTAATTTCACATAGATTATGCGACTACGCCCAAGTTATTATGGTTATTCATTTAAACGACGATTTATTTAAAATGAAGAATTCCATGCAAATTTAATTCAAAGACAATATCAGCTATGTTCATTGAAAAGATATTTAGCATGTGAGTTCCTCAAGGGTCCGTTATGGGTCCCATATTCTTTATTCTATATATAAATGACATTGAACACATAATATCCTCATCGCATTTTACAATCTATGCAGATGACATTTATATAATAGTTTCTAATACATCGAATGAATTAATTCAACAAAACAGCAAGTACATTTTGACTTCGTTAAATATTTATTTCACTCAACATCAGTTTTATATGAATCCTAAAAAAACTCAAGTTATTCAATTTCATAGCAGACAAAAGAAGTGTGACAATCTTACTAACTTAAATATAATGAAACTGTTGAATTTCTTGGAATTCACTTAGATGAATGTCTAAATTGGAAGTACCATTGTGAAGTTTTGATATCGAAAATTTCTTCTTTAACATATTTATTTCGAAATATTAGACAATTTATAAATGGGGACAAATTAGAATGTTATATTTTGCACAAATTGACTCACGTTTAAGGTATGGTGTCTGTTTCTGGGGCAATTCCACATTAAGCTCTAGTGTTTTTATTGCTCAGAAAAGGATTTTACGGTGTATTGTTGGGGCACTCAGTAATCAGTCATCATCATCAGTTATTACGTTTACATTTACATTATTTTTAGTGCGATTTCAAAAAAGTTGTTCTTTTCATAAACCAACACTAAATGTTCTGCCAGCGACTAATATATGTAGGGTATACTAATAAATTAACAAAAACTTAAATCTTGTATAAGGTAGTTAGTGTTATGAATAAATATTCATAACAACGGATAACAAGTTTTCTAAAGTTTTAAGCTCACATTTTAAAACAATAATGTTCCATTCCGAACTCTCATTAATACTAACGATTTTTTTTGCTGCTTTGAAGCGTATATTTACACACACCAACCATTTATTCTTCATGTGTATACAACATTCCTACAATTATAAGTAAATAAATTAAGCTTTACCTGCCTGGTCTATACCATAATGGAAGTAAAATCTGCACTGTGCTTACCTGAAACAATAAAATGCGTTTGAAACGGTTTAACTGGTCATTGGTAATAGGGTATTTTTATCAAATACGCCTAGCCACTCATAGAAAAATTACCTTAAAATTACTACTCATGATTTTCATTTTTGTCATTTATATAAGTTATTTAATTTGTATGTATAGTCAGATCTCAATTGAAGAACCAACAGGTTGGCAATATGTATCAGGTTCGGTCGCTGACGCAGCAACTCGGCATTGAAATATTTAAAAAAACTTGTTCCCATATTTATTTAGTCGTGCCTATATGCACGTGTGGTCGCCCAGTTGAACGCGGCACAAACATAGCCGCACTGGGCGACCTGGTCATAAATTCAGTTGTCGACAAATGGCCTAATAGTGCAGCAATGAGGAATTTGGTGTGATGTAATTTTAAATTATTATATTCTAGGATTATTTTAAGTGGATTACAAAAGAGCCTATATTTTCCTCAATCAAAAAATTTTGTAAGTGAAAATGTAAAAAAACATTTTTTTCTTTCGAAAATAGAACACATTTTGCATACTGAAGTTCAATGTCTGTAGAGAACTGTAATATGTACTCCACTGGACTCCATCTGTCTTTAGGCAATTTTGTGTTGTTGTTTGTGTCATCGACACCCTTGTAAGTATGGTTGCCTACAGTCGGGGTCACGTAGGACTCTAGCATTTATGAAGGCACTGTATATATCTTGTAGGTGTAACACAAAGGTGTCTATAATTTAACTACTTCATATCCCCTTCAAAACACATCCAACTCGGTTATCGTTTCTCCACTGGACTACCTGAGTTTCTCGACTGTCATTCGTCCGAAACAATACCTTCGAATACGTGTTGGGAAATGTTACTATACTGTACAAAAATGCATTAAAACAAATCAGTCAAATGAGAAAGGGAGAAATAAAGTTTATTAGGAATTTGGACTGATCGTTCCGTTACAAAATCATATTAGACTAGGCGATATCTGTTTTGGTTTGGGTGAATCGTATATCCACGGAGATTTTTGGCTTTTTGGCTTTCAAATATCACTAGAAATGAAAATTTTTCTATGCGCATAAAAAAAACGTGGGCTTAACTTTTGGCGGCACAATATGTTAAAAAAATTCGAAAAATGTCATATTTTTCTTCCTATTTAATATCTTTAATATCTTTTTAAGAGTTGATTTTAGGCGAGAATGAAACAGGAAAAAAATGTTTATAATTCAATTTTTTACAAAACATGATTAGTTACAAATCGAATGAATCATGATTAGTATGGTAAAAACCGAAAAAATGACAAAAATTGGGTTAAAAAACAATACTTTTTATAGAATTTTTTAGGGGTATTTAAACTGGATATAGGACTTTTATACTTGGCTCAAGAAAACTTCATGTTATGTAGAATCTTCACACCAAATTTCATCAGAATCGGTTCGATAGATTTTGCATAATAATTTTACAATCCAGATTTTGAAAAAAAAATTGCAAATTTTCAAAATTTTACACAGCAAAAACCAAGGCCCTTAGATACTTGAAAATTTAATCACATATAGAAGGGCTCTCAAGCTTTCAAACTTTTTTTTGAAAAATTCGATTCCCTCAATTAGGAGAGCTCTGGCGCTTGTTTAAACATTGGTTGAATTTTTGTACTTATAAACAATTAGAATAACTGTAAATATTCAATCAAATCAAATTTTTTAAACCAGGTTCTTGGAAAGACGCTTCTTTAAAAAAACAAACAGATCGATTGATCAATTAGTTACGTAGTTATAGCCGATCAAAGTTAACCGTCATTTACACAAAATGTACTGGGACATCCGGGCTAATCTTTCGAAAAAATACCTTTGGTATTCCGTGTACTTACCAGGTCTAAGATTACAATACTTTTCTTCATTGGCAACGTACTTTAAAACGTGTTTAAAGTTATTTATGTAAGCGAGAAATTCAAGAAAATCGTACGGGTGGTGGTGGTGGGGGAAGCAGAGAGTGCGGCCGCTTCGGCCTGCTCGAAGTTGAATCGGCGAGTTCAAAACCGCGATGCCCTTAAAAATTTTTAATATCTCACCTTCTAGAGGTCCGATTTTGATGATTTTTTTTAAATTTTAGCGTATTTTCAAATGCCTATCGTTAATAATTATTGGTCTTTCAACAGTCCTATAATTATTTATCTTTAAACTTCCTTTACTTATCAACTTTATTTTTCTATTGTATCAAAGATAAGTGCATAAACTTATATACTGTTTATCAAAGATCAAAAACAAATTTATTTAAATATTCTGAAATTGTTCAAACAGCAATTATTTTCAAAATATGACGAAAATTCGTAATATAATGAGTTANTGAAAAAAAAAACAGATCGATTGATCAATTAGTTACGTAGTTATAGCCGATCAAAGTTAACCGTCATTTACACAAAATGTACTGGGACATCCGGGCTAATCTTTCGAAAAAATACCTTTGGTATTCCGTGTACTTACCAGGTCTAAGATTACAATACTTTTCTTCATTGGCAACGTACTTTAAAACGTGTTTAAAGTTATTTATGTAAGCGAGAAATTCAAGAAAATCGTACGGGTGGTGGTGGTGGGGGAAGCAGAGAGTGCGGCCGCTTCGGCCTGCTCGAAGTTGAATCGGCGAGTTCAAAACCGCGATGCCCTTAAAAATTTTTAATATCTCACCTTCTAGAGGTCCGATTTTGATGATTTTTTTTTAATTTTAGCGTATTTTCAAATGCCTATCGTTAATAATTATTGGTCTTTCAACAGTCCTATAATTATTTATCTTTAAACTTCCTTTACTTATCAACTTTATTTTTCTATTGTATCAAAGATAAGTGCATAAACTTATATACTGTTTATCAAAGATCAAAAACAAATTTATTTAAATATTCTGAAATTGTTCAAACAGCAATTATTTTCAAAATATGACGAAAATTCGTAATATAATGAGTTAATTTCTCATTTGCTTATATTTTAAACAATAAATATTTGAATTATACTTTAATAACAAAAAAAAATAATATTAAAAAATAATCTTTCTTTCATTTCAATATATTATTTCGTATTCGAAAAATACGACCTTGAAAAAATAGATACACGTATATACCGTTAGGAAAAGCATCTCTACAACCTGTATATACAGTGTTATTTTTTAAAACCTGACAGTCCAACTTTTTTATTTGAAGTAATAGACTAGTACTTGCAAATGCAAAGTTGTAGGAAATAACTTGATTAAGAAAAATTTACAAATATTTTTTTCCGGTGTTGCAATTTAAAAAAATATCATTTTAGTAGCTACTGCAGAAATCTAGCAACACCGGAAAGAATTATTTGTAAATTTTTCTAATTTTTTTTTTAAAGAAGCGTCTTTCCAAGAACTTTTAAAACCTGGTTTAAAAAATTTGATTGAATATTCACAAAGTTATTCTAATTGTTTATAAGTACAAAAATTCGACCAATGTTTAAACAAGCGCCAGAGCTCTCCTAATTGATGGGTTCGAATTTTACAAAAAAGTTTGAAAGCTTGAGAGCCCTTCTATATGCGATTAAATTTTCAAGTACCTAACGGCCTTGGTTTTTGCTGTGCAAAATTTTGAAAATTTGCAATTTTTTTTCAAAATCTGAATTGCAGTTATGCAAAATCTATCGAATCGATTTTGATCAAATTTGGTATGAAGATTCTACATAACATGAAGTTTTCTTGAGCCAAGTATAAAGGTCCTAACCCAATTTAAATACCCCAAAAAAATCCCTAAAAAGTATTGTTTTTTAACCCCATTTTTGCGATTTTTGCGATAATAGTCATAATTCATTCGATTTGTAACTAGTCACGTTTTGTAAAAAATGCAATTACAAACATTTTTTTCCTCTTCCATTTTCTCCTAAAATCAACTCTTGAAAAGATACATAATTAAATAGGAAGAAAAATATGACATTTTTCGAATTTTTATAACATATTGTGCCGCCAAAAGTAAAGCCCACGTTTTTTTTATGCGCATAGAAAAATTTTAATTTCTAGTGGTATTTGAAAGCCAAAAAGACAAAAATCTCCGTGGATTTACGATTCACCCAAATATGGCTTTTTGAAACAGATACCGTCTGGACTATACGAACGTGAATATAAAAACATTATGGGCATTAAATGTTTTGAAATACTACAGCCGAGGGCTCTGAAGAGAAGGAACAATGACATGTGAACAACAGCCGCAGTCCTTAGTAAACACGCAGCATTATTACAGGTAAAAATCTTAACGTTCATAAATAAATGTTCGTTCAGACCCCTTATTTCTGGAACAAACGGTGTGGTTGTTAGTTTAGTGGATAATGCGTATATTGTTAAGCAGATGGTTTGGGTACGATTTCCGGATTTATATAAAAAAAAAAACAAGAATAACACGCTAGAACAGAAGGCATTCCATTGTCACAAAATGCTGTTCCTTTTGGAGAAACTGTTAGGAACTGTATTTAGAGAAGAAACTGTAACATCAGGTGAAGCACATTTTTTCTGTTTAGGTATCTACTACTAATAAATATTTTTACTGGAAACTGTTTGACTTACTATTTTTTTATTTATAAAATAAATCAATTTTATTTCAAGTATTTAAGGTAAAAATAACAAAGCCATAATAGTTTTTTTATGATATAAAAAAATATAAGGGGAATGTTATGTGAATAACTCTATCCGACATTGGAAATTTTGTGGCAACAATCAAACAAATAAACAGTCTATGCGGCCAAGACGTGTGCCGCTCTATGCTCACGATATACAATGCTACTGACTGCCATAAAAACACGTGCCATACACTTGACCAAGCCAACGTCCTACAGCAAAAAAAAAACGAGATTGTTCACCAGCACGCCAGGTCGACAGGGCAGGTATTAGGGCGCCGTTAAATACATATCGAATAAATTGATAGATGCGAAGCTTCAACTCAGAAGCAGACAAAAAGGTTTAGGAAAATTTAGTTAGTTTTATGTTTTAATGACAAATATCTTAGATTTGACATTCTCATTTCCTTAAGAACAAAAATGTCCCTCCTTTCATATACAATATAAGTAAAAAAATTTTTCCTATGTATTATATTTAGAAGGATATTTGAAAAGATCCACCTTGCACAGCACTGACTTCACTGGAATGTGTCGGGTTCTGTTAGCTTCCTCCTTCCCATGTTAAAAATTCTTTTATCTATCAAAATAGCGCCCAGTCATTAATCATTACGGACCCTAAAGTGATGTGCACTGGGTTAGATGCAAGCTAAGTCGTTACGTAGATGTATGGATATCACTTAGTCATTGTCTTCAAGATGTATAACGGATAAGGGATGAGAGACGAAATGATTGTATCCTGTGTCTGGGTGGTTTCTACTACAAAAAGGGATTAACATAAAAGGTATTATTTTTTTATTTTATCAAAACAATTCCAAGGCGATACATTTTCAATTCACAGCCGCACAAAAGAAAAAAATTGTCTGTACTTTTCATGCGACATATGTTATCCGTAGTATTTTTGCCTCCTGATCACGAATCAGGTCCAACCACAAAAAAAGTCAAAAATAGAAAAATTCACGAAAAGAGTGCTAGGAAAAATGTTTTTTTTTATTCAAATGTTCATTTATATGCTTAAAATTTCGCTGAACGTGAATCCGCTGTCAGAATTGATTAATCTTTTTCTAACCTCAAAAAAACGGGTTAAGATATCACGACGGTCAAAAAATAACAGATCTGCCCCAAAATTTGGTATTTTTCAAAAAATAACACATTCTCGCCAAATTTGGTATACGGGGGTTTTCGGGGTCACTAATTACGAATCCGAGATCAGATTAAAAAAAATCAGTTTTTAAAAATTAAATCAGTTACCTATCTACTTTATTACCTGAGATTAGGCAGAAAGCCCGTGAATAAATCTTTTTCAGAAAAAAGAACAAGATACAGCCGAAAAAAACAAGGTCAAAACATAATTGGATATTCAGGTTATAAAGTAAACAAAAATATTACAAAATGAATTTCGTAATTCTGACCTCGAATTCGTAATCAGCGACCCCGAAAGCCCCCGTATATCAAATTTGGCGCGAATCTGTTACTTTTTGAAAATTTGGTCGGCCATCTTGGATCCGCCATCTTGAATTTTGCAAAATTGACCTCGAATCCGTGATCAGCGACCTCGAAAACCCCCGCATATCAATTGTGGCGCGAATATGTTATTTTTTGAAAATTCGTGATATCTGACCTTAATTGACCCGTTTTTTTTGAGGTTAGAAAAAAAACATCAATTCTGACCACGGATTCACGTTCAGCGAGGTCTTAATCATATTAATCAATATGGAAACAAAAATTTTTTTAATTTTTCCTAGCACTTTTTCATGAATTTTTGCTATTTTTGAGCTGCTTTTTGAGGTTAGGAAATTCCTGTGATGTGATAGCTCAATTCTGACACCGGATTTATGATCAGGAGGCAAAAATACTACGGATAATTATGTCGCAGGAAAGTACAGACAACTTTTTTTGTGTCATCAATGGATATAAAACGTTTATGGACAATATGGTACGAGAGCTGTTGCACTATGTCACATAAATTGACCACCCTGTAATGTTTCTGAAGAATATATACGTAATGAATATAATGAAATAATTTGGTTAAATCAAGTTAACTTGGATTTGTCTAGGTTAGACCTAACTTAGATTACGTTAGGTTATGGGACGTCATTTAGTGTTCAACTCATTGGCTATCTATCCAGTAATACAAGTTTTAATGCAAATAATATGGACTATTTTCTGTTGAATATACATACATCATGACAGCCATAAACAATACAAAATATTAACTTCCACATAATGTTAAATGGACGAAATAGCCTTGAGATTGTTTTATTTGTTATTAATACTTATTAAATATGATGCACACAATTAAACACCGTTCAGGAATTTAAACATACTAACCTGTGCTACGATGATGTTTGTATGTAAAGGAGATTATTTAAATTCAACAAGGAAAGCAAACAGGTTATTTTTGTCTTAATCGCATTCATTACCCGGACAGCCTTTAGCAATGAAAACACTTTTAGCTTTGAAGAAAAGCGTAGTTTTAATCTGCCAGTATCCGAGGAATGCCCAAAAAGGCTAACAAACATACTCATCTGCTCTCAGATTATATATAGTTTTCTAAATCTCCTTCCTATTCGTGTCACATTCCTCGTGTCTGGACGTAGTTTTAGGCATTTGTTCTATGTATACGCGCATTTATAACGCACCTGTACAAAAAATGGTAACAGTAGTAGCATTAGTAACGTAATAGTATGCAGTGCATATGACAACAGTTACCACAGTACAACAATAACAGCATA
Organism: Anoplophora glabripennis; assembly: GCF_000390285.2. NCBI lineage: Eukaryota > Metazoa > Arthropoda > Insecta > Coleoptera > Cerambycidae > Anoplophora > Anoplophora glabripennis. Next base: position 764,150 of record NW_019416749.1, on the reverse strand, counting down.
AATAGGGCAATAACATTTATAGTTAATATTATATATTCACCATATGCTTACTCAGCTGTTACAAAACATTTCTGTTGGAATTTGTTTACAGCAAAGCCCAACAAACATCTAAATTTAGGCATTTGATAACCATCCGTATTTGATATTGGTTCAGTTTTAGATTTTTCGATTTAATAACTAAAAATAGGAACATCTGTTCAGCTCGTCGTTTACCAAGAATTGCCTTTCATATATAGACTTGCGATACATTTTTACAGCTTTCAAAATACTTTTCGAGAAAAGCATAGACCTAGATAATAAACAGAAAACTAGACTAAACGCGTTTAAAGTCCTACGAGTTTCAATTTTTATAGATATACAGGGTGATTCACAACTTAACCAAAAAAAAATTGGGAAAAGATGCGGCATGAGAAATGGAGTCAATATTGTAAAAAAAATTTTTGTAAAATCCTTATAGTTTCTGAGAAAAAAATTATCGAAGTTATAGCACATTAAACCACTACATAGCTGGACAACTGTAGTCTCTAGCGTCATTCGCATTACGCGTGGAGAGCCATGTGACTCCTAATACTGAAATCCGTCGTTGCGGTAGTTTTTACCTGTTATTTACATCAGTTTTTTAGTAGTTAGTGTCAAAAATGGCTTGCGTGTATAGCAACTCAGAGTTGATGGATATCGCTTTAATTTATGGTGAAGCAAGACAACATTTGTATTATGGTGAAGTATTTGTGTTATGGTGAAGCAAGACACCATTTGTGTTAGTTCGTAGAAAGTGAGTAAGACGGACCCAAATGTCTTTACACGTGAGTGGATAAAATTTTGAACAATTGCTGTTGCAGCATCGGGTATGTCAAATGATTTTATTATTTAAAAACACAAATTAATTTTATTAATAATTAATAAAGGCAAAAGCATTTGAATTTGCCGATATAAAATAGGTGCGATAAAATTCTATTTACATATTTCTTTCCTTGCGAAAATTTTTGTCCGTTTTTATCACGCCGCCATACCGGTCGCATTGTGCGAGGTCAGGTTTTACAGTGGACCAGTTTCCAGTGCCGTGCAGAAGTGTATTTTTGATTTTTTCTTTACAAAATTGTATTTGTAAGGGTCCCCTGTACATCCAGAATTTTTTTTGGCTAAGTCTGAATCAGCCTGTATATTTTAATAATCAAAAAATATAATAAACAAGTCTATACTTCTTTCAAATACTGACTTAAGAAAAATTGAACTATTGAATAAACTGAATCAACAAATGTAGATTTATGGAAAAATGTCCATTGTAATTCATAAAGGTGAAGGTCAAGAAAAGAACCTCGTAGGCGTTATGTTGTTCGCAAACCACGGTAGTTTAGATAAAATCACCGTTGTAAATTGTGAACACAAATTCCGGAGAGTGATATAAAAAGTAGTTGACTAGATGGGGCAAGGAAAATGATGGTGTTATTGCTTCATGTAAGAGATATTTTGCAGCAATTAAGAAACTAGTTTGAAGCTATTTAAAATATTTATCGATGATTTTTATTTTATATTCGTGAAAATAATAAATACCAAGTCTGCTTTCTCATAAAACAACCTTATATACAAAAAAAATTTGACGAATGGTTCTACTCATAGAAACAATGGTACAAGTTCGTACACTAACACTTTTTCAGTAAAGTTAATGTCAACGGAGTTATAAAGTTACTTTATTTAAATGAATACTTTCCTATAATATTTTTTTTCTAATTCAGAATTTTCTTTTTTAGATTTGATACTTATTAGTATAGCCTTTCCGATCACAATCGAAGACCAAAGAGCTAGGCAGTATGTACCAGGTTCGGTCGCTACGCGGCAACTCGGCATTGAAATATTTGAAAAACTTGTTCCCATATTTATTTAGCCATACCCACATACAGGTCTGGTCGAACTAAATGTGGAGGTGGTAAAAATATATACGTCCAGTTGAAGAAAGCGCGCGCGGGCAAACGGCCCACAAACATAGCCGTACTGGGCAACTGGGCCATAAATTTCAGTTGTTGACAAATTGCCTAACAGAACAGTGCGTCAATGCTGAATTATTTTATTATTGATTACTTTCATTTAATAACTTTCTAACTTAAACTAACAACCTTTCCTCATCCTTTCTTGGAAAGGATATGTTCATACCTTCCCGTTGATTCTTGCCGAGCAGTAATATATTTTAATGAAAATGTAAATGTTTTTTGATATGCCATAACAAAAAATTTACCGTCAATTAATAAAATTGTTTCATGACGTAAATAATTAAAATGTGTTGTTTATATACATTATATACAATTTATTAAGTATTATATTTTACCTTTGGCAGAAAACTTTTTTGGGGACGCCTATGAAATTAATTAAATTTTATTGCTAGGCGTAAAACAGCAAATGAAAAAATTATGATCGATTCTCTAGTCAAAAACGAGATATGTAAGTAATACAATTAATATTATGCATGGTTTAGATTTTTGTTTATTTTATTTAAGAAATACAACAGTTGAAAGTGCTCTGTTTGTAAAATAACGCCTGAGTGATGCAGTAAAGAAATTAATTTCTTGAAAGATCAAAAACCTAATTACCAAGCTCGAAAAATTTAATAAGTCCCTGACTTAATTAAATGGGACGTGGGTGGTGGGAGGTAACATTTAAACATAAAATATAAAACGATTTTTTCCTGCGGATCGTGGACCTATTGTCTTTTTAAAATACAGGACCTCAAAGATGTCCTTTTAAAATCAAATTTTAATTATATCTTTTCTAGAAGACAATGTATTTGGTACGTCAGTGTTGTTTATTTCTGCTAGAAGTTGCTAGCTACAATATCTAAAATTTCATTATACACAAAAATAATATTATTCTTGAAAACACCATTTGTGAGAAAAAATGATCGATATACAGGGTTTCTAGAACGAGTGCCCCATACTTCAATGGCAGTTTCTTGGATAAAAATAAACCGATGTAGATCAAATTTCTGTGGTATAAGTGTTCTTCCTCAAAAAACGAGCTTTAAAAAAAAAGAGGAAGAAAGGAAAAGGAGACAAAATTGTACCAAAGTAACTCGACCAAAGTAGGTACGTACATTTTCGTCTAAATAAGTTATTCTTAAAATATGGTCCACTCGTTTTCGGATATTCTATATATTAAATGTCCGAATTTTAACAAAATTAAATTTTACACTGTACTATACAACATATTTTCTGTAAAAAACAGGAACCTCAAAAAAGTTACGTCAAAATTTTATTGGAAGAGCTAGCGACATTTCGTAAACAGTCGAAAACTAAGAACACATAAGTATGTATTTTAACATTTTAACACCTTAAAAAATAAAAAAAGATGGTTAAAATATAACTAAAATAAATTATCTTTGACGATATGCAAATAATAGATGTAGATATCTGTATTGTACAACTTCTTGCGTATATTCTTTATTAACTATTTAAAATGTTCTCATATTCTTAAGACACGAATTGAATAAAATCTTAAACTGAGCATAAAGATATAAACTGTATCGAGCTAAAATATACTCTTAGTTAACAACAGTTAGATATCCGTGTATATGTCATAAAGTAACATAAGTTTCTCTTACATTCCACATATTTACACGAAAATACCGTGTAATGCGACTATATCCTTTTCCACGTGCATCTAAAAAAAAAATCCGAGAAAAAATCACTTTAATGTGAAGAGATTCCTATAAAATGACGTGGAAAGGAGCACGAAGATTTCTTATATAACATACAATAAAATTCGTATTCGATAAAAGCCTAGCTAATTAAAAAAAGGCTGTCTGAGATTTTTCATCTATATTTAAAAAAGCGAATGAATGTAGAACTCTTGTAGGACACAAAAACACAAAACGGATCGATTTTGTTTAGACGTAAAACTTATTTTGACATGATTTATATATCACCGATTTTATTTGTGTAAGCAAGATTGACATTCTCTTGAGAACTTTATGACGGTTTTTTCACCTCCTATTATTAAATTTATTTGCCAATTAAATCTATCTCTATCTGTCTCATAAAAAACATGTGCGTAAGAAAATGACATAGATTTAATTCACGTCTAAATTTACTCCAAATGAAAAGAAATAAACGTCCCTTAATTGAATGATAGATTAAGAGGTAAATACTTTTCCTTCGCACTACGCATATTTTAGTTTTAGGTAAATATGAAATATTAAATTGTAAGCATGAATTCACATTCGAGATCATCGTTTGAGTTTATCATGATAAAATTATCAGCCTCTGTTTAATGCTGATTAATCAGACAGACAATATTGCGTACAGTTCTACGTAGGTACATACATTGTTTTCGTTTTTTTCTACTTCGTTTGTGTGTATATAACACACTGGAAATGATTACGCTAACTGATAATTCTCGAATTTATTGATATAAGATTCTGACAGTATTACATAGTAAACAATACGTATTGATGAAATCAATAGAAAGTTAATATTATAACTGTTTCAAATAGAAAAGTAATGTAGGATTCTATCAGTTATAGTAGACTTTATTATTCATATAATTTATTTATCAACAAATTAAAGTACCAAAAACAAATCGATAAAAATTTCCTTTTTCTAGACCATGAACATCTTTAATATTTGTAATAACATTTTTCGATAAGGGTCACTTCTGTAAAAAAACACCCTGAATAAAATATTATACAGTATTTCTAAAATATAATAAAAAAGTTTCCTATACAAAGGCTTCGAATACTCTTAGCAAAAAAAAGTTCCCACAAAAAAACACGTTTATTTAAATAACTTAACAATAGCAGATCCAAATTAAGATAGAAAGTAAAATGTGAATTTTCCTCAATCGAAGATATAGGAGTAACAGAAAACTTTCATTAAACAAGAAATCATTCAAATCAATCAGAAGACTAGAACCCTCATTTTTCGGTAAAATAATTTTCTGAATAGAAAAACAAAAATGACAAAAAATCTCACAATGTGAAAAAACCCAAACAAACAGAATATATAAATAACACATCACTATCTACCAGCGTTGCCAGATTTTTTTTCGGGTAAAGCGGGATTTTGAAGCTTTTTGAATAAAAAAGTGGGATTCTTTCGTCCAAAAACGGGACATGCTACGGATTTGTATAATTGATGCCTAAAAAAAAGGTCTCAGGATATCCGAGAAACAAATTGTCTTCAATAAAATCGATGTCTAAAATTGAAAATGAAAACAGATTTTCGAAACGGCAAAACTTATTGAAGTGCCTGATATAATGATGAATATTTTATATTCTCTATTAGTCTGTTTTTTTTTTTCAGTGTGAGATTTTTGGTTAGGTAAAATTATTTTCATAAAAAAACCCTTGGCTGGTCCCTTTGACACAAGGGTTTCACTAATTTGTCAATATTTTTCAAAAAATATAAAATAAATAAGAAAGAACTATAACAAGATATCTATTTGTTGTTTTAGAGTTAATAATTCCTCTAAAATGATATGCCACTAGAATGACATTCCCAAGAAAAATATAGGAAATGGGGAGGAGTTGGAAGTTCTATATTTTTTTTTGAAAAAGTGAAATAATAAGTTTGATATAGTAAAAATTTTGTGCTTATTAATTTTCAGTGATGAGAAATATATCTATTTCTTACCAATAGACTTCTAAAGATTCACCCTGTATATACATACGTATAACCCGTTATTTCTGGCATATATTTGTTCAAATATTTCCGAAAGTTATGTTTATTATATTAAGTAAACCAATATGTTGTAGAGTTGTTAAGGCAATGCAGATATAACCTTCCTGCATTCAGTCTTCTAGATGCTTTCGATGATATTCTTACTAAAGGTTATTTTTCAAGGTAAAATTCAGTTCAATTATTACTTAACAGTAGCTGTACTACGACAATAGCTTATTACTATAATGGGTTAAATTTAATCGATATTTCTCTAATATAAGCTACCCATGTTTTGTCATATTTAAATTAGTTGTCAAGACAAGACATTAATGATGAAATAGCTAATAAATAAGTCAAATACATCATTATGATTTATGGCGAAAGTACCGACACTGTTCTGTTAAGTCAATCTTCATATTTATTAGAAGCACTAAATAATGAATAATGGTGCTGTCTCACCTTTACAATTTCTTAACAACGAAGAACATGTAATAAAAAACCAGCATTAATTATAATTTTACTGATAAATAATTAAGCGTAAATTTTACAAAACATTATGAGTTAAGAGAATCATTATCATTTTCAACGTTTATGGTTTATGGTTGTACTGATTGGAGAAAATTCCAGTACAATGAAATAAAAACAAGAATTCGAAAATTGAATCTCATTTACTTGGCTGTTTATGGTATACTGTATGACAAAAATATAATACAGATATTAATTATGCTGTACCGTTGCATATTTAATGCTATGGTATTTTTTTATAATCTTATTGAATTTAAAATTATGGATTCATGTATGCTATTATATTTTTATAGTCAGTATAAAAATCAGAAATGATTTTCAAATTCTTCATTATTACACCACTGTATATACAGTACGCGCCTAAAGTATGGAATAAATTCAGTAAAAACGAAACAAATTTTTTTTGGGAAAAATCCTCGAACATGTCGATTTTTAATTTAAAAAATACATATTTTAGCATAAAACGCGATTTTCAACCGTCATTCGTTTTCGAGTAATGACGTCATCGACATTTTTTTTAAATAGCAACCCCCTATTTTTTTTCTTGATTCTGAAAGATCGTTTCATTGTCGATCCGACAGTATTAACATGTTGCCATCTTACACCGGAAAGTTTTCGAGTAAATGACGATTGAATGTTAGAAAACGTAAATTTTATTCATTAAAAAAATAACAATTTCTGTGTCAAGCAAATACAATTCATTAAGTTTTCTACCTAAATTAAGTGTTCGAATTGCCACCCACCGACTTCTTGACAATACGCAAGTCAGTGTAGGAATTCTTCTTGCACATTATGAATTATTTCTGGGGTAACTCTGTATTTCATCTATAATACAATTTTGGAGTTCTCCTAAATTATGTGGTCTATTAACGTGCACTTTGGACTTTAAGTAGCCCCATAAGAAATAGTCCAGGGGTGTAAGATCTGATGATCTCGCGGGCCATTCTATCGGTCCTCGTCTGCCGATCCACCTCCTAGGAAAACAATTGTCCAGAAAATCTCGAACAGGGCGCGCATAGTGCGGAGGTTCACCGTCTTGCTGAAACCATATGGTGTCATCAGGAATATCAGGGTCATTATCGTTAGAAAAAATTACTGCAAGCGCTGGAACAAGGTCACTTTGTAAAAACTCTAAATATCTTTCTACTGTAAGGGTTCCTTCAAAGAAGAAAGGCCCTACTATTCTGTTGTCAACTATTCCAGCCAACACATTTAATTTATGTGAGTGTTTCGACGGTTCACTGTACCATTGAGACAAAACGTGGACTCGTCTGGAAAAAGTATTTGCCGGTGTAAATCTCTATTTACTTGACATAAATCCATCATAATTTCACAAAAATCGGCGGTCGGGATCGTCTTCATTGAGTTCCTGCACAAGTTGAATTTTGTAGGGATGATATTTTTCTTCGCTTTCGCTTTCCCGTCATAAAGTGCAATAAAGTAATAATTATTTCAAGTTTCCAGGTTTTATAATCTAATTCGACGGAAGTATTGGTGACATATAGGATTTCATTTTGCCCGTAAATATCGCATTTCACATACCTATCACAGCACGTTTCTTAATTAGTTACATAATAGTACATTAAACTTTAAGGTTGATTAGTGCTTTATAACGGAATCACCTCGTAAAACTTTCATATTCCAAATTCCTCGTTGCTTACTCAGAACTCGTCGTAGGTATATCTAACGTAAAAATATAATAAAAATAACGAATAAACGTTCCCCTTCAGGAACGAAATAAAAAGTGCTACAATAATAATATATCAGTTAAAGTAAAAATGGGAATCGAGAAAATTACCTAGAGAGGATCCGCAGAGACCCCAAATCCACATCAATAAATTTTCTGGTCATGAGTCATTATCCTTGCCAAAGTGGCACAAACATTGCATAATCAAGTGGCAAAAACATCTTTATATTCACTGGCATTTCAGAATACATGATTTATAGCGCTTAAATTAATTTTTGATATTTACCATGGGGCCAATGACCCTCGCAACAAGCATATAAATTGGGCATAATGAACCGCTTCTGAAAGTCAGGTAACTAAAAAATAACGATGCTGACTTGTTTTTCACTTCCCACCGTAAAATGGACGCTGAGAGGTCAAAAAGTAAAGGAACTTTATATTACATAAGATATGACATCGGGTGAAACAGGATATTTTTTAAAGCTGGGTATAATTAAGTAATGTAATACGTAGGTATAATTTTAATAAGTTATGTCAACATGAAATATTCCGGAGGATATAAATTTTAATTTTTTATTTCTTTGTAATGTAGGTGGTACATGGAAAAGGTTTAAACTGAGATTAAGCATACCTACGTATACACAAACATTAAATTAAATTAAAAACTAAAAACTACTTCATCGATATGGAAACGCAATAGAAATTAAGTATAAAAAAGTAGGTCGATTTTTCGAGGAGGAGGTCGAACTGTCGAGGGTCTCCAAATTAGCTTTTAGTGAACTGAAGTCAAAATAGTTTCAAATAACAGCATTTATCCTAAAATTATCCAAATATAATAAGAAATAAAAACTTTCAACATTCAACTCAAAAGCTAATAACTGTGCATGATGAATCTACAGGAAAAAAAAATGTAAAATAATTTTTACATGCTTGCATATGCAGGGTGGGTTCTTGAAAACGAAACAGAGCGGATAACTCACAGGAATATTATTTTTCCGAAAAACGTCGAGACAGGTCGATTTTTGATCGAAGGGGGACATCTTTTCACATAAATTTCTTGTTACAGATCTTTAATCAGCAACTTGGATAAACATATTCATATACATTTTGGAGTTAGTAACCAAGTTTGAGGAGACTGAATATGCACAGGAACTTCATGAAGATGACTTTGATCACCGACTACAATTTTGTGGAATAATGAGTGAACGAGCTATTAACAATCTTGATTTTACATCTGCTTCTCGGATGAGTGTTCTTTTTCTGTCAATGGCACCGTCAATCGTCATAATTGTCGTTATTGGTCCGATTCTAACCCAAGAATATTTTATGAGAGTCATACACAACATCCGGAAGAATTAAATAAATGTATGATCTGAAATTTTTGGTTTTGTTGGTCCTTTTTTCTTATCAGGTAATCTCACCGGGAAGATGTACCTGGATATGTTGGAAAACAACATTGATCAAGCATTGACAAAGATTATCGAGAATAATTAGAATTATCTCTAAGATCAGCTGATATTCTAACAGGATGGAGCTCCCCCACACTATTCGCTGCCTGACGGTAGTATCTTGATCGTAGGTTTGCGAATCACTGAATAGGAAAAAAAGGCGTCAAAGAATGGCCTGCACAAAACACCTAGTACAACAGCTAGGATCGTTTGTAAATTTAACCGACCAGACATATTGATGGTCCTATCAATGTATTTAGATTGATCCAGCTGCTTTATTGTCGTTATGCACAAGGAGATGTGTACACACAGACCATAAGTGGCTCCATCTATCGTGCTACTTCCCACTTACGCCATTCTGTGACCTACAATTTTCTTTCAAGAAAATATAAGTTTGATTATAATATACTATATTTGTCTTGAATAATTCCTACATTAATACTAAATTTTAAATATACATATATATTTTAAGGAACTCTTAGTTTTGGATCAAATATGTTTGTAGTTTATGATGAACTGTAAGACATATTGTAGCTAAAGTCCGAAATAATAAATTTCAAAACTATAAAAGATTTGAATTAAATTATATACAGTGTGGTAAAAAAGTTCTGCATAAAATTCATATTTTCGTTAAACAATTTTCTTTCGAAAAACGATGAGACCCGTCGATTTTTATTTGATCCAAGGCACCTTGTTATGTGGAAAAAATTTTTTTTCGATAATATGGCAGCGATGACATATTTTTTTTTAAATGACAACGCATATTTTTTTCGTTCGAAATTGATGACAGTGACCCGGGAATGCTTGAACGAAGTGTAGACGGCGTTTACACACGCTTAGGACAATGCCAAATGGTACAGGGTGGGCAATTCGAACAATTTCGCTAGACTTACACAAACATTAGTGTAATTTTACTCGTTTGAAATGTAATTTTGTCAACTTTGTCCTTTTCGGAGCCATTAATAGTGTAAGTAGACAATTATCATTTATAAGAACTTAAGGTGCATTTTTCTAAAAAAAATTGTTATGGAAGACATCGAAATTTTCACACCGTTGTTTAGGTAATTATCACTGTCATCAATTTTGAACGAAAAGAAAAAAATATGCGTTGTCATTTAAAAAAAAACTTATGTCATCGCTGCCGTAAGTGGATTATCGAAAAAAAAAAAAAATTCCACATAACAAGGTGCCCTGAATCAAATAAAAATCGACGGGTCTCACCGTTTTTCGAAAAAAAAAATGTTTAACGAAAATATGAATTTTATACAGAACTTTTTTACTACGCTGTATATTTACAAATATGTAATATAAATTCTAAGAAAAATTATAGAGTACAGCAAATATTTCACATAGTTTGACGAAAGTATATACATTTGTATAGAATAAAATAATATTTACGGCAAATAATTCCATTTAAAAAATAATTTTCCTCAGAATTATTCACTCTGTTTCGTTTTCAAGAGCCCACTCTGTATGTGAGACTGCCAGCTGTATTCTCGATATCCTGAATGTTTCCAAAATTTCTGGAATTAGTCACAAGTGCAGTTTTTGCAAAGAATGCCTCAATTGTAAAGACAAGCTGACATTTAAATGACAGGTGGCACTATTACTCATTAATTCTATACCTATTTTATTTTTCGCAATAAAATTGTATGTTTTCTACTGCATTATGTATTATTTTATACGCATAGTATAGTTAAAAGAAAAATTAAACCTAATTAACATACATACATGTAGAGAAATACAAAAATATTAATTATGTACATAATTCTAAACATCTGTTTACATGTAATTAATTAAATTATTTCATAACTTTCGAATCGCATACTTAATCTATTGATGGCAGGTTTAATAACAACCTACACCTCAGAAGTAAAAACCGTGTAATTATTTCAGTTTTTGCGGGATATTTTGCAGAGTAATCTAGGTAGACCATTGACCTTATTGAAACTTGTTAAGTCACTCCATGAAAAAGTGTCTGTATTATTATTGACGGAAGTAATTTATAAAGATAGATAATAATAAATAGCGATAGTACCTTAGTAAATACACCACCCTTCTTGAGCACATGACGATTTTAAAATGTTTTCCCCAAACGAATTAAGTTTAAAAGAAAATAGTTTTCCATTAAGATGTGTCACTTTAAATTACATAGCATTTTTTCAATATCAAATTGGAGTTGTGTTTGAAGGATCAAGTAGTCGTTGGAAAATAATTGAATGTTCGTTGTTTAAAGTGCATAATGTCATTAAAAATAAATGAAAGGATTAAACTCGATAATTCTTTAATAGTTAAAACAAAAAGTGATGATAACAATAATATTGTACAGCAATATTTAGATAACACTTTCCCAGAAAAATGGATTGGGCTTAATGGATCTATTCACTGGCCCGGAAAGTCACCAGATCTAACACCACTCGATTTTTTTTATGTAAACAACGAATATTCAAATATTTTCCAACGACTACCTACTTGATCCTTCCGCTGCTGTGATTTTTAGGTGGTATTTCTTAAAAAAAATAAAATAAATGAAATTACTTGATCAAAATTAAACCGAGATATGTGAGTTTATGTTTTTAAGTATATTCTATAGCGCAAAGTACAGTTCAATTTTGACTTAATAACCAATGATTAATCAAGAAATTCTAGACACCCTGTATAGCTTGTATATTACCTACAGATTCTGCTGAACTACAAGTCAAATTAGTGGACATACTTCCTTTAATTACACTTTCAAATTAAATAAATTCATGTTCCTGAAAGCCGGGTCGACATTTTAATGGAACTGTGTAAAAGCGGATGTTTATCGAATGTTGTGCTGCCAGAATTAAATTGTGTAATTATTCTCCAAAGTTTCAACAGCCACAACAGAATGGTATAGTCTTTCCGAAGTCAGTTGAACATGCAAAAAAACGCCTGGCAATAAAATGTAATGACTTTCATAAGCGTCCCTAAAACAGTTTTCTGCTGAAGGTAAAAAATTATAATAATTATAATAAATTCTGCATTGCTGCACTGCACTGTTGGGCAATTTGTCAATCACTTGTCAACAGCTGAGATTTATTACCCAGTGACCTAATGCAGCTGGGTTTCTCTTCGTTTGCCGTCGCTCGCATTCTTCAACTGGGCGTATACATTTCTACCACCTCCACGTTTAGTTCGACCAGACCTGTATATGGGTACCCATGACTAAATAAATATGGGAACAAATTTTTCAAATATGTCAATGCCGAGTTGCTGCGTCAGCGACCGAACCTGGTACATGCTGTCTTGGTTCAATTGACATCGGAAAGACTATGCAAGGGTAACCAAACAGTTATCTTTAAATATACCTACATCTTTATTATTATTATGTCTAGTACTTTAACTTTCTTTCTAATTGTAAGTCATATGAATTTAAAAAAATTCATTAATACTTTTTACATTTGACCCTATATTGATCATAATATTGCTGTTCCAATTAGTTTCTAAAATTAGCGTTACCTAGAAAATTGCTTCCTATTTTTGAATTTCTTTTTTTTTATAGAAACGGTTATTTTTAGATCGTATAAGAAAGCTTCTTTTTAGAGACTGCATAGAGCTTGCAGCCCTGGGCCCACCCCAAGAAAAAATTCTAGCTACGCCCATGGACGAGTATTAAATTTTAAAAATATAATATTTCAGTAATGCCTTAATATAGAGCAACCAAATTTGGTACATGATTTGCTTTTATTGTTATCTTTAATTGGTAGAAATAGGAATTTGTTGGAAGCCCAATAAGAGCCGGACTAGGGGTAGGGCGCCCTTAAAATGATATCGATTTTTTTACCAGACTACCAAATATTAAATAAGTAGTTCTACCAGTATTACAGGAAATCTAATTTAAAAAATTTTTTTACTCCCAAATTTTTCGAAAATATAACGGTTTTCAAGAAAATCGAGATTTTGTGAAACAGCGTCATTACTAATTGAATCGGACAAAAAGTATGAGGATTTACAACTAGTAGACTGTGATTTCAGTGTCATTTTTAACGTTGTGTTAAGGCATTGCTCAAATAGTATTGTTTTTCAAAATTTAACACTCATATTCAGAGGCCATTACCTCTTCAACGGTACATCACAGAAAAAATGTTACATAACAAATCGGCATATTTTAACATTTTCTACACGTGCCTGCTCTGTGTCGGTAGAGTTATGAAACACCCTGTATATACTCCGTGGCACCAAGTATCTAGATATGTTACAGAAACAACAGACAGTTAATAAATAATTCTCCAAAAATAAAATACCTACCAATTTCATTGAAGTTAAATTCCTGAACATTAATCGTGTCCAACTACAAAATCAATTTGTTTTTGTTCTTTGTCTGTCCTGTACATACTCATAACAAGAGAAAAAAATACTAAATTACATGTTCTAAAGAATAAGAACTTTAGTGGGTGAATATCTGTCAATCTGTGGAAACCTACCAAGTTTGTCGAAAAGCAATTTAATCTAACTATAACACCATTATCTTGATTATGTTTATACTGCTTTGTTCAAGTCGCAGTCGAAAGCAAGTTTAAAGTAATAATTTAGGGATTGGCCAGAATGATCCATCACATTAGCAAATATGAACAAAAAACGATGTAACGTAGTAGATTCAAAGTTTGCTTTATTGCGACGCGACATATATATAACTTGAAATTGAACATAATAATCAATCATGCCCTTACCCACCATGTCGTTGAATAACTCGTTGACATTCTAGTAACTATTTACTGGATCTGCGAAATATTAAAGGAATTCTTGCATTTCATCATTTTTATAGTTTAAATGGATTTTCCTGTTCTATCATTGTCTTATTAAAAGTGCGATTTCTTTCATGTAAAACGCCAGGCTTACTATAGAAGAGGAAGAAGGCAAACTTTCCGGACAGATTCAGATTCCTCTAGTCACAATAAAAACAAGAGCTGGTTGGTAAAATCTGCTATTAGCGATGAACCCATAAAAGTAATTGATCAATAATTTATAAAGGAAATTATTTCCAAGAATCAATTACCTATCTAGGATGATTTACTTTTTATAATTAGTACTTTAACCATCGATAGATCTCATCAAAATAATGTCATTTTGAAGTATACACTTTTTCTTCCAAAGGCTTCCTTTCAGAGATATGAGCTCTTGAAAAACTTTTTTTGTTTTTATTTATTTTTTCTTAAACTATGAGTCATTTGTTTTATATTTAGTATGAAGTGTACGAATGAAAAGTCTATCGATTTTATAAATTATTATGAAAATAGATCAGTTATAGGCGTCCGTAAGGGGCTCTGGTAACCTCTATTTTTAATATAATTTCTACGCCACTGGAAATTTGGTTGATCAGAGTCCCTTACGGACGCCTATGATTGATCTATTTTCACAATAATTTGTAAAATCGATAGAGCCTTTCATTCGCACACTTCATACTCAATATAAAGCAAAGCTCATAGTTTAAGAAAAATAAAAAAAAAATATATTTTTTCAAGATTTTATATCTCTAAAAGGGAAGCTTTTAGAAGAAAAAGTGTATACCTACTTCAAAATAATATTATTTTGACGAAATCTAAAGTCATAATTAGAAATAGCGAATCACCCTGTATATAACTGTACACAATAAGAGAACCACTGAGATTTGTGGTAAGAGTTTTTTCTATCTTCAATACTTGCACATGACGATGAAAATTCCTGCACATTTTATAATTAGGAAGATACCGCCAATTACTGAATAATTTCCAGTATTGTAAATATGCCTAAACTGAAAGAAATAAACTGTCCGGTTTCCTATAAAACGCTTATCGGAATCACAAGATAACAAGTTCTTATGAAAATTGTTAATTAACCTAACTATCGCACTGGATAAAATACGGAAAAACAAGTGAATCTCGTGAATGGAATCTATTAAGGAAATTCTTTATCTTGTTGGTGTAACAAAAAATTCGCAAAGCTTACAAATTGTATTTGTTTTAAATTCTCAGTAATCATATTCCAATTTCGAATCAATAATTCTATTACAACATAAGTAACATTATAAGAGTAACATTATAATTAGTTGTAAATTACAGTGTTTAGCGAATGGACCATACTTCTTTAGGTATAGTCTTACCAAATCAGTTGAACATGTATAAAAACGCCTAACAATAAGATTTAATTAGTTTCATAGGCGCCCAATTTGTATTATAATGTGTAGAAAATTGTTATTATATGTTCATTTAAAAATTTACATTTTCGTTAAAACATATTACTGGTCGGCATTGCTGCACTGCACTGCTAGGCAATTTATCAACAACTGAAATTTATGACCGGTCGCCTAGTGCGACTGTGTTTCTGCACCGTTTGCCTGCACGCGCATTCTTCAACTGGGCGTATACATTTCTACGTTTAGTTCGACCAGACCTGTATACGGATATGGCTAAATAAATATGGGAACAAGTTATTCAAATATTTCAATGTCGAGTTGCTGCGTACCGACCGAACTTGGTACATACTGCCTAGCTCTTTGGTCTTCAATTGAGGTCGGAAAGACTATAAAAGTAAACTTATTTGGTTTATCCTAGTTGAGTCCATAGAGAATTAACTCCAAAAATAACTCCGCTAAACTGCTTAATGAAAATTTGTATACAAAAAAATACTTCCGTTGCCCAAAAATAGAAAATTTTCACCAAATGTTAGACCATTTTTTAGTTTTGAAGTTATTTATTTCTTTTAACTATATTATTTTGTTTACCACTAAGAAAATTTTTTATTTGAAAAAAGTATCAAATATTCACCAAACTTTAGACCATATAAAATGTCTTTTTTTTTACTTAAATTATTTAATAAGTAGTAAAAAAATGTATTGTCTTTCAAAAATACTAAATATTCTCCTTTTATACGATGTCTTTTAAAAAATCAATTTCTCTTTTAATATAAGTTTCTTCCGTTAAATTGGCTTTACAAGGTTTTGCAAAATAATGTAACAAATTTAGGAAATATTCCTGAAAATTGGAAAAAAGGCCTTTCAAATCAACCTCAGTTACAACTTTTCAAGGGGTAAATAAAAAACTGATTTTTCTTTGGCTACTGCTGTTAATAAACTATAATAATTAAATTTATTTAGTTTATAGGTCGTAGATCCATCAGTTATATGTAAAATTGAATGGTGTTGGGATAAAATTGACACAGGATTCAGAATCGAAAGTGTTTTTCAACAGAACTTTTTTTTTAACTTTTTTTAAATCCTACCTCGATTGTCGAATGATATTTCTGTTTGAAATCAATAGCTCCCTATTCGAGGGATTTGGAAAGAAAAAATATACCTAATCCACGTAATTCATTCAATGAGAATTTAGTTAAATATTTTTAAAAAATAAGTGACTGCGAAAAAAATTTGGGCAACTTATTACACAACCCCATAAACAACAGTTGTATTTCTAACAGCAAATAAACTTAAAACTTGATAGGACAAATCGTATATATTTTTGCATCCGTATAAAAACTCCATTAATCAATTTGAGAAACTATTTATTTATGTGTAGCGTGTAAAATAAGTAGAACTAAATATAAAACCATTCATCACTTGGAAAAGTATGTATTTTTAAACTGTGGACGCATGCAACGTTCAATAGCCGGGAGACTAGAAATAAAATAGACCTCTAGGCCACATCCCGAAAAAGGACAAAACAGAATACGCGTAAATTATCCCTAAATGAAATTTTCAGCTGACTGATTTCTAATTCAAATTATCCTTCAAATTATCAAAACTTGTCAAATGTACTTGTATGTATTATTAAATAAAAAAGGTTTTTTTATACAAAGGAATATACTAAGTAGGCGTCATTTTTTAGGTGTCATAGTACTATTACCCTGAATACAAACCTGATATTCTTTTTTTTTATCGAATTCGATAATTCGAGTTATAATTAATTTATAAAAAGTGCACTATAACTCTTGTCTGAATTACTGCGGTAAGTTGTATCAGTGCACTATCAGCGTTGCTAGTTGTTACCTTTTTGAAACAACTGTTAGAGATAAACAGTGGAAAATAATTTAGTAAATATACTGCTTTTGCACGACTTAGTGACGTGTCATTTTAATATTTAAAAAGTTAAACTAAAATTAAATGTGGGAGCGCAACAGTTTTAAAATAATTATTTTTGCCGTTTTAGAAAACGTACAGAATAAACAAAATAATCTTATTGGTAGTCTATTTCACGAACAATTATGTCACATTTTTCTTAACGAGTTTTTTTTAATTCCTCAGAGACTATTGTCACTACGTAAAGTTGATAGGGACGCATTTAGGAAAACAGAAACACGTAATTAAAAAGTTATAAAAACATGAGAAAAGTCCCATCCAGAAAAAAAATAGTGAAACAAAAATACGATAGCTATTCATATTATTTAAATTAAAAAACCTGTGATGTAAAATGTTTTTCTTTTTCTAAAAATGGATTTTTGAAGCTCTCAAAAAGCCACACTACGAAATGAAACGAAATCTCGGAAATTTCCTTCTAAATTAAAAAATAAAAAGGTTTCCGAAGTGATCATTTTCTTAGTACATGCACTTGCTGCACATGTTATTTTGGTTACTATTACAACAGAACAAGCAACAGCATGGAAGCGATATTGTGTGCATATATATAATTCTTCAATGCCACAAAAAATTCCTCCAGGCTGCTTCAAATGTACTACACTTTTATATAAATTTATATACATGTATTAAATAAGCAACTCTAATCAGTATAGTATGTATTTACTTTATGTCTTTGTTTTGATCTGATTTTTGAGGGGGCTCTTAAAACATGATAAACTACCATATTTTCACAAGACACCCGAAAAAAAAAATATTCACCGTTTACTATTAGATTTTACGGCCCAATGTTGGAAGTAAAAAAAATAATACACCCGTAAACGGTAATGCGACTGCAAAAAAGAATTCAAAATTAAAACCAATGTAATACAAACATATACAGGGTGATTCAGGTTTAATTTGGATAACTTGAGGAATCGATAGAACAGGTTAAAATAATGCTTGTCGGCATCACCCTTGTAACCGCTTATGAATTCGTAGCCACCGTCGATGGAATGTTGAGGGCTTGTTTTTGTTTATGTTATAGAAATATTAGAGTACCCAATTGCTATCTCTTCAGGGTTAAGTTTTAGCCTGTGTGTGAAAGACCATCATTATCTAACTTTTGTAAACACTTCCTTATATGGTCAAAGTGATAGGGTAGAGGAATGCACTGGGTAACGCCCCCGTGAACGGAACAAAACTGAAAGCCCGGGAAGCAACTGCATCATTCAATTGATGAAACAACCATAACCGTGTGGCTTTTATTATTATTATTATTATTATTATTGTTATTGTTATTATTGTTTTGATAAAAAAGTAGTGAACAGTAGTGTTGCTAGGGCTGACAGTGGCGGACCGTTAGCTCCTATTTTACAACTTGTATAACAGCTTCCGTATTTGTAATAAATAGTGCCACGTCACCCGTTTATTATTTCGATGGAGTCAATGAGCAAACTAATTCCCATGTCCACCAAGTGTCTCCGACAGTAAACTTATTTCCTAAATCGCACCGTTTCGGAGATAGAGGGCGTTGAAGTAGGAATTTTTTTCCCGTTTTTCCGTCATAACTTTTGAACCACTCATTCGATTGACACACGTCATTAAGTACCATATTAATATTATGGAGAATACTTATAAAGAAAAAAAAGGATAAATAGAACTTCTTGACGTAAAAGTTTAAAACGCATTTATTTTTAGTCCGTGTTTATTGTGACTAGACCAGTTTCTAATTTTATAAAACCCTGAACAGCTCTGTAAATAAGACCAGTTTTAAAACATACGCCCAAGGCTATTTCCATGAATTTATTTATTTATTTACATATCAAAAATTTTTTCATGGACAACCGCTACCCTTAAAATCGGAAAACCAGAAAACACCACTAAAAAAAGGGCTAATAGTAAGATTAGACAATTTTACACAACAGCACACATGTGTACAATTTACTAGATACACTTAGTTATTTAATACACTATAATTTGCATCGACAAATTCCATGAAATATACCGCAAAAGACTATCCATTACAGTTTTCTGTGACGAACCATATTATAATTATGATGTCAAACTGACGTCCATAATGTTTGAACATCAGGCTGGAAAATATAGAACAATATTTTACGGTAAATTTATTTCATATTTCCTATCATTATTTAGGCCCTAAAATACTTCCTTGACTACGGAAATGAATTTATGTGCTTGCGTGACCGAGAACTGAAGAATGGCTGAAAGTTATTCCGTTGATTTTAACGTTATATAAATCTAATCAAAGGCCTGGGAGGACTCGTTTCCATTTTATTATACAGAGTATAATTGTGACATCGCGACAAGTTTTCAGAACTGATTCTTCTCGTCAAAAGAAGCAAAAAAAGAATAAGCGTAATTATTTTTCGTAAGAGCGTTCCTAAGGAATCTAGCAGACATGGTTTTGATCAAGTATTTATGAACCATTGAAAATGCAGAGTAGAAATTTAATACACAGGAAAGAAATTACTACATACCTAAATCATTTTAATCCTTTAATTTGTACAAAAAAAACTGTAATCATGTATAAAAAGAATTTTCGTATAATTCCATCAAAAATGTATTACTTTTATTGCAGTAAAATTTAATATTTGTTCTACTTCTTCTGGCTGTACATATTGTGAAAATATTTACTAAAGCTTTTGCCACAATATTGCTTTTATTTAAACTTATATGGCAAAAGCTAGCTACTCTAAATAGGTACTAACTAATCACTGGGGTCATGATGACCCCAGTGATTTGACGAACAATGCCTCTTATACAGGGTGTTCTACACGCTCTATGATAAACTTTGACAGATGGTAGCTTAATTTCAAACATTTTTTCTTATATGAACATGGGTCCGATTCGTTTTTGTTTAGAAGATACAAGCATTTTAAAAAATGTTGTAGATAATGTCATTGACAAGTCTTCAATTAATGTTCGGCGTATAGCAAGTAATCTTCATTTATCATCTAATTTTTTGTACTATAGCATGTAACATTTCTCTGTTTTTATACGTATTTTTACAACAGCTATGGGTTCTGTAACAGTAAGAATTATAATTGTATACAAGGTGATTCAGAACTTATCCAAAACTTGACCTCGCACAATGCGACCAGCACGGCGGCGTGATAAAAACGGACAAACACTTGAAAGAATTTCGCACGGAAAGGAATAAATAGAATTTTATAGCACCTAAGTATTTAATATCAGCAAAATCAACTGTTTTTCTGCTATTGTTATTATTAATTAATAAAATATTAATTTGTGGTTTTAATTAATAAAATAATTTGTTACAACTGTTCAAAATTTTCTCCACCGACGTGTATACATATTTGGGCCCGTCTTACTCAGTTTCTACGAACTAACACAAATGTTGTCCTGCTTTACCATAACACAAATGTTTCAACATAATAAAAATGTTGTCTTGCTTCACCATAAATTAAAACGATATCTATCAACTCCAAGTTGCTTTACACGCAAACTATTTTTTACACTAACTACTAAAAAGCTATTGATGGGACTTGCGTCCGCGTAATTAAACAACTTGATTTTAGATTAAATAACTTTAATTCGAAGGACTGTTTTACACGTGCGCTCTCTTGCATATCTGAGCAGACACTCTCGTTACAATTCAAACTTAGGCGCACATGCGCATGAGGTTACAGGGCTACCAACTTGGGTACCAACGTAAGATTATAACATTTTAAACTTGAACAGCTATTGTAAACGCTACAGCACCGCCGATTGTAAAATCGAATTTCAATATTCGGCGTCGCTGAGGCCACGTGCCTTTCCACGCGTATTGCGAATGACGCTACAGACTACAGTTGTCCAGCGATGTAATGCTTGAAAGTACTACAACTTCAATAATTTTTTTCTCGGAAACTATAAGGATTTTACAAAAATTTTTTTACGATATTGTATGTATTTTCATAGCCAACCGTATTAAAATGTAAAAAAGGAAGTAATGTATATATAAAACACTCCGTATCTCCTGTGTTTGTAAAAATAACTATAGCATGTGATATACGCATATGTGATATGTGCATATGTGATATGTGATATGTGATATATACGCCAAAGAATTAGACTTGAGTTTTCACCGACTTTAACACTAACTTATTTAACAGCTGCCTGTATCTCAGACATGTTCAAAAATGTCATAATAACGAGAAACGCCATGAAACAAATGACGACAGCAACAGCAAATCTCTAATTTGACAGTCGAGTTTGCCATGAAAATCGAGCTTGAAAACATGGTGTCAGATTTATTATATCTTTAGTTGTTTCTGAAATACCCTGAATTCCCATCGAAAATGGACCAGTCTGTACAACGTACCATTAAAAAAATTAATTTTCAGTCATTAAGATAAATGAAAGTTAGTGTCACATTACAGTATTTTTGAAGCCGTTACCTCAAATAGTTTATTTTTTAAATTGCCTGAAAATGAAGACGTTACAGCCTGCGGTATTTTTTACGAGACACCCTATACCTACTACAACGCAACCGTTCAACAAGTAGGTACCTATGTACTTGCTTGCCGAACAGCGGAACTTATTTATAACGTATTATCCTCTAATTGGGCCATTGCTCTTACGAGATCATTGCTTAAACAAAACAGATTAATCAATGAGTGAAAGCTGGCCAGGGATTATATCCACGGAATTATCAATATGACGCCTCAGGAACTTTTACTACTCGAGGAAACAGCCACGCCTCTCCCGCGTCTTCGCGTTACGACGCAACACTATTGACCCAAAAACTCCCCCAAGGACGTTACTGGAAGTGGCGCTGGGCACTGCGCTTACGCTACGCCAGGAGGGCATTCACCACGTGCTTCGGCAATGACGCAATATAAACACGGGCTGAACCCCCCCCAGTATAGCCTAAAATAAAACGTAAACACTTCCTCCACACGGCACCGGAGAGCGGTACAATTCCGAAATTATATTTTCAAATGCCTATGCTGAGAATTCTCACGCGTATTGTTGCACACTTTCTTACGACATACGAATGGACGAAATTAATTTGTTTTGGGAAAATTATGCAACCGATTTGTATCAGTGGCATGCATTGTCTTTAATAGACTGGCACTTTGACTAAAATAGAATTTCGATTGGTTAAAATCGGTGCACGTATAAACTCTTGAAATCTTAAAATACATTATGTAAGAATCGGTACAGGGAGATACCCAAAGGTTTTACTTTGGGTGGGTTATCGACAGATCTTGGTATCTTCCAGTAATGTAAATAAACATCAGTATCTTCGAGGAGAGAATGGGCATTCATTAGGGACTAGGGAATCTAGCAGTGTTAGGCATATGATCTGATTAATAGTATAATGTACCCCTTTTAGGAATAGAATATGTTTAAATTCTTACTTGTAAGAAATTTTAGTTAGCAATGGCTATCAGCAGCATACATACATATTTAAATAAACTGTTAGAAAGTATTTATCGAAATGAATATGCCTTGTCCATAGATTAAGTTACTTACCATTTAGTGTTCGCTTATTGGCAATAACAATCGCAGTAAATTGTAAAGATTACTCCTAATCTAGCTGTACGCCAATGAAGCCATTATCTTGTTGAGCTGTATAAAATAGGAAAAACAACAATAACTACGAAAACCCACAAGCAATCTAGTCTGAGTCTCAGTCTTGACCAAAGCCCTGTGTCAGAAACAGTGTATAAGCAATAAAATACTAAAAAATCTCAGTTCTATTTCGAATATTATCACAAATGAGTAAAATTATCAAAATACTCAATATTTAATCATTTCACGCAATGGATTCACTACTTTGTTGCTTTCACTCACACCGATTTTTTTTACAGTGAAGTACGTATTAGAAATATTTAGTGAAACAAATATATTTATATTATTTCTTATAACCTGTTTATTTTAGTACTATTTTAATTCATGTATTGCAAGATTACACATCAATAATGTTGATATAGTTACTGTCAAGGAAAATAAAAATATATTTATAAATTTTAATAAAATGTGAGTGTACCACATAACAAATCGCAACAGATCTAATCATTTCTTCATTCTCGTATTAAAAATTAAATTTGTTAACGACAGCACAATGTTAGTAATCTAGATACGTAGAACTGTTATCATATGTTTCCATTTAGGTACTTTCTTGGCCGAAGATAACGGTTCTTGCTAAATATTTGGAATTTTATGTGTACTTTTAAAACTGCATAATTATTTGAATTTTAAAGTATAAGTAGATAAAATAATTGAAATAATATGGAAAAATATTCGTCCTTAGAATGCCGAGATATTTAAAATATTTTAATTTAATTATTATTATTTTAATTTTTATATTTAAATAATTATTAGATATACTATCCCAACCTATGTTATCCTCGGTTCAAGTTAATGCTTCCACAACTTCAAGAGGTTGTTCTTTAAACAATCTTAAGACAAAAACCTTAATGAATCTAGTTTCCAAGATGCGGGTTGTTGAAATTTAAAAAATGTTTTCAGGAATACCTAACAAACTGCATTTAGGTATAGTCTTTCCGATCTCAATTGAAGAACCAAGAAGTTGGCATGTACATATCAGGTTCGGTCTCTGACGCAGCAACTCGGTATTGAAATATTTGAAAAACTTGTTCCCAGAGAAATGTATACGCCCAGTTGAATGCGCACGCGGTCAAACCGCGAATAACACAGTCGCACTGGGCGACTGGGAAATAAATCTCAGTTGTTGATAAGTGGTTGACAAACTGCCTAGCAGTGCAGTGCAACAATGCAGAATTTGGTGTAATTCAGGTAATTTTAATTTATTATAGGCATCTTCTATTAATCATTCCGAAAGGGAGAAGTAAGAGGGATATTTTGTTGACTAATAATATTATTACAACATTTTGGAGATCTCTTGAAACGGAACATAACGAAATTTACCATCAATATAATAAAATTGTTTGAGAACATAAATAATTAATACGTATATGTTGTTAGTCAAATCAACATATAATAGAAATTTTCTACACATTATATGCAAATTATTATAATTTTTTACCTTTTTAGGGATGCCTAGGAAACTCATTAAATTTTATTGCTAGGCGTTTTTATACATATTCAACTGACTTCGGAAAGACTATATAAAGCCGCAGAATCTTATTTGTTGTAACATCCCAAAAACTGTATACCTACGACTGCATGTTTTACTGTGAATACACAAAAGACCAATGTTGACTGCAGAAATTTGATATCAGTGAAAAACTGTTACTAAATAATTGCGTAATTACAAAAATTGAATACTCTCTATTCCTGATTACTCATTCTTTATAAATACAAAATTCTTGAATATGTTGTGAATTGTAGTGTATGAATTCTTGAATAAATATTTCAAGTTATTTGAATGCTACCCTACTCTGGTCCCTACATAAATATGCGCATATCAAACATCGAACTACAGTTGCCTCCCTAAGATAAAATTTCAGTCTTTGTAAAAAAACGCTCCGCGTTTTGTGCTTATTTTTATGTATTTTAGTCACGAATAGGGAAAGTATATCTAATTTCAATGTTTCTAGATCCCATCCGCAAGGCATGAGGTGGTGAGGTCGTTTATTAATTCATTCAAGCTTTTTTTGCAATCGGGTTCAACATACTCACATACTATACAGGGTGTAAGAAGTTTTACTGCCATTACTTCAGCATGAGATAGAGTGAATCATAAATGAACAAAAAAGTTATATATTACAGGGGCGTATGATTAACAGCTTTCAAAATACAGCGAGTATTAATATTGGGGAGTTTTATCACAACGTGACAACAGCGCTTAACCTAACGCTACACAGCTGATACAAACCACGTGTGCACGCGGCAGACTTGTCCTACGGAAAAAATGTAAACAACTATTATTGTGAAACATTTAATACATTTCAAATTAATTGTTTTCCAGTTTTTAAATAAATAAAATAAAATGTATCGATTCTGTAGTACGAAGATAGTGATGTGCTTAAATTTCAACTCGAATTTTAGTAATTATGAGTGTCTTAAAACAGGAACTTAATTTTTAATCAAATTATGAATTTTAAAAGTATGTAATTAATGTACCCAAAGATTCACTTCGTCGAAATAATCATACGTATTAAAAATAATTTAGGTACTTACCAAAAAGCAAAATTCAGTAAGTTTTAAACGCACAAGTACAAAACAAACAACATAAGCTCAAAATATTCACCACCAGTTTCGATGCACGCACGACACTTCGAATCCAATTTTTCGCGCATTCACTGGAAAACACCTCAAGAAAAGGAAATAGTGGTATGCAAAAAACACTCAGACGCGGTCAAATTCCAGATACCAACTGAATTGCGTATTGCTGGACAGTTTAATACCTCATGTTATCCGCCGCGCCGTTGTCACATTGATCGATATGAATTTGATCGAATTTTAAGTTCATTACAACGCTAATTATTTTTTAGAATTAAGCATAAATAAGTTCAAAAAAGTGATAAACATTGTATTTTATGGTATTGATTAATTTTTTTTTCGGAAATGGTTGAGTTTAGGACCCATGTCATACAAGAGAGTCAAACTTCTAACACATTCAATGTTATTAAGAAATAATTTAGTTTTGACAATTATATCAAACTGTTTCATGTATACATTACAATTTGATCTAAAAAAATGACCCACTTGTTATACCCCCTCTATGATTTCCTGTTGATGTACTACCATTATTATTTATAATGTTAACGATGTGTCAGAAAAAAAACGGTAATTTCTGCCAGAATGATTAACGAGCTTTTTCTTGTAATTTTAGAAGCTTCTGAAAAGGACTCGAGGACACAATATACGTTTTCAAAGAAAAGATATTAATTTATGTAACAAGTAACAATAAAACGCATTGCTAACATTAATACACGTTTAATTAATGATTAAAACGAACCATCTTTGTAAAATTTTTCGTCCTTAAAAATTATGGGCTAAAAAAGCTTTAATACATACTTTCGGTGACTTTTTTGTGTAGAACAGAATGTTTCGACATTCAGATGAAAGTCAAAATTCTCTAAGAAAAATGATTAGCTACAGCCTACAGCCTAGTTAAAAAGAGAATGTTCCGTTCTTCCAAAAAATACCTATATCTTAACATGTATGTACAGTTTGTCATACTTCCACAAAAAAAGATATAGCCCTTTTATTTTCCAAATTCAAAAAAGAGACGAATTTGGCCTTGACTAAAAAAATAAATGCCTTACTAAACAAATTTGGTGCCACTGTTGTATGGAGGTATAGGTACAGTTGGCTAAAACTTATTTAAGAATTGAATTTTCCACTCATTGTGATTATAGACACCAAATATATTACTTACACATTTATTTAATTGAAAGTAAAAAGACTTATTCCAAAAGAAACGACTTATATTTTGAAAGCTAGCTATAAAAACTGTACACTCTTTTTTTAACTAAATAATGGCCAATTTAAAGTCCCATTTAACTTAGATATGTAAATGAAACCGATAGAAAATTAATTACGCCAATAATTCTATGCAAAAATAAACATACAGATATGAGTCAATATTCCGGAAAAATGTTCGTAAGCACCTGCTTTTTATTTGTTAACTTAAAACTAAATAAATATCGAAAATATGTTTCTTTCGAGGTGGTGCAGAAGTATCATTGGCGGACGCGTGGGTTTTCTAAACTTTATTAGGAAATTTATTTTATATTGTAATGTTATGATTTTCAGTCCTTCTACACAGTAGGTGAACTAGTAAACACCAATGACATATCTAAATATAGCGTTCCAAAAAAAACCGTAATCCAAGTTTTATGCCAACATTCAAATTTTTTTTAAAATTATTAATAAAAAATCAAAATAACTAAAAAACTTTAACATCCTGTATATCGAAAACTAAGCATTTGTAGACCTACGTCTATAGGAAAAAAAGTCTTATTTCATCCTCAAAAATACGCCCCTAAATTCTTTGTACTGAATTTTGAATCACCCTGTATACATATATGTATATTGTATATTTTTCTGCTGAGTTATTAGTAATAGGTGGAAAAAAGCTAAGATTTAAAAACAAATTTTCAAGCCTAAAAGATCAAAGGTAACGCCACGAAATTGATCAGCTGATTGTTCTATAAACTGTGCTTTCACTATTTACTGCTGCCCCATTTCCATCACATTCTACATCAAAAGCGCTGTGTTCGATTTATGCATTTCACTGCTCGTGAAATTTGTAATTATTTAACGTCCATTCATAAGATCCGTTTTCATTGCAAACGTAGGTATATGATCAGATTTAAAAATATTCTATTTTTTACGGTCAATTGTAAATTACCCTTCTTTATTGATGAATGATGAATTACTGAATTTTGTTATTTTAGTTCAATTCAATTTATAGCAATTTGTTTAAACAAAAATGAGTAAAACGTATATTTTTATCTGTATTTTTACTTGTATATCTCCCCACAAGTTACTTATCATTTTCGCTTGCAACATTGTATCAACTGAAATTCAATCGCAATATAAACATATTAATTTTAACTTAACCAGATTAAGCTATTGAGAGATAACATTAGTACTATTATTCCAGTCTAGTTCGTTATAATCTATTATCTATTATTAAGAAATATTAGTAAGCAATAATGTCAACAACTTTTTAAGGACTGTGGTACAAAAAAAATGAGAAATTTGTTAATATCAATGAATTATCCTTAATATTTTAATATAAAATGTTGAGTAAAATGTAACTACTTGTCTATTTTAATAGGTTTTACCCCACAAATAAAAATTTGATGAGTGAATTACTGATTTGTATATGCTGCGGTTATTACTATTTGCTTTGACGTAATAAACAAGAAAATCATAGAGTATTAAAAGGAATAATAAATAATGAAAACACAAGCAATTTGATTTCGGATTTATTTCGAGACTCGGAATTTGAAATCTACGAAATGTGCAGTATCCCGAAATTTTGAAATCCCAGTATCTCGGGATTAGGTTCTGTCGCCAACGTGACAAAAACAAAGCTGTTTACAAAATGTAATTTTATCGGCTTACCAAATGCTGATTTACGGGAAAATAAATTGCGGCGATCCAACAGCAGTAATTGGAGGTTTTATGGATAAAACGTCCCTGGCAGATAAATATAATAGGACAGAGAAACGGATGTTCCAGGAAAGAGATATATGAAGCTTTTTATTACCAAATTCAATATATAGGTAAAATTTTCACTGAATATTGTTGATACTAATAGATATTCAATAACCGTCATTATGGAGGTTTATTAAAGTCAAGTCAAGCCTCGATATCTCGCTCAATCCATTGAATTATTATTGTTTTTCATTAATATAACAAAAATGTAACAAGTTCTTAGATAACATATTTTTAATTCCAAATATACCATTTGTCAGGAACAAAATAACGAGAAAATAAACTTTAAAATCGAGTTCAAAGTTGTAAAGGCGAGAACATTGTTCCTGCATAAAAAAAAATTGTGCGATTATGTTCTCGGATACTTATCTCATTTAATTACTTAATTAGGTAAGTATATCAAAAAAATTAAGTTCATGTAAAGGAAACGAATGAAAAATATCTAAGTCCGTAACTTCTTAGAAAAGCCAATTTGTACTAAGGTATTTTTTTTAATCGGGTTATTCTTACCCAAGGAAACTATTCCTAAAGTCGAAATTATAACAGTAGATTTTCTGGACACTCTGTATGGGTATGTATCAAATTATCAAAATTACCTTTCATTATCTAACTTAAATAAAGAAATAATGATTAATGAGAAACGTTCAAGCAAGCTCCAAACGAAAAAATTAACATTTGACCTAGTTAACAGTAAAATAAGTCCATTAAAACCGAGAAAAACAACCAGAATTGTGATACATACCTAAATATAGGGAGTAAACAAATGAATCGAGTTATTTACAATTCTGTAAGGTAACGCATAGTAAAGATAAAAATATACTGTTTTCCAGCGTAAGTGTGGGATTGTACAAGGTGTCTCAAACTCGAAAGTATGGGTCTACTGTGAGGATAAAAAAAAATTAAATAAAATTTGGGACACGTAGCGTTAAATGGGATGAGGTAAGCTCCATTTTCAATCGAAAGTATTATCTTTGGGATTTGCCAGAAACGACTAACGATGTCATTAATTATATTTTTTCGAGAAACATACCTAAATTTTTTTCCTGTTAAAAATCTCTTTTTTCTAATAAACCTTTATTAGAGAAATTTTTCTGTATTGCTTCCCGTTTAAAAGTTATAAGCAATATCGTCCTAAAGAGGCTCAAAAGAAATACCACCTAAACATTACATTAATTGAATGTTCGTTGTTCAAAGTGCATAAAGGTTACAAAATATTTGTCATTACTCAATACGAACGTCAAACGTATAACTTTTGTGCTTACAAAATATTTTCTCATTCAGAAAAAGTTGATATGTTGCTAATTTACGGCGAGTCACAAGAAAATTTAAGAAGAGCTGTACAGTTACATCGATAAAGGTATCCAGAGCGCCTCATTCCCGATCATAGAACCTTTACAAGATTGGAGGCGACCTTGCGACGAAATGAAGATTAATTTTCTGCTGGGAAATATCAAATAATTGACCGAAGGGTAAGGAACAATGTTAATACAGCTAGACTGTTACAGCATTTCGAACAAAATCCACGAAATTCTATACGGCAGACTAGCGCGAAATTGAATTTGGATAAATTAGCCGTTCAACGAATTTTAAAGACCAATGGATATCATGACTACAAAATTCAAAATTTGGAGTATTTGCCTGAGCGTCACATTCGAAACAGACTTAATTTTATACCTCAAATTGTAGTAAATGTAAAAACTGTTGATCAAAAGAAATACAGCGTAATAAATATCCCAATGAAAACAATAAATCTCGCAATAAATAGAAGAATGTTATGGTTTGTTTTTACTACAGGCTATAAATGGACCGAAGTATACGAGAACAACATTCTGCCGGAAGTGTAAAAGCTGTCGCTAAATTATAAAATTCTTATGTGCCCTCAGGTGGAACAACAAATATATGTAATCAAACATGTATTGATCTATATTTTAAAAACGGAAAGGAAAACTTATTTACAAATTTTTTAAAACACCTCGCTTTTATACATACTATATCTAGAAAATTTCTGTGGAATATGCGTATCAAGACTTACACCCACAAAATAATAAAATATTGGGAAAAACAAATTACTAGAATCTATGATATTTTGACGATACTTGCTAAACTCTAGCAAAATTACTTTAGGTACACAAGTGAAATTACATCAAACATTTAATAATTGTACAATTCATACAATTTTGTAAACAGTTTAAAATGTAAATTTACTTATCTATCTACATGAAAATAAGTATTCAGATATGAAAGATGAAACCAAAATAGTTCGCAAAATAGTACAGCGTAAATACCTAATTATGAGCTGATGTGTAGGTTTGAATATTTATATCAGAAATATTAAAAACAGTGGATTTCTTAAAGATACCTAGAATGTTTTTCTTTATATTTTTCTGAATTACTTTGCTGACGATCTTCGGAGTTTGCTTTAAGAAAATAATAAATTCACGTAATATTAGTGAAGAGAAAGTGAGGAGGTAAACACCATCGAAGGTTACTGCTGTAAAATTTATTTCAATCGACGAAAATAGCCCAGTAATAATAGCGCTCGTAAAATCCAGGCAAACAATATATACTAGGAATCTTGACATATGTAGGCAAACACTTTAAGACGTATCTACAATCTCCTGTACCTATTTGTCGATGTAAGCGGGGGGAAAACGTAGACGTAAACGTAAATACCATTCATAAACAATATTTTTTTTTAATTTCCGAACTCAATTGATACTAATATAAAATATTGGGGTACCTACAAATATTTCAGGGGCACTCTCGGGGTACCGATTAACATGCTTTTGTCGAATTTTGGATGAAAAGATGGAGAATTTCTTGCTCCTTCACCAAAAATAAACAAGAATTTAGGAAGTTCGCACTCGTTGACAAATGTTCCGATATCGAATTTCTTTAGGTCCCTACCCAAGTAATCAGTTTCTTTAGTCTGCTTTGAAATAAAATCGAATAATAAATTTTCTAAATTTGAATCGATTTGAATAGTAGTTTGCAAATAACTCTTCTCTAAAGTCTAAAGATTTTTTATGATTTCTGCTGACAAACTGCGTTTAATTTACAATTACAGGTATAGTCTTTCCGAAGTCAGTTGAACATGTATAAAAACGCCTAGCAATAAAATTTAATGTGTTTCACAGGCGTTCCCTAAAGAAGTTTTCTGCTAAAGGTAACATATTTTCATTATTTATGTCCTCAAACAATGTTATTATATTGATGGTAAATTTCGTATTTTCCGTTTCAAAAGGTCTCCAAAATGCCATGTTGTAATAATATTAGTAAACAAAATATCCCTCTTATTTCTCCCTTTCGCAATTGTAATATGAATGACTAATAGAAGGTGCCTACAATAAATTAAAATTACCTGAATCACACCAAATTCCGAATTGCTGCACTGCACTGCTAGGCAATTTGTCAGCCCCTTGTCAACAGCTGAGATTTATTACCCAGTTGCCCAATTCGACTGTCTGTGTACGTTGTTTGCCCGCGCGCGCATTCTTCAACTGGTCGTATACATTTCAACCACCTCCAAGTTTAATTCGACCAGACCTGTATATGGGTATGGCTAAATAAAAACGGGAACAAGTTTTTCAAATATTTCAATGCCGAGTTGCTGCGTCAGCGACCGAACCTAGTACATACTGCCAACCTCTTGGTTCTTCAATTGAAATCGGAAAGACTATACGAATTTTGCTAGCGAACATTTCCTTGAATTTACGAATACTCGTCCATCAGTCAAAGCAGTGATTAAAGAATCAAAACAATATCGGTATTCAAAGAACTGCAAAAATTTTCTATCGCTAGCTAAAATTTGTACACTAACATACTCATTTTCATAATTAATTAAATTACTCAGAAATAATAGAAGAGAGACAGAAAACTGGGGGATGGTGACTTCAGGGGCATGCGCGTATCGTAACATACTTGAGACAGGTATAAATTATAATATAAAAGTTAATTATAACTTCTTATATTACCGAGAAGAAAAGTGTAGAATTTAACTGATAATAATAAAATGTAAACACCCAATCTAAAACTATTTTGTGTTATTGTGGAATAATATTCAATGCATCTACTATAGTTACCTACTTATTTAACACTACTACCGACAATGCATTTTTAACAGTGTACCTTGTCAGTTACTGAATTTGGTTGTTTGCCTATAAAAGGTTATTTTGAAAATAATAATGTAGAACAAGATTAGGTATTTACTACTTGTTCTTGTACCCCGTAAACCGTAATGGTACCTACGTAAACCGTGGGAGAAAACAATTAAGTTAATAAGAATTTATTTAATAATTTGTTCGGCACTGGTTCACCAATAGACTTAAAAATGACCTCTTTTTACCTCTCTCAAATGTGGCATGTTGTAAATGACCAACGAGTAATCCGTAAACAGCTCGTACCCTCTGATGACCATCAAATTTGGGAACAACTTCCCCACTGACGTCAAGTAGAGGACATTGTAGAAGAACAGGTAGCCAGTGATCTCCGTAAGATCCGGAAACACATAGTTGTCAAATTCATGTTCACCCTTTACTCTTTCTATTAACAAAATTCTCACATATCCCACAATTTCGGTGCAATTCCTCAATTTATTCAATTCGGTTACGGTATTCCTAATATCCATTGATTGGCAGGTTTTACACTCAACAAATACCACACACACAAACAACAACAAAAATATAAAAAGTTTATAGCGTAACATTGTTTAGCCGGTACAACTCGCGAACTTACCATGCTCACAGACCGACGACCGGCGGGAAACTAAAAGTTTGGAGACGCGTCGCGTCAGACGAACATGAATAACCACGCCGCCGGTTCAAAACAACATGAAGAACGCGATGTTGCCACATGTCGCAATTTCGTACAAAATCTGGGAAAAATCAGTCGCGTAACACGGAGGTGGCCCTGGTCCATCTTAGCATGGGAGTTCCCCAATAATGATAAGAAACTTTGGTAAAAACTTAGCAGTTATCTTTTCCTACTTTTATAAGAAGCTGTGGCAGTCCGTCAGCGATGGCAGGCTTATTAGTGGTGACCCAAAGCAATTTAGAAAGGGTATTACTATGAATACAGGGTGATTCAGATCTTATCCAAAAAAAATTTTTTTGGACTTCTACAAATACAATTTTGTAAAGAAAAAGTCAAAAAGAGCGGTTCGAAAATTATTTAAAAATACACTTCTGCACGGCACTAGAAACTGGTCCATTGTAAAACCTAACCTGACACAATGCGACCGGCATGGCGGCAGTGTGATAAAAACGGAGCAAAATTTGAAAGAAATAAATAGAATTTTATAGCACCATTTTATACCAGTAAACTCAACTGATTTTGCCGCTATTGATATTATTAATTAATACAATTAATTTGTGATTTTAAATAATGAAATAATTTGACATAATCTATCTGATGTTACAACATCTGTTCAAAATTTTGTCCACTGCCGTTAATCAGTGTCTACGATCTAACACAAATGTTGTCTTGCTTCACCATAACACAAATACTTCACCATAATACAAATGTTGTCTTGCTTCACCATAAATTAAAACGATATCCATCAACTCCATGTTGCTATACGCGCAAGCCATTTTTGACACTAACTACTAAAAAAAATTTTGTAAACACTATCGCACCGGCGATTATAATATCGGATTTCAGTATTCGGAGTCGCTGAGGCCACCTGGCTTTCCACCCGTATTGCGAATTACACTAGAGACTACAGTTTCTTGTCCAGCTATGTAATGGTTGAAAGCACTACAACTCCAATAATTTTTTTCTCGGAAACTATAAGAATTTTACAAAATATTTTTCTACGATATTGACTCCATTTCTCATACCGCATCGATTCCTAAATTTTTTTGGATGAGTTGTGAATAACCCTGTATAAATATGAACATGGGTCTGCAACGACTTGGTTCTTGAGATGGTATCCAAAAAAAAATTTGTTTGGTATTTTAAGTATTTGTAGAAGTCTTGTAAATGATCTAAGTTTGTCGCATCTCAATATAATCAATAAAAGACACATTTTTTCACTTGTTTTTCAAAAACTCTTAATGATTCAACAAAATTCCGACGCATCAGGTTTTAACTTTAAACCTTTTTTTTACAAAACGGCTGCTTTCAGCGACAAATACTAAAAGTACTTCTTGTGCGTAAAATTGAATAGAAAATAGGTACGTTTAGTCAAAAATGACATACAGTGCGATACAAAGAAATTATGGTTATTTAAATCCAGGTACAACATTGTATGTGGCGCCAAAAAACTAAGTAAATATTTTTTTACGCTCTGTAAGTCAAGAATTAAACCGTTGCGGACCCATGTCCATATGAACTTTTTATCTTAAAATTAATCAAAGATTCACCCTTTAAAGTTTGTACATGTACTTAATAAACACCCTGTATATTATTGATACACAAATATTAAAGATCTCAAGGTCTCCATAGATTCATATAAAATATTATATTTTATGTTTACTTATCCAATTCTAATGTACTTATTTGTTTTGAACTAATTTTTAATTATGCTTCTTTTTATCATAAGCTTTTAAACTATTTTTAAAAACTTAAAAAGTATTAACCCAATTCAAAGTCAAAATTTCTTAAAATTCTCATTACATCACGCATAACCTACCAAATATCTTCTACTAACCAAGTGGTTTATAGACAAGTTAGTAATTAGTAAAACTATCTACAATAAAACTGAAAAGTAATCGAATAATATTAATTATTATGTATGCAAGTAATAATATTGAAAGACACATTTTCTATTTTTATTAATCACTAGCTTGTTAGTGTGTATAGGTATCTTAATACTGGTATAGTCTTTCCGATCTCAATCGACGAACCAAGAGATTGGCAGTATGTACCAGTTTCGGTCGCTGACGCAGCAACTTGGTATTGAAATATTTGAAAAACTTGTTCTCATATTTATTTAGCCATACCCATCTATAGATCTGATCGATCTAAACGTGGATGTGGCAGAAATGTATACACCCGGTTGAGGAATGCGCGCGTGGGCAAACGGCGTGCACAGATAGCCGAACTGGGCGACTGGGTAATAAATCTCAGCTGTTGACAAATGGATGGCAAATTGTCAGGCAGTGCAGTGCAACAATGCAGAATTTGGAGTGATTCAGGTAATTTTAATTTATTATAGGCACCTTCCATTAATCATTCATATTGCAATTGCGAAAGGGAGAAATAAGAGGGATATTTCGTTTACTAATATTATTACAATATGGCATTTTGGAGACCTTTTGAAACGGAACAAAACGAAATTTTCCATCAATATAATAAAATCGTTTGAGGACATAAATAATGTTGTTGGCAAATGAACATATAATAGAAATTTATAATTTTTTATCTGTAGCAGTAAACCTTTTTAGGGACGCCTATGAAACTAATTAAATTTTATTGCTAGGCGTTTTTATACATTCTCAACTGACTTCCGAAAGACTATACCAAAGAACACGCATTCCCTCATCTGATGAGGATTTTAAGAACTTGATTTGAATCAGTTCTTTTTATGTTTCGTTGTTTCATAATACATTTTCCTCTATTTTCGTGAAAACCAATGTTCATATTGCATGTTAAAAATTAAATAGAGAATGTCAACAATTCCACACCAGAGAATATCGGAAACGTATAGATCTAATTATAATCAAACTAACTTTCTCATTAATTGTCGCAATTATTAATTTATTTTTTACTACAATTAATTGAGTATTACAGATTAATACTCTTAACCTAAACTGATATAATGGTCTAACTTTTATGCCATTATAGTAACCAAAAATATGGTAATAAACTAAGTTTTGCTATGATTCGTTGTCAATTATCTATTACAAAAGAAAATATTAAATAAAAAATATTAAAGAAAAATAAATTAAGTAGACAGGATCAGTCGAAAAGCCATGACGAAACATAGTTGCTTTTTCTATAATGAAACGCTCTATATATTATTCCATATTTCAATTCTTCTCGATATTCTAAATGAATTCATATAGCACATTATGTACCTAAACTTAACCGTTTTGGTACGAACTTTGAAAATCATTTTCCAAGTTTATAGTCCATCAAGTTACCTTTGAAAGTTTCTAGCTTCATAATGCCGCGTCGTTCTTTTGTCTAATAGTGAGTATCTTGATGACAACACAATCATGTCAAAAATACATTTAGTGTGAATAATTTTCTCCCAAATATGGCACATTTAAGATAAACTGGGCGTTTTAAAGTTTTAATGATCATAGGATATGATAGAAGACGAAGTAGTAGACATTGCATTTTTCATCACATCTAGCATGACATTCAAAGAATTTTTTTCGTTTGTAACACTTACTGGTCTTCCACTTTTTCGACGATCTGTAACACCTCCACTTTCATGAAAACGCTGCAATGTTTCTGAAATATTTGATTTAAAAATACGTTCCCGATCTAGATGCAATTCATAAAAAATATCCACTACTTCGGTATTACATTAATAAACAGAAAGGTGACTAAACACACATAGATCGGTCCTGAGTTTTAATTTTTGTAACTATATATTTTTCTGAACATTTTGAAATGTTTTTAAACCAAATTTCATAAAAAATATATGATCATATGCGCAAACTTTCAAATTTGGAAATAGCAGTAATAAAATATCATACTTCTCACAAGATATGGCAACGTCATCAGTCATTCCAAACTCGAGTTCCAAGTTCCTCCAACGCGATAATACATTCAGTAGAATACGTGTGTTGGTGGAGGTTGACTCTTATATTCTTTTTGTAGCGTTTGATTGCGTTACCGTGTCAATTTTGGAGCCCACGCAGGTTAGTGGTTATAAGGTGATCAAATAGGTTAATAAGTGTCAATAACTACTCAATTTGTGCTGTAAAAATAGACCGATAACACGAGAAAGTTTGTTTGTTAACGCGATCGGTCGTGATCGCTTCTATTCGTGGGATGACTCGTGGTGTTCTCGTTTGGGTAAAGGTGCGGTGATGCCAAGTCAATTGTCGAAAAATCTTACCGGAGAAGACTCTCTACAGAAGCACTGATTTATTTTTTATTATCTAGTCGGCAACAAAGTGCTTTAATTTTGCCTGCATGGAAACTAGCTTTCGAGAAAAAGATTCGAAATTTTAAGCTGTAGCTGTACATGCAACACGGAATCCTCGCTGTTTACACCAGCCGCAACGTAGATGTACTCATATTTTAAAGCACATGTAACTAGAGATCTAATAATTCATGGAAAACATATTTTCTGAAATTTGAAGAAAACATGTAGTTAATAATGTTGTATACATTATTCTTTGGCATTAAATCGGCCATTTCCACTTTGCGCCGTCCTCTCGGTCTCTTGTCGCCTCTGTCACCTTCTGACAATGAAATAAGGTTACTGAGTACCGAAAATTTATTTCTAAGGGTAACAAATCAACTAAAAGTGGTGTACTTAGTAAAACGAATTAAAAATATTTATGGGCCGAAAATATTTTCACTGGAAATTTTGCGATTTACTCATTTTTTAAATTTAACTCGTAACATTGTTTGAAAAAAATTCATTCAAATTCAGTTTGGATTAGCTAATATTAGTAAATTTGATAAATTATTTTGTGTTGCGTAGCCTCCGATAAATTACGGTTTTTCAAATACTAATGAACTTTCCGCATAATTTTGAATTGTTTCAAATCAGGCCAACAAAAATAACACAGGCCAACAAGGAAAAAACCCAGAAGGCAGACAATACGTCCTCAAAGGTTTTTGATGCACTAAATCCGAATCTGGCCTCAGAATTGACCCTAGGTTTTCGAGATATTCTAACCTAAATGTGTAAAAAACACGGTTTTTTACACAAGGTTATATGACATCGCGAATAAATTTTTTTATATAAAAATCAATTAGACCACTGGAAAGTAGAATCTTTACCCTTCAAAACCCTTATTTCGATTTGAAAAAATATTCATTTTTCGCCAAGATATCGTTAATTGAAAATTACAACAAGAAATAGTATGTGGTTGCAGGGTGCTTCGGGTATAAATTTTGAGTTTGACTTGTCGTGGGTTTAGAAGATGCTGGTTACGACGTACTTACGACTTTTCGAAACTTCAGCTCCTGCTGGTTATGGTGTACAACGATTTATAACCTTAGTATAGCCGAAACTCGTGCACACTTGTGCACCTTACCTTTTAGGTTAGGAAATCTCAGAAACGTGAGGATATTGGAAAATATTGAGGTTCGATTAGAATTCAGCGACCCAAAAAGCATAAAAATACGTTATGTCTGCTTCCTAAAATATTGCTTAATTTGGCCATAGTGTAAGAAAATAGTAATTTTCAATTAACTATATCTTGGCGAAAAATGAACATTTTTTCAAATCGAACGAAGGGTTTTGAAGGGTAAAGGTTCTACTTTTCAGTGGTGTAATTAATTTTTAGAAAAAAAAATTTTTTCTTGTTTTCTTTTACCTTTGATTAAGGCAAAAATTTTTTTTTTTAACCTTTTGGTTTGGATTTTTTGGGAACCTTGGGTTGTTGGTTCATTTTTGGGTTTGGTTTGGGTTTCGGTTCTTCAAAACCTTTGGGGGATTGGGGAGTTTTTTTTTGTTTTTTGGTTTTTCCTTTTTTGAAATTTTGTCGGCCTATGTAATTTTTGTCAACAAAAAATGGTCTTGAGAATAGTAATAATCTCTTTTAAACACATTAAGCTTATAGTATCAAATTTTATATCACTGTAAGAATTCTATACAATTCTATAAAGTTACACAGGGGGTTCTTTCTACTAAAAAATAAAACATACATTTGATTTATGTGTCTAAAATATATTCCTTTAAAATAACAAGAAAATATTTACTAACTATACCTCTTTTAAATGTGGCATGACCGATGAATAATCCGTGAAAAGCTCGTACGTTTTAACACTACTACCGACAATGCATTTTTACCAGTGTACCAAATTCAGTAATTGACAAGGTGTCAATTACTGAATTTGGTTGTTTGTCTATAAAAGGCTATTTTGAGGATAATAATATAAAATAAGATTATTTACTACTTGTTCTTGTACCCCGTAAACCGTATATGTAAACCGTGTTAGAAAAAAATTAATTTAATAAGAATTTATTTAATAACTTGTTCGACACTGGTTCACCAATAAACTTAAAAATGACCTCTTTTTACCTCTCTTAAATGTGGCATGTTGTAAATGACCAACGAGTAATCCGTAAACAGCTCGTACCCTCTGATGACCATCAAATTTGGAAACAACTTCCCAACCGACGTCAAGTGGAAAACATCGTAGAAAAACAGATAGCCTGTGATCTTCGTGAGTTCCGGAAACACGTAATTATCAAACTCATGTTCCTGCACCAATTCCATCAACACAATTCTCAAATATCCCACAATTTCGGAGCAGTTTTTCAATTTATTCAAGTCGGAGATCTCGTTCCTAATGTCCATTGATTGGCAAGTTTTACACTCAACAGATACCACACACATAAACAGCAACAAAAATATAAAAAAATTATAGCCTAACATATTTTAGTTCGCAAGTTAAACATGCTAATAGGCAGACGATCGGCGGGAAACTAAACATTTTAAGATGGTTTGCATCAAGTAAACGTGGGCAACACGTCGATTTGAAACATCTTAAAGAATGCTGAGTTGCCAGATGTCTCAATTTGTTTCCAAAACAAAAAACTATTAGTATTTGTACCA
The DNA here is from genome assembly GCF_000390285.2 of Anoplophora glabripennis. Lineage (NCBI taxonomy): Eukaryota > Metazoa > Arthropoda > Insecta > Coleoptera > Cerambycidae > Anoplophora > Anoplophora glabripennis. Next base: position 723,972 of record NW_019416749.1, on the reverse strand, counting down.
ATTTAAAATATAAATTTTATTATTTGTCTATTATACAAAATTTTATTTTATTTCTTCCCAATTTTTATATACTTTGACAAATATAGAGTTTAGATATCTATGTGTACCAACATATAATTCACCCTACAGTACATTTAAATACAACCACAATGATATAAGTTCAGATCAAAACTAATTCAAGGAATGCTTATTTTAAATTGGAAGATATAACTAAAAAATGACTCGATTTTAGAATAAAATAAAAGACATCTTTTTTGTTTTCACAATTCTAGAATTCTTAGTGGTAGTGCCCCCAATATATTTGTAAACCAATTCGAATGCGGTTAAATATTTAGCTTAAGTTTCATCAGTTTATGTTTTAAAAGATATTTGAATAAAAGTATGTTTCTTTTTATTGTCAGCTGTGTATTTCAAAAACGATATACGTTTATATAAATTATTTTTCTAAGAATGCACTGTAAAAGGAGTTTCACTCAATTTCACTCAATAATATATCAATTCTGTCCACACCCAATTGAGTGAAATATTCACTCCATTAGTATGAGTACAACTAAAATATGAGTGAAACTATTGCAACAGAAGTGAGTGAATTTTACTCAAATCAGAGATTCTGCTATCTATCAAGTGAGTAACTTTTGACTCTATTCTGAGTATGTAAAATCAATTAAGAGTTGACTTTTTCTCTAAATTTAAACTATTATTTATTAGTGTTTTACTCAAACTTGGTTTATGTTCTCTTTAAATTTTAATTTAAATACCATTATATTAAAGTAATAAACTACTAAGTCGCCACAGTAGTTTCTACACAGATTTGTTTTAGAGACATTTTAGGTCTCGATTAAAAGAATTGGTTAACTGATCGGACGAATAGATTGCCATAACCTGTATTGTACATTACATATGCATAAGTAAGTATAGATAACAATCTAGCTATCCGTTTATTTAACCAAATATTAATCGAGACTCCATATATTATTGTTCTAATAGTTGTAAACCACTGCATTTAAATACAATTGTCCACAAAATAACCGGATAAACGGATACTTGTCCAGCACTATACGTTACACACCACGCCACGAGATGACAATGGGGACGATGGGAATAGACGAAGTCAACGCACGACAACCATAGAATGGGATGGAGCCATTCAATAATGAGGACATTTACTCCGATTTAAGTACAATATACCAAATACGTGTTTATCTGGAGAATTTATTTAACGGGTACATATATTTGAGTGAAAGTACTCAGTTTTAATTCAAATATAATCACAAATGAGTAAAATTATCGAAATGCTCAATATTGAGTGAAAATGTACTCAGTCATTTCACTCAATGGATTTACTCCGTACTTTTTGCAAACGCTTGATACCCTGTATGTAGTACATATTTTTCATTAGACTGAATGTTATTGTCAATGTCACTTATCCTGAATTGATGCTGATTAAATCCTCACATCCTTCTCAAACTTGTACATTGCATGGACACAGGTTTTAGCACTGTTTTAGAGACTATAGATTAATCCTCAATCAAAAGAAGATATGATGAGGTGCATATTACGTAACGGAGCATTTATTGTTGCTGACAGAATGTGTAACTTTTAGGTCAGGGGTCCGTTTTTTTGGGGCGTTGGTACGTATTCCTCTGAATACAAACCTGAAGTTCTTTGTTTTTTAATCAAATAAATAATCGAGTTATAATTTTTTTTTTCACGCCGCCACTGGGCTGTGTTAACCGCCACTTTACACCTGGAATTAGCGTGGTAGGTTGTATCAGTGCGTCGCCAGTTGATTTATGTAAATCGTCTGTTAGAGAGCGATCATGGAAAATAATTTTTTAGTAGAACATATTGCTTTTATAGGTTTTGGTAATTTCTCTGAATGTTAAAACAAAAATTCTATTTGTATTTGATTCACCCACCTGCATATTATTGAGTTCATAATTTTAGAAAAAATATTTAAAATATACTATTCAAAATGTTCATATTACACAATCCTTTAGTTTAACCCTAAAACAAACTACTCTTTCTTAAGAGAAAAGGACAAAATATATAATTATATTAAATACACAACGGGATAAATATTAGATAACAAATATGGCAATTTAATTTATCTTTTAAATACGTATGTATAAACATTAATCAGTTTCCTTATATTAAGTTTATATTTCTAATTAAACAAAATGTGGCAACGTTAGTAGTCTGTACTCATTCCTAGCTACACTCCGCTACAATCAGTAGTGTTTGTCAGAAGTGCTGCTTGTCTTTATCGTATCAATTTGGGAACCCACGCAGGTTAGTGGTTATGAGATGATTAAATAGGTTAATAAATGTCAATAGATAGTCAATTTCTACAGTAAAAATAGACTGGTATCGTGCGAAAGCGTATTTGATATGCGATGGACTTCTATTTCTCGGACGACTCATCAGTATTTTGGTTTAAAAAGAGGTGTTGTCAAACCAACTTGAAAAAATTGCCAATGGATAAAGAGAGTGAAATAATTAATATCTAATACCAAATTGTAAATTGCAGTCAGTTTTTATTCGAAATACCTCAAATCTAATCATTAATAAAATTATTATAGCTATGTTCTGGCTCTTAGTGTACTTTATAGTATTTTAAAAAATGTGAAATATTCACAAATCAATAACAAACATATGATGTTAAAAACTTGATACTGTAAAGTCTATGTTTTCATAAAAAATATAAATACCAAAAGATGTAATAAAACAACTAAAATTAAATAATTAAGTTAAGAAGTTTATCTTTGTGTTTACTAGTTTAAGAACAATGTTTGTTAATTAAGATACCAATAAGCTTGTATGGTTAAGTTATTTCATTATTTTGTACCTTTCTGTTCTAGTAATGGAATCCGTAACCTTTGGAATTTTAACAGGTAAGTTTTCCATAATAATTAATTTTTGTAAATACATGGCTGCCTAATTACCAATCATTTCTAATTATGATGAGAAACGGCAATGAAAGTACAATAATTCACCCTGATTAATTGAAATAAAAATTTCTAATAAAAACTACAGGATAAATTTTCATGGCAAAACACGAAAGTAAATACATATTTTTATATATCAAACTCAAAAATAACTGTTGAAGCTGTTAATAAACGCCACTAAAGGTATGTGTGATAACCACTTAATCTTTTTATGATTCTATTGCATTATTTTCTCAATTTAACCGTTTTAATCATATCTTAATATTTTTGTAAGCCCATTAATTAGTTATTTGGATTTTACTTCAGATAAAATTATCACGTTTATATTATAATTGTAAAATAATTATAATGAAATATCTGCTAAACATGAACAATCTAAGATTAAAGTTTGTAGGACATTTTTAGATTTTTCTAGAAAATTGAGCATTGGGTTACACACCTATAGAACTAACATGTTTTTTTAATATTTTTACTAATAGTAAGGGAGATAATCCTAACATGTTAAAATGAATATTGTTATTAATTGCTAGACAACTAATTTTTTGTCTAAAAAGTTACACCTATGGCACACTCTTAGGAACATCCCTATAATAGAAAGAAAACGTTTTATCCAAATAAGTAGAGATGTCTGTAACCCGATGCCCAATTATTTTCCCTCCCATCTTAAGGAAGACTGAAGATTTTGCAAAAGAAATGATATTTTTAAATGAATTTAATGTATACTCCCCATTTATATTATAACAATTCAATTTCAGTGAGTGATACCTGTTCTCGAAATGAAAAAGATGATACAGCTGCTCCCCTGCTTCAGTTGGAGATTAAAAAGAACTTTCCACTTTGCAAGTTTTTCAGGAAGATTGTCCCTGACGAAATAGACGATATAAAGGAAACCCTCGAGTCGTGGATAAAATATGGATGCAATGTCATCTTCACTGTGGGTAAGTTAAGGTCCAAGGCAATTTAGAACTTATAAAATTTAATTTGAAATTAGTCGCCAAATTGCTAGTTATTTTTGTTGGATGGTCTAGGTGGTACTGGATTTTCCCCGAGAGATGTCACTCCAGAAGCAACAAGAGCAGTCATACAGAAAGAAGCACCTGGCATCGCTTACGCCATGGTTTCCAAGAGTTTAGCCATCACCGATAAGGCTATGCTTTCAAGAGCCGTCTGTGGGATTAACTCGAAGACTTTAATAATAAATTTTCCGGGTAGTGCCAAAGCAGCTGTCGAGTGTTTTGGATTCATCAAGGATTGCATCCCTCATGCGGTTGCACTTCTTACGAATAACATGGAGTTGGTAGCAAGTCATCACAAATGGATCCAGGAAAATCCTAAAGTAACTGTAGCTACACAATCCCAGTCTAATCAAGCAAGTACTATGGCCGCTTCGGAACCACCAAGCGGGAGCAAGGTAAATCAGTGATGAAAGTAAGAACGATTTAATGATTGAATGGCAATGATGGCAATAACCGCAGCATCCTGAAGATGTACTAAAAACGACAAAACGTCGACAGTGTATAATGCCTGGTTATTAGTTCTTTTTTTTACCTAATCTGTAGCAAGAAAAGAAAAGTAATAGCCAGAGGTCACCCACTAAGTATTAAAAAGAGAACAGCTGCCACCACAAACCCGTGGTAGTTTATGTATTTGTAAAAATGATATTTAAATATACAGTCTATGGGAAAGTGTTCCTTAAGAGGACGATGTCTAATATTCATTAAAAGAATATTGATATGATGAACTTACTATCAAAGCGCCTGTTTATCATAACTGAAAACTCGAAGTCACGAATGAATAAAATGATCAAACAACATCGGTGTTCTGCTCATAATATACTTCACATTAATTTTCCTTAAATTTCTCATTCCTTACGGCATGACATCGTTATAAATTATTTGGATTAGGTGTTACAAAATATGCGCCAGATCAGTTCTGAGAATTTTAAACGACCAATACCGAAAAAGACAATTAAACGACATTTTCTTATTTAATAACAGGAAAAAAACATTAATCTTACATTTCGCTCCTGAAAGTAATTAATATGTCTATTCGTCGTCTAAACTTAAAATAATTCTAGCACGCTTTGTACCTGAAAACTTGACTACCATTTTCTTGACAAGAAGAATTTGCTAGACATCGTAATCCCAGATGAAATGAAGTTTTTTTCCAATAAAATTGACTGCAGCTTAGTAAATGTTTAGGTATGCTTGACGTCACTGATATAACCAGCCTCAAGAATCTCATTGGAATATTCGTGGTATGTAAGGAAAAAATAATGCTCCTTCTGGTTGATTACTTGATAAACATTTGAATCAATTCGTTCATACCAACCATTTAGGTTAATGTAATTGTAAACATTTAACATGAATTTAACAATAGCACATACTAAAAGAGCACAAATAAAACCATAGAGTATACGAAACGCTAAAACTAAACGAATTTATATTTTTTGTTGGTAGACAGAGATCTTAATTAAATGACAGAAATACCGTTATATTCTGTATGATACATGTTATTATTAACTAATCAGATAAATTAATATTTTTAACCCTACCAATTAAACAGTAACCCCAATTGATATTCTTATAACTTATCCTAATGACCTAGTTAGGTTTATTTTGTTAACCTTCACATTAATTTTACTTTATGAATTAAGTTAGGACATGACTTATTTGGTAATATGTTGTGACTTAGAAAAGGGAGACTAAAAATAATTGACTTAGTCAAATCAAGGCACATTTTTCCGCAATGAAAACTAAAGTAGAAGCAAAGATTATCTAGTATTGAATTGAAATGTAACTTACCGTGTACATAGATTTTTGATCGCTTAAAGTTTTTGTTTGAAACTAAATCGGGTTTAGATTCTGGATGATCTGTAATATTAAGCGATAAGTTTTATAATTGTCATTGTTTTACAAGGTGAAACTGAATAACACTGCGAACAGAAACCGCAAATCTCCTTATCCCATGTTGGAAGTAGAAGCAGCTTTGAATATAATTCTGGCCGAATGCAAAGCGAGCTTAGAGAAGGAAGAATTGGAATTTGACAAGGCTGCAAATAGAGTACTAGCTGAAGACATCTACGCTGACGAACCAGTTCCACCATTTCGAGCCTCAATCAAAGACGGATATGCGGTGAGAGCTGCTGATGGAGTCGGCGATAGAATCGTGAGGAATGTTACAGCTGCAGGAGATTCAGTAAGCAATATTGCAATTTTGCGAGTTTCCAGAATTGCACTTATCTGTTTTAGCCTTATGAAGATAGTCTGAAAGAAGGAGAAGTGATAAGGATATCTACAGGAGCACCAATTCCTTTAGGAGCAGATGCTGTGGTACAGGTAGAGGATACAACGTTGGTTGAACAGTCTGATGATGGATCGCAGGAGGTAGTAGTTAGAATCAACGTCCAGCCCCAGGTCGGCCAAGACATAAGGTAAAATAATGAGAATTTACAACATATTTTCCAAACACATGCAAGCAAATACTTGTTTTTAAATTTGGTTCTACTGATTACATTATTTTAGATCGAGTTTTGTTCTTTTAAATCATTTGAAAATGTTTGAACTATTAGAATTGATTGATTAATTAAGATTACTGTGAATTTAAATTTTTTAAATCTTCAATGAAAATGGTCATCTTCATTTACTTTGTGTTTATATAGTATAGTCCGTACAAATAAGATGTATTTGCTTTCTTAGGGAAATTGGTAGTGATATAGCAGCGGGAGAATTGGTACTACCTAAATTTCAGCGAATATCTGTAGCCTATATAGGAGTGTTAGCAATGTTGGGAAAAACAAAAGTAAAAGTATTCAAGTAAGTTATCAATTAACATAAATAATTTAGGATACAACTACTGTTCGTTTCTGCTAATACCCTTGCAGAACATTCAGCTCTGCTGCGAGAATGAAATGAAATTAATCACTTATAACAAATATTTTTATTATAAAACTTGATTTTACTTTTCAGACGTGCATCTATTGGAATCATTTCAACAGGAAACGAGCTCAAAGCGCCTAATGAAGAACTGAGACCTGGGCAGATTCGAGATTGTAACAAAGTCTCACTAATGAATTTATTAAAACGGTACAGCTATGAATCAAACGACTGCGGGATTGCAAAGGATGAGTAAGTATAATTGGCCTAAAATGATAGGCATATTACTAAGCAAGTTTTATCATTGTTCAGTTTACATCTGCAATTCTTATGCAAAAACATTTAGCATAGCGTTTGAAGGAAGGTACCTACAAAAAGTACAAATAAAAATACACACATAATTCATGGTTACGGCTTTTTTTAAATTATGTCGATGTGTGAAATTGTGTAACTATTTAAGCTTAGGTATCCACTTACGGATGAAGCAGAGGGTATAGGCGCCAGAAACTCTACCTTTTCCAATAAGTGACCAATTAATGATATTTTAACTTATGACATTATGAAAAACAACTACCTTGCGAATTACAGCCCCGTCCAGCATCGAATTATACTCGCAATATCTAATAAACAATCGATAGATCAATAGAACTTGTTAGTTCTCATCAGTATACTCTCATTTCGTTCATAACTCTCCAAATTTCTGTCTTTCATTCAGAAGTAGTATACATTTGAGCAGAATAAACTTTGAACTTTACGAATCCCCACAAGAAAAAGTCGCATGATCTTGGTACTCGGTGGCCACTTCACTTTTACCTGAGATGAGTCCATTTCTGCTGTAACAAGTGGATAGTTCCACGTGCCGTATGACAAGTGGCACCATCCTGCTTGAACCACATGACATCCAAATTCATGCCATCCAAATGAAGCCACTAAAAGTTCAATAGTATCTCTCGATATCATTCTCCATCACTGCGTTTCCAGTCTCATTTTCACAAAATCGTACCAATCACCCCACCAGCATAAAATCCACACCACACCGTCACTATTTGGGTATACAGTGGTCGATCTTGAATGGGCCGAGGATTGTCTCTGCCCCAAATTCGACAATTTTGCTTATTCACATGCTCATAATCTGGAAATACGCCTCGTCGCTAAATATGATGGTCGTCTGGTGTCAATTCCTGGGTTAGCTGAATCTTGAATGGATGCAGATGTAGATTGTTTGTTAAAATCCGCTGCATTGTGCTTTTTGAAATGTTTAATTACAGTGACCGACGGCCCACTGAGGTTACGGGAATTTCCGCCACACTCACTCACCGTAGAGCAATATTTTCGGCTAAACGATCAGTATGAAGCCGGCATTTTTTTTATTGTTTACAACTCAACCTGTTTGTTCAAATTTCACAACTAATCTTTTCACAGTTGTTTCATTCGTCTACCGAAATTTCCACGTAATTTGCGTACAGTCTCAGCTACACACTCTCCGTACTTGTAATGAATTTTCACAACTTTCACAACGTGTTTACTATAACATGTGACCATGCACAATGCTGCCGACTCCTCGGAATGAAAATGGCGCACAATTCAAATTCCGCGTTACTTTTGGGACAACCTTTAAAAACAAAATAAAATATCTTCTCAGCTCCTAAATTTATTATTTTATATATTTTACTATTTCCATCTGAGATTTATAGTAAGTAGTTTATTTGTGTTATATTTTAATTAATTTAAGTACCAGTAGTGCTTTAACACTTTAACCTAGAGCCCTTAAAAATCATTTTAAAGTAAAATATTTGGCAAAAAAATTACGAAGTCCTTGAAAATGTTACGTGCACTCTAACAGGGCGGGTTTGAAAGTTTCTGTTTGATCGAACAATTTTTTTATCTTGAACAAATTTTAGAATACAGGTTGCTTAATAGAATTGAAATGTTCGCGCCCAATAGTTTTATGAAGTTTGCAGTATGCTATACTTGCATATATTATGTTTTTATTTCAGTCCAGACAGTGTTAAATTCGCTTTTGAAAAAGCGTTCGCAACGAGTGATATCGTTATAACCACTGGAGGAGTATCGATGGGTGAATACGACATTGTGAAGCAAGTGCTTGAGGAAGATTTCCATGCCATTATACATTTTGCTCGTGTCAATATGAAACCAGGGTAACTAAGTATTGTTAAAAATATATATTTTTGCTTTATTAGATAATGTTGCAAAGGATTATTGTTGATTACATTTTCATCTGCTACAAAATTGAGGAAAGAAAAGAAAAAATATGATTATGTTAACCATAATAGGTCTGTTTTTAGCATGCAGAACTGATTATATTTGATGGTGGTAGAAACTGGTAGCAATAAATACATATTACATGTCACTCATTTGGTTTCTGGTTGCTTATTGCTCGTCTAAAGCCGCTTTAACAAATAAAAGTAATGAAATTGTTCGGAACATGTTTTTTTCACATTCCCAAAACTCATATACAGGGTTTTCAAAAAATTTGGAACCCCCCCTCCTCTATCTCAGAAAATACTGCTCAGACAAAAAAATGATTAGAACAAAAGTTGCAGGGTTTTGAGTGGGCAATCCAACGGTGACCTTGGCCATGACCTTGACCATGACCTTCAAGGTCATTTAGAGGTCAAGTTGAAAATTTTAAATGGAACCGTATACTTTTGATCCCGGAAATGAAAAGAGCGAGGAATATCGGGTCATTTATTAAAAATCGATTTGACCTGTAAACGACCTTGAACGTCAAGGTCATATCCCAACGGAAAAATGTCAATTTTTTCCATTTCCGGGGTCAAAAATATACGGTTCCATTAAAAATTTTCAGATTGACCTCTAAATGACCTTGAAGATCATGGTCAAGGTCACATTCGAACGTAAAATTTTCCGCTCTTACTATTTCCGGGGGGTCAAAAGCATACGGTTTCATTTAAAATTTTCAATTTGACCTCTAAATGACCTTCAAAGTCATGGTCAAGGTCACCGTTGGATTGCTCACTCAAAACCCTGCAACTGTTGTCCTAATCATTTTTTTGTTTGAGCAGTATTTTCTGAGATAGAGAGGGGGTTCCAAACTTTTTAAAAACCCTGTATAATATTTACGGGATTCGCAGAAATTATTTGTATTTGTCCCATTTCTCCTTAAGACACAAGATGTTAACCTTTTTTGTGATTTTTTCGATGTATTGCATAACGTACTTGATTCCTTCTTCTCAATTTTTTAGCACAAACTAAGCTGTCTCCACATAATTTTGGAAACAAAAAGTTCGCTAATGTTTTTTGCGTACTTTTGTTAGTTGTACTTTGATTAAAAATTCATTTTAGCTATTTTTAGGAATAATTATTAATATTAAAAAAAATATGTGGAGTGGCCAATCTTTAATAAAATTTAAGGTTACTATGAATGTTGTAACAATTTTATTATTATTTTTTTAGAAAACCTACGACATTCGCTACTCTTTCGTATAAAGGACAATTCAGAATGGTTTTTGCCTTGCCTGGAAACCCAGTGTCTTGTTGCGTCACTTCTTTACTGTTTGTCGTCCCCTTACTTAGATACATAGAAAGAAGCAGGATATACCAATTTCCAGTAGTGCAAGTACCTATAGTAAGTAATGCTCAAATCAGGTAATATTAAAATAGCAGTAATCGAATTGTTTCTCGGGCTGTATGGCATGTTGAAACCACATGTCGTCTACATTCATATTTTGCAATTTATGCACAAAATACTGGATTCTCGTGTCGCGATAGAAAGCACCATTAACTGTTTTGTTTGATGGTTTTGTTCGAAAAATCATCATCCACGTGTTTCATAATCCATTCAATGAACTCTTTTCGCTCTGAGTGATCAGTAGGCTTCAGGTCAGTCAATTGAACTTTGTAAGCATGAAGATGCAAATTTTTAGTGAGAATGCGCTGTGGAGAGCTTCACGAAATGCCCAATTCTTTACCGCGGTGACGCATTGACGTTCCTAGACTCTCAGCAACATTCTCACGAATTGCTTCGATGTTTCGTATTGAAAGACTTGTTGAAGGACGACCATTGTTTAAGATCCAGTCTCCCAGATTTTTTCAATTAATCTCTTCACAGTTGATGAAGTTAAGTCACTATTCCGACTATATTTTGTATGAAAATTGCGAACTGTATCTGTCAAACCTTCATCATTTCTAAAATGATGCTCAATACTCTAAACGCGTTGTTCTTTCGCATAGCGCTCTATTTTTAATAACCCTGAACTGACATCTGTCACGTCACGAGTCACGCTGTCTTTTTTTTTCGTTAGCACAAGTAGCTCAAAATTTAAATCTTGCGGGAATTTTGGGACACTTCCTTGTAGGGCATCCTTTATACTGATATCACATTTATTTACAGAGTGGATTAATAAATAAGGATGAGAGACCAGAATACCATAGGGTGCAAGTATACAGTACTTATGGAGGCTTGAGCGCTGTTTCGACGGGCAAGCAAATTAGTAGTCGTCTTAATAGTTTAGCAGGTGCTAACGGTTTAGCTATAGTTTCAAAATGCCAGGAAACAAAATCGAACTCTAGTTTTTCAAGCAAATCAAATAAATATAACGTTATAATTTTCGATGATATTTTGAATTAGTATAATCTGTTTTATTTTTGTAAATAAAAAGCCATTTGTTTGCTCATTTTTTGTAACCATTATAACTGATATGTTTGTTATTTGCGTTTTTATTATTTCCCAGAGTAATTTCTAAAGTGATACCTTGTGAATAAACAATAGTAATCTAATAATATGATAGTAAGTGGCAATATATGTTATAGTAGCAGAAATAGGCTCGATCAAGCCGTGGTGTGCCGCTTTATGTTCACAATACACAATGCTACTGACTGCCATAAAAACACGTGCCAAACACTCCACTAAGCAAAGCGCACAAACGACAATGAAATGCACGGCTAACGTCCCACGGCAAAAAAACAGAAATAGTTCACCGGCACGCCAGGCCGACAGGATAGGCATTAAGGTGTCGCTAAATATGTACATATCGAATAAATTGGTCGATGCGAAGCTTCATATCAGAGGCAGACATGTTTTGTACAAATGTGAAAATATACAGGGTAGGAAAGTACCGATGGTCTATCTGAAGTTACGTGAGAGCGATAAAGTAAGCCATAGAAATCCATGCGATAGAGAAGGATGGCTATAATGAAGGCGTCTCATAGACACCGCCCGTCCACTTCTTATTTGTAGAAGGGCGAAATGGGCGTTGACTATTAGACGCCTTCATTATAGCCATCCTTGTCTATCACATGGATTTCTATGGCTTACTTTATCGTTCTCATGTTACTTCTGATAGACCATCGGTACTTTCCTACACTGTACATCTGAGATTACTAACGAAGTGATTTTTTTATCAGAGAGATCAGCATATATTGCGCGTTTAACGACGAGGCACAGGCTGTTCACAATAATACAATAGAATAATGTTTTAATTTTCCAATCAAAATTACTGGTCAACTTGCTTGTAATCATTTATGAAGGCTCTGTAGTAATCGATAATAATTAATTTACTAACAAAAATTAAGTAAATTTTACTCAATCTTTTCTTACGGTGGCGGTGGTTTGTTTAATAAATATTCAGTATTCATATTAGCATTTTTCATGAAAATTTTATAATATGTAAATAAAACAAATGTTTATATAAATGTTTAATAATACAAAATATATACAGTTTATAATTATTATTCCAACAGAAATATATTTACAAATATATAACATTTTAAAATTAGTCTAAATTTCAAAAAGCTGCATCATGTTATATCAATATCATCTTAAGATATTTATAACCAAATGAAGGGGTAACATTTAGGTTACTGACTTATTAATTAATCAAGGTAAGTGCGAATTTCTCTTATTTTGAAAAATTTAAATGGCAGACTTTATTTGCTAAACACAAAATTTATCTGCACAAAACAATATTTATACGATTTTCAATATGTGAAATGGTTTACACCAAATTTTGTCTTGTAAATCGTAGTTTGTTTTCGGAAACCTAGTTGTTATTGCTATATCCAGGGTTTGTAATGCTCGGTTGGACAACACAAGAGGTTGGTATTCGAGGGTGCCTCCAATTTCAACAGAAGTTTCTTGATCTTGTTTCCTGAAATGTGAATAAAAAATGTTTTACAAATTTTAAAAACGTGAAGAATTGTTTAAATTTGTATGTCTGTGATACAGAACCAATGCACTAGCGTAGCATATTTTTTTTAATTCATATTCGGAAAGAACATTTTTTTCAACAATTTCTCCCTGAAAATAATTAATGAAAACAAAGAAATGCAGACGACTTCAGGAATAGCTTTAAAGTAAAAAAGTTTAGTTTTACTTACTTACACGTGGTCTAATATTATTATCTTGCTGGTAACATCTACACTTACTCATTCAATTTAGGTGTCGAAAATAGTAATTCTGGTAAGATCCCTTGAGGACTGACAGTGAGTACTTTGATGCCCATGGGCGACAATTCCTGTCGTAGAGCCCTACTGGCCCCTTCTACTGCGTACCGACTAGCTGCGTAAGCCACCAGGCCAGCCCCTAAATTCTCAGTGGCACCTAAATTAACGATACGTCCGCCAGCATTGCGAAGGAGGCTCTGGAACTTCCTGGCTGTTCGCAGGATGCCTATCACGTTAGTTTTCAGCATAGCATCCCAGTGTGCTATGTCCTGCTGGTCGAGGCGACCACGGTACGAGAGGCCGCTGGTGTTGATCACCGCCCATATGCCTGTAAATATATTTATTGATAATACAGTTGTTAATGTTAAATTGAAGTTCTTTAAAAACCATTTAGAATGGAAAATATAACAATTACAGCTAAGGATTTGTAAATGCTTTGATTCCAACAACTATCTTGCATGTCGGGAAGCGATAAGCTTGGAAGTTTTCCTTAGGGTGTTGCAATTCCAAATTTTTGGTTTAAGTGCATTTTGACGAATAACCTGTGAAAGGCCTAAGCGCGTAAGCTTATGCACATATTTTTAAATAATCAATTTGTAATAAAAACTTGTTAAAACTTGTTTGGAATTGTTTACCATTGCTAAATGGACTGACAAACATTGTTCGGGCTATTTTGGGATCATCAACGGATTTTTTAGCAGCTAGCTTTTGGAATTCTTTATTGTAAGAACCTTTAAGATGTTTTGGAGAAATGAATAGAAAGAGAACGTGCCGGGTATGACAAAAATGCTAATGCAAATGAAAGAAGAGAACTAATGAAATGGCGAGTATGAGGAAAATCAAGCTCAGAGAAATTGTAGGTAGTCGACTGGACAAGCACATCTGCTTACACACAAAGTTAGAATATAATCTGGGAAGAGAGGAGAAGAATACTTTGGGAAGAGTCGAAGGGTGAATAGGTCGATCAGCTAGCAGACTTTCAGACTTTGTACAGCTGACAAAGCTGCTTATTAAACAAATAGACGGTTAATAGTCAAATATTTAGAGTAAACTTTTCATATAATCATTAACAAAATTGTTATAAATAAATTATTGCAAGCCTGAGCCTCACAATCAGATTTAGATCATCTAGCAACACTATTGTGGAGAGGAGGCCATAAAAAGCTATGATAATATAGAAAACTTTTTTAGTGACATGTCATAACAAATTGTAACTAATTCGAATAAATAACAGTTACAACAGTTACAATTTCATTTACAATTTGATGCCTTTAGCGAAGAGCACGATCCTTTATAGAATGAAAGGATGAAAATGGCCATTCCTTGAAAATTTATGCTAGATAACGTACACAAGAAATATAATCGTACACAATTGCCAATAATACGGTATAATCAGTAGCTGGAATAATTACGGTCAGGTATATTTAATTTTCTAAGCAATTTGATGCATTTACACCGCACATGGTTGCTTATAGAATAAAAATGTTCATTCCTTGAAAATTTACGCTAGACATTAACAATTTAAAACATATAATCGTACACAAACGCCAATAATACGCTGTAATGAGAAAAGTGTAATGAAGCAATTAATTTCTTATTCAAAACAAAGAGTAAGAAGTGGAAATATGGTAAACAGTTCCAATTAAATCAGTTTCAAGTCATGAAATTGATTCAAATCAAGTACGGCAAGCTCAGTTATTGAAAAAATTGGACATATTAATCGGTCTTTGCAATTGAATAGAATTATGATAATTTCTGAATGATGACGACTTTTTTTGTCACAATGCCCATGCGTTATCCAAGGGTGTCAAAGAATTTACACAAATTTCTGAAGTTGGTAATACTCGTCAAAATAAGAGAAAAAGTTAAATTAAAAAGGAAATAATTTTTTCCACCATTGATCCATTTAACATAAAAAATTTATAAAAGAAAATCAGTTGTGAATAATTTAACTTTTAGAATGCATTGATACATTTTTGCTTTTGCTCAAACACCTAGAAAACTGTTGAGTTTGTCGATTTGAAACCTCTATCTATTTTATTTCAAATTTTCAAAACATTTCGATGAATATCTTATCTAATATGGATTAGGTTACTAGGTAACAAAATGGAGGCGAGGAATGTTAAAAGTACCGCAAAATAGAAATGCTCTTTTGGAAGGAAATGCTAATTATTGGAATACTACTGTGTAGGTAACTTTGACATGGATTTCGTATAATTTATTTCATAAATTGCAAAATAAAAAAAATGGAAGGTTACTATGTCGTATCAACACCTGCTATTTTGAATACCTGCGTAACTACGCGTTTTCACCAGTGGCGGCTGGTGCGGAGGAGCTCTGGAGCGCCGCCTCCCCTGGTGAAATTTTCATATTAAAAAAAATTAATTTAAAAGTTAGTTTACAATGTTATCTAGATATTTATATAGTCTTATGAAACAGGAAAGTAACTCGACATGCAAAATTCTTTGCAAAGTGTTTACAGCGGTGGTCATGATTACCGTAGCGCAGCAGCAAAAACGGGGGGGAGTTACTCATATTTTCTATGCAGTTTGGGCTCTGTTTAGTTCGTCCGTAACAAAATAATAGCTATTCACAGTTTCCTTCTTTTATTAAACAAAATTTGTTTACGAGTGCTGTAAAATTTTGTTACTTAAGTATTGTTTCTTGTGTTTTTTTTAAAGATTGTTAAGGTTTAAATTAGACTGTAAAGATAGACTAACAACACTTGCAATACTATCTATTGAAAAATGAATGTTTTAGCTGTCGTTTAAAATTTTTCCTGAGTACGACTCTGAACTCTTTTAAAATACCTTTGGGAGGAAGTCATAATAGTATAAAAGTCAATACAGCACAAAATATCCAACCATTTTTTTTAATCAATAATTTAAAAAAGTACCTAATAAAAAAATAATACGAATTTATGAAATTATTTTTATTATTTTTTTATTATTTCTAATTAATATCGCTAATAGTAGTAAAGAAAATTGTTGGATATTTTGTGCTATATTGACTTTTGTACTGTTATGACTTCCTCCAATAGATATTTTGAAAGCGTTCAGAGCCGTACTCGGGAAAAATTTTAAATGATAGCTTAAACAAGCTAAAAACCTTTTTAAGCGATTACAATAGTAATATCATCTAATTCAGAATTAAAAATGACTTTAGATTTTGTCATAAAAATAGCAGCGACGTATTTAAAAAAAAATAACCTGATGATGGCCCCTCGAAGACTAAACGTCGGATTGCAAAAATGTTGACGCCATTGGATATCGCAAAAAAATTGGCAGTTAAATATGTAATTTATTTTAATCGTAGTTAAATAAAGCCAAAAAAAATAAAACGATTTTGCAAAATCTCGTGTTTTTCCAGATATCTGGAACTACGCGGAATTTTAAAACTTTCTAAACGGCATATCGTTAGGTATACAAAAACACAACTTTTTTCTAATTTGGGCCACCCCGTATCTCTTACCGTTTTCTAGATCCTAATGCTATCCCATCCTTATCTTGGACACACTGTATTTGATTTTTTTTCAATATATACATATAGGTACCTAAATTTTTCCGCCCTTTCTGAAATGAAATTTTAACCATTAAACTCTTTAACTTCTCGTAGATTACATGTTAACGACATCCATGGGTATTTTTGGCAAAAAAATGACTATTCTAGGTAATATACAGGATGTTTCATAATGATGTGCAAATATTTTAAGGAAGTGTTTAAAAAGTAATTTTTTGGGGGGGGGGGGGTACTTCCAATACATTTTTTCGATTTGAGCCCTTCCCTGAGAAAATATTCAAATCTCGAAATGGCCGAAAAAATTACCTGGCTTTTATTGATAAAAAATAATTTTTGCAACAAGCGTATCAAAAATGACGATTTTTGCTCGTAAACCATTAAGTATACGAAAAAATGAGAAGTGTAAAAAAGTTTCTAAATGAAATGTACTATTAAAAGCTATTTTTCTTGTTGAAATTGGCTGACGTAGAAAAAAGTTGTCAGAGAAATAAAACCAAGGGGTTCTAATTTCTTTCAGTCAAAGACATATACCAAAAAATATCATTCAACTAGTTAACGAGTATCGAAATTCAAATTTCTAAGTTTAACCGTTTTCGTCAAAAAAAATAAAAGCTAATTTTTTCGGCTATTTTGAGATTTGAATATTTTCTCAAGGGGAGCTCAAATCAAAAAATATATTGGAAGTACTCCCTTTAAAATTACTTTCTAAACACCTTAAAATATTTGCACATCATTATGAAACACCCTGTATATAAAACAGATGCAAGAACGGCACTTTGAAATTAAGGTATTACTTCTCTGTGCATTCTCACATTCAGAATGTGATCCGCCACTGATATTGTCTACAAAGAAAGCACATACCATCCTCGCCGGCAGGAAGGTGGGCCCTGATAATGTCAACAGCTTCGTGAAGGAGGTCTTCTCTGGTAACGTCCAGCGGTAAAGCGATGAGAGCGCCTTGACCCTGAATGCTCTCGCGGTGCTTCTGCCAAGCCCGGATGACCCTGGAGGATGCCGAGTCGTCCGAAGAACCAGAGGAGGCCCCCTCTTTTAGGCCCGCGAACACACGGAAACCGCGGTTGGCCAGGTGAAGCGCGATCTGTAAAAAGAAATTCTTTGTTGTATAACATTTTTTTTCTAAAAATCTCTTTAGTTTTTCAGATAATTTTAGATTTTTTTAATAGAGTTGGCCTCCACTGGAGCATAAATCTAAACGCTTTCATGAGCTAACAATATAATAACAAACAATAACGAAAAAATGGGAACTGCTTAGTATTTAGATAAGCAAGCAAATTATTCCACATAACATTAGCATATGTTATTTAGCTCGTTATTTTTTTTAATTATTGAATTTGAAGAACAGTTTTTCAAATATTGTTAGTTAACCGGCCGCTTTACGGCCGCGCCCTTACCTGTAAGCCGACGGCATTGTCGCAAGATGTGACCAAGACCGGTTTGCCAGCACCTGGAGCATTCTCCGAGAGTTCAGATCCACCGGTAGCGCGTATCTTACACAGCAGGTACAACAACAAGGCCCCAGCTATGGAAAAGAGGGCCACCAGCTGCAGAGCCAACACCAAAGCCGTCTGCTCGTCCATAGTTGAACAACTGTAAAAAAATAGCAGCCTTTAAAAAATTGTTTAAATGTTTAACATTGGTTGGGAATTGATTTTCTGATTTCATGAACTTAGAACCAAAGCAAAGCGTACGTAGACGTACACCAACAATGCTTATGCAAACGGTTAGAGTTTTAATCTTTTAATTTTTAATCTGTTAAACCGAAGCAAGTAATAAAGAATTTGTTTTAACAAATGTTACTGAGAACTGAAGTCAAAAGGATAATAGAAACTCGTTACGTTATCGACTACCTATGTCTCAAATATTTCCGTCGAAGTTCTTTACGAAATTCATAGCTGCCCACCCACAAACGCCAGAACCGCAGTAGATGACACCGCCATGCCAGAGCTGCCAGAGGCCGATGTTAATCGGGAGCAGACTGCAAAAATAGAAAATTTACTCCAGTTTCGAATTTCGAAAAATGAAAATTTGTCCGAAAAATGCGAAATTCAAACAGGGAAACCGCAACACAAAACCACACTATCACGACAGATTACAAGTCCGCTTCAGGCGACCACATTTCAAAGATCAGCAAAATTCAAAGAGGCCAATTGTCCAAACCTAACGCAAACTTTGCTAGGGAACCTCTGCGGATCCAATAAAACATGGGATTGAACGTCGACCCTGATACCTTGCAGTTCATTAACCAGGAACTGATGCCTGGCCAATACCTGTGGTAGGACTCAAATTTTCTAATTACATTATATACAACCAATTATGAAACATATTTTATTTTTTCAATAAATCGCAAACCTTACAATTCAAAAGATGTTAAAATGTTTCACAAATTTTTGCGTGCACGTTGCTCCCGGCCTAGACCTCAGTTCTAGAGCCCCTTCCCATCAACCGTTGTCCAATCATGCGGTGAAGATCAAAAAGGAGAAAATAAGCTCCCAAATTCATAATAGACCAGGGTCGATAATTTTTGAAACCAAAAAAAATTATAGTAGGATGAAACCGATTGGAAAAGAAAGAGAATATAACAGAAATTAAAGGAAAAATAATTTACTGGCGATCTGAGGTCGGAAAGGGGTAGGGGGGAGTTTTTAAGGGTAAAAACGGTTTCCCTTGATTTCCAGAAAAACTACAAGTCTTATGGAAAAGAGTTAAATGGCAAAGTTGTAGGTAATAAAAAGATCTACAACTTTTGTATTTACACTTTTTTCACATAACCTCAAAATTTATGTGAAAAATTCAAATAACCAAGTTTTTNTACATTTTCTCAATTTTGATTGAAATTTTTGATTATATTTAAACTGCAACCGAGTACTTTCACTCAAATTTAGGTACTCCCTAAATAAATTCTTCACGTAAACTCGTGTCCCATTAGGTTATCTCGTAACCGTGGCGTGGTGGATGGCAGTATGGCGTATTACAACCAATTATGAAACATATTTTATTTTTTCAATAAATCGCAAACCTTACAATTCAAAACATATTAAAATGTTTCACAAATTTTTGCGTGCACGTTGCTCCCGGCCTAGACCTCAGTTCTAGAGCCCCTTCCAATCAACCATTGTCCAATCATGCGGTGAAGATCCCAAAGGGGAAAATAAGCTCCCAAATTCATAAGGACTAGTAGAAGGTACTTACCGACCTCGAAACCAGCGCTAGGCAAGGCATAAATAAAAGACAATGATGTACACAAAAGTAACCATACTCGAAGAGTCCACAAAAATGTCTAATAATAAACTTTTTCTCTAAAAATTTGGTTATCTATTACCAGTTTTAATTTGGCAGATTAGAACTGGGATATCTAATCATTTTTTAGATATCTAAAAATTAAATATTAATTCATTTTGATTCACAGTTAACGTCTATTTTATAAATTAACAACACTTAATTAGTTTCTGGAGGGGCAAATAAATTCCATGGTCTAGTCGAGCAGCTTTTAACACTTTATAATTAGATTTCTCCACGGGGAGCAAACCGTCGAAATTGCTTTCGGCCATTGAAACTTTACACAAAATTAACTGACACGCTGTCGATAAATCGATTAATGTAGAGGAATGGTATGAGTGGAAAAGCTGAAATATAACTTTTAAGTACAGGGTGTGCTGGAACTCCGTCAGAAAACTCCGGGAGGTGATTCTATGGATTAAAATAATAGCAGTATGTAATAAAAATTTACAGAACACCCTGTATAAACTAATTTAATTGTTTAGAGTACACAAATAAGTTTGATCCCATCGTCCCATGGTTCATAAAATGTACGGTACTACTATCTTTCTCTCATACGTTTTAGATAGTATAAAATACTAGAAGCACATTTGTATTAAGTATGCTGAAAAAACTGTTGCATAAAAAAGTTGTTAAATAACACAGGCCGACAAAATTTGGCCAACCTTCTAACTCGGAAACCAGAGTGTACTTTTCCGAAGGATTTTTGTGCGCTGAAGATCCAAATTTCCCAATTGGCTCTGGTTTCCGAGATATCCTAACCTAAAAGTGCCAAAATCGCAATTTTTGACATATTTGAGGTTATGTTAGATGGATAGGTAAATTTTTTTGCTAAAAAATGGAGTCTTAAAGTACTATGCATACTCTTTAAAACGCGCTTGGATTTATACCGGTATCATTTATCATCTTTGATAAATCGTATTTTGAAATTTAGTAGTTTAACTTATTTCCTGATTTTTGAATATACAGGGTCGGAAAGTCCCCATGGTTCGTCGGCCGTTACGTGAGAGCGATAAAGTAAATCATAGAAATCCGTGCGATAGAGAAAGATGGCTATAATGAAAGCGTCTAATAGTCACCGCCCATTTCGCCCTGCAATAAATAAGAAGTGGATATTTTTTGTTATTGTATTAGCAAAAAAATGTACCTTACCACGTAACATACACTGTAAAAAAATAGGTGTGAGTGAAAGGGTCGGAATTAATCCATTGAGTGAAATTATTAAGTACATTTTCTCAATTTTGATTGAAATTTTTGATTATATTTAAACTGCAACCGAGTACTTTCACTCAAATTTAGGTACTCCCTAAATAAATTCTTCACGTAAACTCGTGTCCCATTAGGTTATCTCGTAACCGTGGCGTGGTGGATGGCAGTATGGCGTATGGTGTGCTTTGTAATTGTTCAAGTATCGGTTTATCTGGTTATTCTAGTGAAATCTGAAAGTTAATTTACCACAGATTATTGAACCTATCTGGATATATTTTCGATATTTTCAAATGTTTATTTATATAGTCCGTTTAAATGTATATTAATTTCGGGTAATTTTAATGGTGCCGTGAAGATGGCACCACTTACATATTGCTTCTGTAATCTTGACCACACTTTATAAGGATCCATTAGATGCTCCAGAAAAGCGTGATCGGCAGGAGAACAGGCCTTAGCCGGCGGGTCTCGGCAAACGGGTCTCAGCCAGGACAGGAGGAGGCCCCGCGAAGTGAATTAATTTCAACAGGTAAGGTTTCAGTTTAATCATGATTTTGAAGTGTTTAAGCTCAAAAAACGTGACTCTTTAATTTTTATCAATAGTTTGACTGTTTGAAACAAAGAAACGGTTCGCTAGATCGAGATGAAACTTCACAGGGTTTTTCTGCCGATACGACCATTTTTCACCTAAATACAGTCTGTCAAAAGTCACGGAAAAATTTCGCAAATTCTTTTGACCCTTTAATTTTTTGCATTATTGTACCTATTTCAAACAAAATTAATGGTGGCGTGGGTTGTAATCATCTCTGAAGGCTCTGAAGTTCATTTCATATATTTTAATGTGACTTATAAGTAAACGAAAATACCGAGTTAACAAAATCGACTAGGTTTTAAAAACGCGCCACATTTTTAAACGAAGCACTGTGCATATTCAGAAATTCACTGCAGGAATGTTAATGACAGTACATACATTTACTTATTATTGCCTCGTTAGCAGAAACGGCTTAACGTTTCCAAGTTAATAATAAAAAGTGAGCGTTAACCAGCTACAGGAGACTGCTAATTACTAAGTGATGGTGGTGTTGACCGACTTTCAATAACACTCACGATGCAGTGCGTGAGTTCACTGACATAGTCGCTTACAGCCTTGTTTATGCTTACAATCATGAAAGTCCTTTTATGGAAAAAAGGCACAACCTTAATTAGTAAAGTCGGGACTGTTGTATAGGGTGTGCCAATTTTGTCACTTATTGGAGAGGTTCTAATATTTTTCGAGGTGATGACAAAATGCAGTTAACACATCACATTGGTAAATATTAACGAGTCATTAATATTGGTGTGGCCAAGATTTAGGGAATTTTCGTTACCAGTACCAATGTTGGGTTGGATTTATGGAGGTGAAGGCTCTGTACAATTTTTAAAGTGAACATAGTAAGATACAAAAAAATAGACAAAAAGAAACTGTTTCTCCAAGTAAGATAATAGAAACAGTTCTCTATGTTTCAGATAAGCTGTTCAGCTTTGGCAACGCCAAAATCTTAAAACGGGAGTTCTATTTAAAAAATTAATACAAATTATTTATTTTGTTAGCCCATAATTTGTCCATGCATATGCACCACGGGTTAAATAGAATATAGGTAAACTGTTTTTTGAACCAATCAATAATACATCATTCGAGTACTTTTGTGGGTACACATGTTAGCAAATGACCCATTTTTAAGCATTACGTCAAGAGCGCCAGCAGGACGCTGCCGGACGTACCAGCGTTCCAGGAAGGGTCTACGGCGGTCTGGCGCCGGCGACCAGATACGGACTCATATACGTACGACCGACTCCACACACAGGGGACTCTCCAACGAACACTCACCCCGTCAACACGTCTTTTTCTATACAACTTAGTTTTCAATAAAATACTTTATTATTACCGTTGAGAGAGCGTTTTATTCTTGCTGTACAGCGAAAGCAACCCTCACTTTAAAACCCCTTATTTTATCAAACATCTAAAAAAATAAATGATTTATCTTGAATAAAACAACTTTTGAGTGCCGTTAACTATTCAAGGGAGCAAAATTATATAAATCGGTTTATTTTTATTTCCAGACACTCTTCTTTGTTTTGCTTCTAAAATTTTTTATATTCAGGTTTTGTTCTCATACGATCGATTACTATTGATAATGATTAAATCGCAATATGAACCGACGATAAACTAATTAGCATATTTCTGCCTTTCCTGTCTTCTGAATAAATGTAAAAGAGAAAATAAATGCTAATGAATTATTCACGCGTATGATGTTGAGCAACTGCGAATAGGTATATCATAGGTATTTAAAATATGTGCTGCTGTTGAAATGCTAACAATAGGAACATTAGATAAAGTAGATAAGAAGACAACAAATAACATAATGAGAAAAATAAACAAATAATTGCATCATAACTTTAACACTGCACATTCTTTAATGCTATAATTAACATGATTCGTAGTAAAACGCTTTAGATAAGAATTGAATTTACATTCTTGTGATGACGGTGTAATACAACAATAGCTTTACCTAAGACAATAGTGGCTGATGTTCATTTTTCTCGACCTTGATGAGAACTGAATATTACGTGCTAAATAGTGTGTATTGTTAATTCTCGTATGTGTTTTTATGATGCAATCTTTTATAAATATTATTTTTTCTGATTATCACACCCTGAGAAAGGTAGTCATCGATCTGTGTGTATCACAGCATACAAATACTGTTAGATCACTTAAAGCGTGTAGCTGAGACTGTGCGCACATTACGTTGAATTTTCGGTAGAAGGCACGTCTCAAATGAAACAACTGTGAAAAAATTATTTCCACAATCAATGGCACAATCCTGATCTTGTGGGGTGGAGCCTCGTCGTGCTGGAACCATAGGTTTCTCCTTAGCTGCAAAGGCACATTCTCCAAAAGTGCAGGAAGTTCTTCTTATAGGAAATTTAGGTAACTCACGCTGTTCAATGTATGTTCATAAAAATAAGGCCCATACATTTACTCCAAAATGGCATTGGTTTTGGACTGGATTTACAATGTGGGGATTTCCAATGGACCAGTAGTGTTCGTTGCGCCTGTTTGGAAACCCATTACTGACAAACCGAATTTCATCCGTTCAAAGAAAGTGCTGAAAAAGGTTCTGAGCAACAGTTTCTACATTTACGACAATTTGAGCTATATATTTAATTCTGTTTTCAATGTGACGCTCAGGCAAATACTCCAAATTGTGAATTTTGTAGTCAAGATATCCCAGTCTTTAAAATTCGTTGAACGGCTGATTTATCCAAATTCAATTCCCGGCTAGCCTGCCTTATAGAATTTCATTGATTTTGTTCGAAATACTGTAACAGTCTAGCTGTATTAACATTGTTTCTTACCCTTCGGTCAATTATTTGATTTTTCCGAACAGAAAATGCATCTGCATTTCATCGCAAGGTCGCCTCCAATCTTGCAAAGGTTCTATGATTAGGTATGAGGCGCTCTGGACACCTTCCTCGATCTAACTCAACAGCTCTTCTTGCATTTTTTTGTGACTCGCCGTAAATCAGCAACATATCAACTTTTTCTGAATGAGAAAACATTTTGTAAGTACAAAAGCTATACGTTTGACGTTCATATTGAGTAATGACAAGTATTTTGTGACATTTATGCTCATTAAACAACGAACATTCAATTATTTTCCAACGACTACTTGATAAAAAATTATATTGATCTGCGATGTTTCAGAAAATTATAAGTTTCAAAAACTTTCGACGTGACAGTTTTGCTTGGGGACATACTGTAAAAGTATTGTTATGGATCTGAAGCGAATGAGGTTAATTGTAATGTTTTACAATATCACTTCAGCCGTCGGCAAGAAAATGCGATTGGCTTATGAAAATAATCAATGTAATATGAAAGTCGGCACATGTTTTGACATGATGGCAATACAAATGTGTCATAGGTGGAAAGAGAAATTCGATAATTTAATACTAAGCACGCGGGCAAGTCGACACCTTACAATAACAGCGAAATAATTATGTTTTGAAAAACAGAATTATCACATTTCTCTTTTCACAAAATCGCATATTGATTAAATATCAACGTAGTTGGCAAATTATAATCAAGTTTCGCTTATCGCCGTTTCAGTAGTGAAACGAGAAAGTAAAAATAGCATACATTAAACATAAGTTCGTCATAATGTGAATAGTTGTTTTTAATTTAAAGTAGTGGGAAAAAAATGTTAAAGTATATCTGGTATGTAGTATAAAGTATATCTGGAGAATTGGGGAAGTAAAAAAGGTTAAAGTATTAAATACTCGGTAGGTACTTGTTTTCACAAAATTATAAAACCCTAAAGTCTAAAGTAATGAGCGATGGTTTATTTTCGTATTGGTCTAATTCTTTTATTTTTAAGATTCCGTTTTAAATGCAGTCTTCTATGTAATATGTCCGATGTACATGCGAGCTATTTTAACCATAATTGTATTGTAATAGACAAGAGGTACAGGACAACATTTTGTATATAATAGGAGAATATTAAGATAAGTAGTATGAAGCTCAAGGATAAGAATTTCCCATAGAACATAATGTATGATTGATATAAATGAACCACATTGCAAAATATTTTAAAGCAATCGATTTGCTTCGACTTTTTTCTTGAAATTGCCCAAAATATACATTTAATTAAGTCTCTCTTGATCCGATAAATGCCTACTAACTCCAGTTTATGTAACGGAATTTCCCATAAATATCTGTTTATTAGGCCGGATTGTTATGCACAAACACGAAACCGATTTATTTATTGGGGATCGCTATATTGACATGAATTTGTAAAGCTGCTACGATAGCGATCAGTGACAGCTCGGTATTTAAATTATAAACAACAATTAATCAAATTACGGAGATTTATTGGATTGGAATGGACTATGATACAGCAGGCTCTTAGTCAAAATTTAAATTCGGAGTACGGGAAAGTGAGGAACATCTATTGAGGATTACAAGAAATTTTAGACATTTTTGCACTTTTATTTCATTTTAATAAAACTTACTTGTATAAGTTAGTATGTATTTAACAAATATTTAATCTGTGGTAAGTTTGTTTACAGCTACTAAAAATTGTCGAGAATAACAACTCACGTATGAAGTCAGCATAATGTATGTTACAAATACAATTATGATAATTTTTCTCTTTACTCATTTGATTACTAGTGATTATTGCCAAAATCACGTGCAGAAACTTCACAAATATAAAACCGAACGTAGTCTTTTTATGGCTGGAAGAAAAAATAAAGTTTGATGTATATGTGAAAGATTATTATTTTTTTTATATAGCAGGTGCAAATATCTCTACTCAGGAAATAAAATGCCGCCTCTAATATCTGCTTCAAGATAATAATTTTCTAAACGAAAACAAAAAAATTTAGACGTTCTCAAAATCCAAGGAACGTTTATGATACACTGACCTACTTTTCTATTTATATGAAACCCATTAATTATTATTTAAGAATAAAGTTACATGCTGCGCAACAGAACGAAACTATGTTGCTGTTGCTGTATAAATTATAATTATACGTTATTTCACTGCAAGGAAACAAATTCTGCACATATATGTTGACTAATTACAAATATTATGGAGCACTTCTAATTACTTGGCGCAAGAGGCAATTAAATTTTAGAAAACGAGGAAACACGTTGCAATTTGTTAAACAATCGGAGCAACCTCTAGAAAATCATACATTAATGCCCCTGCACTATTGAGAAACATAGTAATATATTCTATAATTAACGAAAATAAAATTCCCTTTCAGTTAATTTTTAATTACGAGATGTTTCAAATGCTACTGATTAATTATTTTCAGTAACTGTTTATTGGAGTGCTTTTTACAATTTAATAATGTGTTCTTTCATATGCGTATCAGTTATGTTGATTGGATATTTCAAAATTGTAAGGTTTATTTTGTGTTGTTCGGCGAAAATACTTTTGTATATATGGAATTTATGTAACACCTAATTAGAATTTATTTAATTAGGTTCATTCTTCTGTTATCCTTCTGGAAAAAATGTAACAAAAAAATTCAGTTTTTAAGTAACTATCTATAATACAACATTAGTTAAACATTGTGTTACAAAGATATTGTACTATTTTTTTAGAACACGTTTTTCGACATTTTGAATGAAACAGTTTCTCATGAATAAAGATCTATCTCTAATAAGTAACCACCATTTTTACTTTTTACTATTAAAGATACATTTCTTAATCTTGATTGCTTCCAAAAGAATTCTATTCAAAAGTGTGTTAAAAAACGTTAAGTATTTATAGGTATCTATCTACGTGTTCTGTAACATAATTGTTTGGATTATTAAGTAATATATTNGATAATTACCTGAAACGAAATATTACCACGCCCATGGCCGGTTCTTATCTCGGGGTTTTATTACTCTCTTTCATTTCCAAACAGACTATAATTAGAATTTATTTAATTAGGTTAATTCTTCTGTTATCCTTCTGGAAAAAATGTAACAAAAAAATTCAATTTTTAAGTAACTGTCTATAATACAACATTAGTTGAACATTGTGTTACAAATATATTGTACTATTTTTTTAGAACACATTTTTAGATATATCTCTAAAAAGTAACCACAATTTTTTTTACTATTAAAGATACATTTCTTAATCTAGATTGCTTCCAACAGAATTCTATTTAAAAGTGTGTTAAAAAACGTTTACTGCTATGTACTTATAGGTATCTATGTGTTCCGTAAAATAATTGTTTGGATTATTAAGTACATATTTCTGAAAAAAATAATATACTTTAGTAATGAAAAAATAAAAAAGGAACAATAATGTGTTATATACCATAGTATGAAGAATTAAAAACTCTATAATTTCAAGGTATGTATACATGTATGTTTTTTTGTGCCTTGAATCAATTAAAAATTAATAAGATGCCAATTAAAACTTTTTTATATTAATATTATAACATATCATATCCATATGCCATGATATAATATGAGTTGACAGCTGTGATCACATTGCTATAGTAAAATATAGAATTTCATTAGTTAATTTTGGTTTGTTTTTGTTTGAGGGATTAGAAGTAGATTTAATTCCCGAGATATTATAAATGACAGCTTAGTGGCCAAAATTATAAAGTACATTTTAGGATTATAGTGCCATTCACTCCGACTTCAATAATTATTATTGCCAACTTTAAACTTTGTGGCCTGAAAAGTAGCTAAACGAGAAATTTGGAACTTGATATGATAATACGGTCATATCATAGACTGTCTTTTCAACTCTCGATGATTTTTAGATTAACGTAAAAATGGAAGAATGAAAAATTTGTATGTATACTTGCATACCTAACATATTACTAATGAGAAATGATATGCAAAGGAATTATTAGACACCTAAATTAGATCATTCTACAAATTTCTAAACTAGATGTTATTTTGTGTAACTAATATAAAGTATATGGACTGAGCAATATTTTAATAATTAGAAAAATAGTCGTGTTTCGGTGAATTCCCTTTATTTGTCAAATTCATATGGTAATGAAACGTATTATTAGAAACGTATTGGAAATTTCCACGAACTACTTACTGCTGCAGAAAGTATTTGCGGTGTACGATTCAGAAAATAATATTTATATTGAAACGTTCTTATTTCTCTTTGAAGTGAACTGAAACTCTAAAAGCAAATAATTGGACGGGTATCACCAAGTAAGTTTTATAATAATAGTCCATATTCTGAACTAAAACGTTTATTGTAAACAAAAAATTTAGCAAAGTAATAGAAAAAAATTTCAAAAATGACTTATTGTACCAATCGTTCCCTTTCTAAAAATTTAACAATCATAATCTTTATTTTGGAATTATTGAGAATGACATTAAAAATATTTAATGAAATACGTCATCAACTCGTTGCTTCTCTGTTTATCCATGCAGCCACAAAGGTTAATTCATAATTTTCTTAAAAGTGCGCGATATAAAGTGTTTTTATGTATTTTGTATTTGTCTGCCTTCTTCAGTGTGGGATTTTTTGGTTAGACAGATCTTTTTCATACATTTTTTAAATTTTTTCACAGGTGGCACAAAATAAAAAAACTAGCTCAGCCCAATTCCCCCTCCCCCACCCCCCCTAGTTCCCCCAATTATACGTTTTTTCCCCGGGGCTCCAGATTGTCTTGTTATCTATCACAACTATCACTGTTTTCATATAAAATATTGAAAATTTATATTAAGAAAAATCATTTCATTCACTTTCATACTTTATATATTATTAAATTCTGCACAAATATAATTGCCGTCTCCACATTTGCCTCGCATATGCATTTTTATTCTGAATAATTTTTTGTATACTTTTGAACTTGTACAGAAAAATGCGTTTTACTGACGCAAATTTGATACATGTTTAAGTCTTACAATTAACTCAGAGTAACTTTTCCTAAACCATTTTTCAACATCTTCAATAACGACATTTGAAATTAAGTGAGTTTCATTAGGCAGAAGATTTTCTTCGATGTTGACAGTCAAAATGACCCTTCAAGTGAAAAAATTATTTTTGCTTCGTACTTCCCTTGATAACTTTCACACTAAATGGCACAAATTTTCACACCTTTTACTCTCCTGTTAAATGAAAAAATGGGTTCATTTTTTACTCGTACACCACCTCCTTTAAATAGTAATTAACAACCTTAACTTTCTTAAGTAGCAATAAGTTTAAAATGTATTCAGAAAGGCTAGACGTTGGTAGTAAAATTATGAATTATTAAATAATTAATTAATAATAATGAGTAAGAAAATATCTCTAGAACATAAACTAAAATGACTGC
This sequence comes from Anoplophora glabripennis, assembly GCF_000390285.2. Lineage (NCBI taxonomy): Eukaryota > Metazoa > Arthropoda > Insecta > Coleoptera > Cerambycidae > Anoplophora > Anoplophora glabripennis. Next base: position 693,866 of record NW_019416749.1, on the reverse strand, counting down.
GAATTCATGTATCAATCTAGTAAGTAGTGCTCAATAAAAATGATTCAAGTGGAATTTTTAATAAGTAGAAAGTTTTTAGAGAGGCACCAGAAATTTGTAAAAATATTCTTATGCAGACATCTCAAGGACTTAGATCCTTTTACGACTTAAATTACAGAAGTCCCCCTTCTTCTTTGTTTAATCAAAATTTAGAGATAATTGTAGCAATATGAAAACAATTTGATTTGCGTCATAATTATAGTATGATCATGTTTTTTTTTTAAAGAAAAAAGTGTATTTTTTATAATTATGTATACAGGGTGTCCTGATACTTGATACAAAAAAGTCAAGTACAGATAGATGAGGTCAAAATAATATCAGTTCTTCATATACATTTTTTTCATACGGGTCTTCGTCAACTAGTTACGGGCCCTCAAAGGTGAACATTAAAAAGTTATTTTTATTCACAGTCTCTAAACGTCTAAATCTTTAACTTAAGCATGATAGAAATTTTGTGATCGATAACATATGCGTACAGCTTGTTTTTGATGTAAGTAAAACTTCATTATGCCCAGAACACCAGCGGCGGACTTTGCCCAATGGCTCTATCAAAAATAAGTTCCTTGAAGAATTTGCCAACGATAATAACCTCTTGGTTCAACTCGGTTAACAGTTCAGGAAATATTAGTGATTTTATATCACAGCGCACATCGAGCGGCGCCTCCACCATTTTTTGTTTTTAATTTTTAGTTGCACTTAATTACTATGTTAGAAGCGTACATATTTTTAAAATAAGAGCCTAGCAAGTCTTACCGTCTGCTAGTGCAATTTTCACTAATAAAATTTTACAAATACACTTTACACATAACACAAAATAGAAAAACAAAACAAGAATAAGGTCAAGTTAAAAAATAATTTAAAATAAAAATACTATCAAAATACATTTTCAATATGGGCTTCCACCTCCATACACTTCCTAAGACTGCGATGTTATTTGTGTGTACGCGAAAAAGCATTTCAGTGGTAATAATTTAATAGGTCCATATGTTTTTGAGGAACGTCTGAATGGACATCCATATTTGGGGCTTTTGCAAAATAATTTGCAGCCACTATTAGACGATGTTCCATTAGACATGCCGAGAAATGTTTGGTTCATGCACTATGAGGCTCTTCCCCATTTCAATATTGATGTAAGAAATTATTTATCCATTATGTTTAACAATAAATGGATTAGGAGAGAAAACCTAATTTCATGGCCACCACATTCTCCAGACATTAACCCAATGGACTTCTTCCGTCGGAACACTTGAAAAGTACAGACAAGAGATGAATTGATACAAAGAATTAATTTCCATTATGATAATATTAGACATACCCCAGAAATACATTTTCGTTTACAAACAAATGAAATTTGTAGAGTTACCAAGTGAATGGGGGTGGAAAGTGCCCATACTGAAAATATATTTTGATAGTTACCTTTCTTTTAAATTATTTTTTTAACTTATTTTAACTTATTATTGTTTTTTTTTTCTATTTTGTGTTATGTGTAAAGTGTGTTTGTCAAATTTTGCCAGTGAAAATTACATTAGCAGACAGTAAGATTTTCTAGGCTCTTATTTTAAAAATATGTGCAGTTCTAACATTGTAATTATGTCCAAATAAAAACTAAAAACAAAAAAAGGTGGCGCCGCTCGATGTATTCTCGAAATATTTCTTAAACTGTTAATTTTACCGAGTTGAACTAAGAGGATATTATCGTTGGCAAATTCTTCAGGGAACTTATTTTTGATTGGCATAGTCCGTCCCTGGAGTTCTGGGCATAATGAAGTTTCACTTACAATATCAAAAACAAGCTGTACGCATGTGTTATCGATCACGAAATTTGCAGCATGCTAAAAATTAACAATTTAGAAACTGTAAATAAAAATAACTTTTTAATTTTTACCTTTGAGGGCCCGTAACTTGTTAACGAAGGCCCGTAGGAAAAACATTTATATGAAGAACTGATATTATTTGACCTCATCTATTTGTACTCGACATTTTTATATCAAGTACCGGGACACCCTGTATATTTTTCGAAAATAGCTTACAATGAATGGAAATATTTTTACGCTATCTTAAAAGTTTTTCGAGATATTTATTACTGATTTAAAGAAATAAGGCTCAAATTAGGATTGAATTTAAAATACAACAGCAACTTTCTTGGGGTAAATATGTACAATTAAAATATTTTTATTTATTTATGTGGGGTATCGAATAAACTATATCAAGACCTTGAAACATGTTTTTATTCAGAACGGGATTGTGCTAGTTGAAAATATTACATAGAAGAAATGTAGAGAAATACCGGCAGCAATAGAGATAATTAATGAATAGAAGAAACACTGTATTAATTATAAAATAATTACTTTACTACTGTTTCATTACCAACCTTTATCGGAATGCTGAGAAAAAGCAAAAAAGAACCTTGACTCGGATTTAGCAAAGTTAAGTTTAAAATTGGGTACGCATTGAATTGCTGCGTTGCTCAAGACACCTAACAGGAATGTAAATTTTATGTTCTCAATCGGAACAAGCCATGTAAAAAAACTATTAACAAATATATTATAGGAATGGAGTCCGACGTCCAAAATTTACTTGTAAGACAAATATTTATGTAAAAAAACAATTACCCTAAAATATATTAGCCAAAAATATTTCTTCTTATTATATTTTTCTGATCTAGTAAAGGGATTTGTAGAATTAAGTTAGAATCGCATGTTAATAGTTCTGTTTTCCATTATGAATCATACTGCGTGTTGTTAAGTTATAAATAAATGATTCTAAACATTGAGTAGCTACAATGATTACGGTGTGCTTGTTTCATCTTTTATTTGCGTTCTAAAAATATTTTATGACCGTTTGCATGATGTGTAAGTTCTGTAGGAAACGATGTTTTGAAATAAAATAAGCCAAACGTGAACAAATATGCAAAACAGAATGTAGTTATGTTTTGTTTCGTACAATTCAAGAGGAAGAACTTGGAATAGGTACAAATCGCATATTTTATAAGTTAGAAATATGTACATATATGTATAAAGAACGAGCAGTCCAACAGGTTGCCGTTTCAAATACTGATTGTGAGCTAAACAACATTTCACAAAAAGCGGTTTCACTCGAATAGATTTAATTAATCAGCAGTAATGTATATTAACAATTTTTTCACTTCCAGGCATTTATTAAGGTGCATTTCTTTTACTACTACCAACAACCTCTTAAAAATAAATTTTCAAGTTCGCAGCACCGTGTATAGTGTTGTTTAATATAAACGGACCTTGTTCCTTCGTATTATATTTTAAATAAGTATGTAAACAAATTCCAAGCAGAGGACATGCGATATTCTCGTTGAAAGTTTATACACCTGCACAGTCAGGGCCATACCAGAAGTTGCCCTAGGCAAAACAAAACGGTTACTTTGCCTTTCTTCAAAGTGGAATTTGAGAAATATATTTAACCTCTGTATTTTTGGTCGAACCATAAAATTTAATAGTTAAGAATCATTAACAGTTACATTAAAAGACGAGCGGGAAAGTAAATCAACACTTGTGACAATAAAAAATTACTGGAAAATAAAAACCGTTCAATTTATCTGTAACGTTATGAAACGGAAGACGAGAAAGTTGCCAAAACGTGAATAACTGTAGTGATATAAGATGATGCTAACATAATTTTAGACTTCTGTTATGCAAGGATTAATGATTTTTTCACTTCTATTTCTATTTTTTCTCATTAGTGCAAAAAATACTCCGTTAATTTGTTAGGACGAAACTGACAGCTGTATTATTAAATCGTCTTCCAAATTGTCAAACTGACGACTATTCAATAATAATTCAACAAAATTTATTTACTGAAGAATGTATACAGTATGTCCGCGCTTAGGGTGAATAAGAGGAAAAAAAAGGCACACTTAATAAAAAGTTTTAGGACTTGAATTTAAAATGAGGTTGCCATGGTGAAATTTAACATTTCCTGTACGGGACGTTCAGAAAATAAAAAAACCTGAAAATGCCACGAGAGTAAACGACCTTTACTTTTAATACTTCTGAAAAGTGGTATTTTGCAAAAGTCGTGCAAAAAAGTTACTTGAGTTTTTAAATAAAATAATTCGCAAACGAAACTGGTTTAATTTTTTACAGAACATAATAAATTTGGAAAAAAATTTATGTATAATAAAATTATTCGAACACTCCTCCGCCAACATTCACACAAATTTGAAGGCCTGAAAGGAATTCATTGTAGTTGCCTCTAATCTCTTCTAAAGATAATATGGACTGTACAGCATCTATAATTCGTTGTTTTAGCTGCTTGATGTTATTGTGCTATACACAATCTGTTTGAACCGGCCCCACAAGTAAAAATCCTTGATTGTTAAGTGTGGACATTGCGTGAGCCATTGATATGGAGCATGCCCGTCAATCCAGCGATTGGGAAATGTGTTCTGTAACCAGGTCCTAACAGTCCTAACAGTGAATGCGCCGGATAACCGTCATGCTGAAAATAAAAACAATTTCGGTAGGCCAGTGGTAGAATAAATTGTCCAATTAATTAGTAAAAAACGTTTGGAGCATATTCAGGTAACTGTTTCCATTGCATGTATCTTCAAAGAAGTATGGTCCTATTCCATAAACATTTACTTTTTTGAAATATTACCCCAATATCGCAAATATTGTGAAGCAACAATGCCATTTATAGAAAAAGTATATTCGTCCGAAAACATAATCTGTTGGTTTCATACCTCCGATCCACAGACAAAAATCGAGACGTTTCGTTCATCGCCTTCCTCTAAAGTGTGGTTGTGAATTGGTTTGTATGCCATAATTTTATTTTGTTCTAAAATTTTTTGTATGTAGGTCTTTTTCACCATTCCTAAGTATTCTGAGCGTCTCTTCAGTGACATGGTTGGATATTTATCCACTGACTGTAGAACTAGCACAGTAGCGGCACCTTCATCATCATAATTTTTCTTTTGCCTAGGTGTTTTCGCAAATGACCCGGTTCTCAAAAATTTTTGAACTACTTACTTTATGTAAAGACGACTGCGCAACATGCACACCTGGGTATATTTCATTGAAATCCTGAATTACTTGGCGATAACTGTTATCACCCTTACCGTAGCACTGTATTATATATATTTTTTGTCGATCCCTGTTGCTCATTTTCCTATCTTTGCCTGTAAAAAGTTTAATTTTAACGCAAAAATCCTGTGATGGTCGGTAGGAAAAGAATATTTGTAATATATATTTTCGATCTTGCATAAATAAACTATTCTGTGGTATCATACATTTAAAAACGTACAATGAGAGAGAGCAAAGTAACATTTTCTTACACAATAGGAAGCGGAAGTGATTTGATCGGTAGTAAATGTTTATTAAGTGCGAACATTTTGCGCGACAAGGTCTTGAATATTTACGGTTTCATTTCCCAAGATTTATTATTTATTATGCGCTCAAACAGAAACAATATTCCGATTCCTCTGAGGTTTCTGTACCAAGTGAATATTCAAGATTTACTTTTAACGGAAATTTCCAACTTTCTTTTAAAATGTTGTTTTTCCATAATTGAACATCATGGAAGCTATAAAGAACAGAAAGAAATGTTAAGTTTTATGTATATTTTGAGGAATTTATCCAATAGAAAATTAAATGCAATAATGTTATGTAAAAAAAAATATTTTACTACCTGTGTTCAACATTCATATTTTAAATATTAGAAATTTTATTATCATCCTTGGTTTGATAAGTACCTATGTAGATTTAGTTTTATTACTTACATCTTGAATGTCAATATTCAGATTTTGTTGTCGAAGTTCACGAATTCGAAATATCGTTTTGATTTGAATATTTTGGATGTAGAAAATATTTCTATTCTTCTACAAATGTTGAAATGTTAGCGTTTTGTTAATTTGAATTGAATTTCTAATTTACTCTAACAAAAAACAACAAATTTAGTTTTTGCTGATAAATTAGTTAGAATTTGTTAACTTATAAAACATATGATAGTCTCTTTCTTCATAATGACCGAAATTATGGATTTGAAACAGTATTTTTAATCCACGAGTACAAAAATAAATTGAATAAGAAAATACATATGACGAGTTCTATTTTTTAACTACAAGGTGTCAAAATTAAAATAATGTTATTTTCTGGAATATATAACAATATATACAAGTGACGGAGATACAGAGAATCAGTACTACTAGTAGCATCAGAATTTCGACGATACTTAATAGTCTAGAAATTTAATTAGTACCTACTATTTATAATTAATATCATTTTAAAAAAATATATTTTTTCAGTTTTGATCGAAGAACGAGCCGCTTTAGAGTTCTAATTTTTTATTATCAAATCAGCTAGATATATCGAATGGGACCCTAAAACTATTCGGTTTATGAGACATCTTTTATAAATACAACGCATTGTGTCAAATTTTCAAAATGTATTGGCGTAGAATTTTTTTAATTTTCTAAGGATATATCAAAATTTCCTTGCAAAGAACGCAAGTTATTTTCGATTTACTTTGATCTTTTTTCTTAGAAACCTATTGGTAATGAATAGCCTAATCAAATTTGCGGAAATCTCGAGGCTTCCAGTGGTACTGACTCTTCTGGTTCAGATATTTGAATGAAAACTTAGCGAGATTTTGCTCCCTAATTAGATAAATTAGTGGCCCAAGTTTCGTCAGTCTACGTCAAACATCATCAGAGATATTTAGAAACTGTGATACTTTTTCCAATTTCAACACTGTATCTTAAATTAAATTAAACTAAACTAAATTCTCAATTTTTTCTTAAAAAATTTGCGATGGCTTGCCTTTGCCAGTGGAAAGCCTTGCTGAATTTTGCAACTACGTAAATGTTTTGAGAAGAAAAAAACACTTGAAGAATATATTATGAATAGGTAACCCTAAATTTGATTATAAAATCGTGTTCCAAAAAAATAAACCTAGACTAAAATTAAAAATTATAAATTTGTAAGTAACAACTCACAATATAAATCTCCCTCAATCTTTAAAATCCAATAGATAAAATGCCACTTATCCACAACTACCACTCATGTCTGCATCTGTTTTAAGAAATCGGTCAGAAACCACCGCACACACGAAGAACCAAAACGTCGACCATAGAGTTGCTACAATGTTTTACTTCGATGTGTGTCAATAGAAAACCGAGACTAAATCCGCTGGTATCGAAAGCAAACAACCGATGAGTAACCTGAGTGGTAGCGTACAATACTATGAGACTATCTTCGAATCTCACTGGTACGCCGGCCACCAGAGCTCAACGGTAAGTAACTCGCAGCTCGGTCTGGGGTACTGGGCACGGGAATGCTTTGGATTGTAAGAAATCATGGGCGGAGATTGCTATACGAGAATAAATAATATAATTTTTCAGGTTTAGTGGCAGTCGAGTGTTGCAGATAACAAAAGTGCAAGGCGACAAGTACAAAATTGTCAATCACTAGATCTTTACATTACTTTGTGTATGCAATAGTTATAAGTACTTATATACTTATATGCTTTGAACAACATAAATTTCAAAAATTTTGATTACATTATTGTAGTTACAATTCCAGATTCTAAAAATGGTAAGTCACGTACGTTTACAATTAGTTCTCGTCTGGGTTATGTTTCTCTCCTAGATATTCTCAAGAAATATATCAAGATTGGATTAGAAATTAAAACTGAATGTTTCACACTTTTTTATTCGCTGTCAAGCAGGTAGATGTTATAACCAACCAGTCGGCAAGAATACCCTTTCTGATTCCTAATAAGATTGCATAGTTTTTGAAACTAGAACATCCTGAAACATATACAGGCAATTCATTCCGAATAACATCGGCAACGTTACTGGCGAATACAGGAGTTGATGTATTAGCAATCAAGAGACATGGTGGGTGGAAATCAGCCACAATTGCAGAAAGTTATGTTGCTGACAGTTCAAGTAACAAAACTGAAATAGCCAACAACATTCGTTACAATGACACTTCAACTCCAGGTTGTAGTAGCACGTCGCATCATGCTGTTTTACTGAAATGGAGCGGTCAAATCATTTTGAGAAAAATATTTATAATTTAAAATAAAGTTGAATACTAAACTACAAAGTTAATGTATGCAATTTATAACCAAGTTTTCAATAGTTCTGTTAGAATATGTACAACAACTGTGTTATGTAAGTGGTATAGGTATGTTTAAAACTATTTTAAGTTTTGTATTCATTTCAAATTAATTAATCAAATGCATAACATTAACAGAAAATACAGCAGGTGCAAGATAAACCAAAAATGTGATCACGTCATTTAAACTTATGTAGTGTCAGAGTCAAGGTAAGGTCTTAATTTCTCTTATAAATGTGGGGGTCACGTGCAAGGTGAAAGAGAAAGAATGTTGAATGAATTACTTAAATAGTTGTAAGATGATTTTCGGGGAAGTGAGAATAATTTGAGTATCAACTACTATAAAAACATATGACATTTAATTAACTAATGGGAATGAATAAAAAGCTAAAACTCTGATGAAATATAGAAATATGTTCACAGATCACAGATATTTTGGGTACAGTTAATATGGCAGAATAGACTATAGGTCTGTTTTTACAGCAATTGAAGACTGATTTGAAACTATCTATTTGACCAATTGATTCGTGACTTTAGACTCTCTGAAAGTATGTGACTCTTACATAAATGATCGAGTATATCTGACAGTTTTAGAACAGTTTAAGCCTGAATTCACGCTCAACGGAAATATAAGAAAAATTTCGCACCGTATCAGTTAAATGACAAAATAAACAGTGAGATTGCCAGAAATAAGGTCATATTGGTTCCAAAAAATTTCGGTTTGTCCGATGAGTGTCATTCGTTCCATATTGCGAGCATCTAGCTTTATTTTTTACAGCATTATTCTTCAACATAATATTACATGCATGTAAATAAACATTAATGTTTTGCGAAGCAAAAAAAAACAGTTTTGTTTATAATTACATTTAATACTTAATTATAATTATCACTACATATCTGTAAAAGGATAGTAACATTAACATAATCTAAGTACCAACACATATTGAAGTACGTGGTTATTAAACATTGTTGGGAGAAGCATCCTTATCGAAAACCTTTTGTATTATCTCTTCTACAAAGCATCTCTGCTTGTTCTTATGTTCACAGCTAAGTCATGGTCAATAACATCTCAATAAAATGAAAGTTGTTAGTACAATTACCCAGCAATATTTGATTGTGTTTAAAAACAGAAGGGTACACTCTGAAATATGGAATTATTAATTAAATTTTCAACAAAATCATCTCTTTTTTCTCGAATGGTTTCTCAAATGTTAGGGGTATAATTTTAGTAATAAAAAAACGAATTTTTAAAAAATTATGCCTCTAGGGTGTGTCTACCTTCTACTGTCTAAAAAATAATATATTTAAATCATTAAACTGGTTTGTTCAGCCATTCACCTTTAGAGTTAAGGTTATTTTTTTATGACCACATATTAATTAGACAGTATCATAAACAAATCCATGAACATGTAAGCAACGACGTCGTGTTATTTCCACCCAAGGAATCTACCCTTAACCTTGAAGTACGGCCCATTTGCTTCTGAACAGCCTGTATACATCAATATACACATGGAATATATGAATATATATCTCCAGAAAACATGCCACTAGGTGTGCCCACGTTTTTATCTCTGTCGTTACCTTTATTTTTAAATTATACCTAGACTTCCTGCCTCTAACGACCCAAGTGTGACCGCAAAAGTAACTAGGTAGTTACTTGTTACTTAAGCATGCAGTTGATACGGCCCAGCCATGTTTACGTTTCTTAATTAACGTCATTATATGGGTTCCATTGTTCAATTATTGTTTAATTACAATGCACCATTATATATCAGTGTATTGTTTAGATCTGTCTGCATGTTTGGCACCCAGACCATATGGGGTCTATAAAATCTTTTAAAGAAACGTCACGTAGTTTGTTCTGCTTTCGTTGCTTCGGGCTAAGGCCAATTTAAAAGCACGTCCAGTGTACGATTTCTCGCCTCAAATGAGCCCGTTTATCTCTTTTCAACTGCACCGGTATTCGAAGGTGAACAAAGACGGAGTTCAGGTGGCGTACACAAATAAAGATAACCAAAACACTCCCAAGTAATCGACATTCCACTGAATGAGTAGAGATTTCATAATTTTCAAGCGTAAATACCTATTAGATTACACATAATTGTTTACAGTTTGATGGGCTTGTGATATTTCAATGGAAGTCGAGGAATTTTTTCATTTTACATTAGTTGGTGTTGATATACTGGGCGCGACAAGATCAGAAGATACTAACGCGGATGCAGTTCCACAAGCCAAACATTAGTAATAAAAGTATTTTCTAATGCATGTTCTTGTAGTAGGTGTAGAAACTTCTTAGAGCTTGTGTAGATCTCCTTAAACATAGGAAGCTTCTACGAATTTGCTGTATTCTTTGGGATCTTCATCGTAGAATTTTAGAATGTCTGGGTGGATGAAGTAGGTACTAGAATTATAATTCTAGACCGGAAGTAATGTGGTCACAAAAAATTGTAAAAATTTTTAATAACCTTTCGAATTGTAAAAATATGTTATTTATGAATCAAAATGTTTTATAAATTAAGGTGCAAAGGCTTTATACAAGGCAAGTAGTAATAAATTAGGAGCGTTTTAGAAGTAATGTCCAGGTTTTGTTTCTAATTACTGAACGGTATTAGAGCTGACGTTCGATCCCAGTGCTTCATGATCCGCAGAAGTCTTGTAGTCTTGACCCATCTTTGGATTGTACTCGCCTGGAATGAATGGTGGACTTATAGCCTGATGTTATATCTCTTTGCACCCCGATGCACCCTTTTCAAAACTGAAAGGGGTGCATTTAAAAATTAAAAAATTTTAATTTATTGTAGCTCGAAAACGAAGCAAAATTTCGCTATAGTTCATAGGAAAAATTATTTAGAGAATTGAATTTCCCATCGAAATAGCTTATTTAAAAAATTTAAAAATAAATCGTTAATAAACAATTTGAAAAAAGCAAAAAAAATTTTTTTAATTTATTTTTTTTTGCCGCTACTTTTTTTTGAGTAAAGATAGGTATAGGTATTGCTTCATAAAAAAAGTAGATCAAATTTTCTTCAAAAAAAGAGGTTGTACAAAATTTTTGGATGAGAATTGACTGGTATATGGCCGCTCAAACTTGGCCAATTTTTCGATTTTCGTCGCGTTTACCCTTATACGTTTTAATTCTCATTTTTTGCAAAAAAGGAAGAATTCGTTCAAGGACTTTCATCAGAATACTTGTTCGAATGGCCATTAAAAATGAAACAACCGCGGTGTGTTATTGCAGATTTTTAAATATAACACGAAAACGAAGCAAAATTTCGGTATAGTTCATAGGAAAAATTTTGTAACGAACTGAATTTCCCATCGAATTGGCTTATTTAAAAAATTTAAAAGAAAAATTTTATGCAAAGAATCGTTAATAAACAATTTAAAAAAAAAGTAAATATTTTAAATATTTTTTGGATTTTCGTCGTTTTTAACATAAATTAGAGTCAAAAAAGTAAAAAAAAAAAACAAAATTTAGATTAGTAGTAAAGTAGTAAGTAAAATAGCCAAAAAAACAAAACATGTTTTACCGAAAATTACGACAGGTACACTATTTTATAAAATTTCAGTTACAAATTTTAGTTTGTTACACTTTCTTCCTCTTGTTTTATTTCATTTAAACTGGTATAAAATGAAAGTGAATGTGTTTCGCATATTTTACTGTAAGTTAATTAGTTCAAAACAGAAATGGGTAAAAGACATAAGGCTATATGTAAGAAAAGTAAAACAGCTCAGTAAATATATACATTTCACTTTTTTCCGGTCCGGAAGCCGGCAGCTAAGTTCTATTCTATTTTTAGACATTCTTTACATTCACTACGTTCCCAGAAAGCCCTCCAGTCACTGCGAAATAGAAACCTTTATTAAAATCAGTTGTGTGTGTAAAATTATTTTAAGATCAAAATCCACCAGGAATTTTCCATTAAATTGTGTCCATTTTTAAAAAAGCACCTTGTATAGCCTTAATACTGAAAAATAGATACTAAATATCAACTGTGTGGTATCAACAGAAAGGCAATTTAAAGGGTTTTCAGACTAATAGCATAATTTACGCGCTGTTGTGTTTAAATCTTATGTTTATGCTATATGTTTGAAAACACTGTCTACAAAATGTGCAGATACCAATTATACAAGATTCTGAAAAGCCTAAGATAATCAGATAACAAATATGCCACCGCACATTCAAAAATTAAACCCTCTGGTTGAGTTGCAGAACCTGTATATTATTCCAATGCACAACTGATACAAAATATCTGTTTTAGATTATATTTTTTCTATTGTATTTATAACTTCTGTTTTCAGTCATTTTCTTTGCAATAATTCTTAAATAATTTTGGTTTATTTCTTTTTCTGTTAAAATTCGTGATGCAACTATTGACAAAAAGGAAGACTTTTGAAACGTATCTGTTTACAAAACAATAACAGTTGTTTAGTTAGCACTATTTGATGAAGACTCTGGGTGGTGAAAGAATTGTTATGGTTTGGTAAACTAATTGTGGTTATGGCAAAACAATTTAATTTTATCCGTTACTGCATTTGTGCATTATTGCAACATATACCTACTGGAACATACCATTAATGTGCGGATTTAAATAAAGAAGTCCTATTTTTTTGTAAAACTGAAAATTGATGGGGAAGAATGTATGTAACTACTCACAGTTAATACATTTTCAATGTAATTTATGAAGTGTCTAATAAAATATTTATAACGAAAGTTATAAAATTTAAATGGAACACATTTGCAGCTAGCTATACGTGATCGTAAAATCTAAAAAAAAGAATTTTATATACTCTACTATTCATAGTTTTGAAAAATGATTTAATCTTCATTCGTCTCAATTTAGTCATATTACAAAAGAAAATTGTATAGAGAAAACTAAAAAATCTAGTACTGATTAATTAAACAAACATTTTACAAACACTAAAATACATATTTTTCAATGATTCAGAAGTATAAATTACTTACTATTAGATGATAATACGTATAAAGAGAATATGTAGTTGCTTTTTAACACATATTTGTTTAATGTACCCATATGTTTAAAACATTGCTATAGGTATATCGAAATCAAACCTCCTCAACTTTCTCTTTAATTAGTCATTGCAGTCACTTTATTTGCTTTGTTCTGATTATTTTCGTTTGGCAATACCAAATCATTCACTCAAAAAAAAGAAAACTATGAAAGAGTCGCAGTCTAGAGTAATAGTCAGATTCCATGACAGGGTAATCAACAGTCACAAATCGCCAGAATCCGAAGAAATCAAGTGTCAGGATATAAACCGAACAGCAGTCCTCGAGAATTAGCAGCGCCCCCATGAAGAGCGATCGAACGCTCACCCTGACTTGACTACCTCTGCCAGTTCTTTGATATTCTTTTATGTTATATGCGAAAATAAATTTTGCAACATGTTATATCTAAATAAAAATGTAAAATAAATTTAAATACTATGCAGATTAATTAAGTATTTCTTACTTACATAATTTTAATTATGGCTATATTCTTATATAAAAAATGAAACATACCTTAAATGGAAATTACTAGTTCCTAGCATTACGTAACGATATTAATAAATTTTTATAAATAACTGTTATTAATAAGTCGTAATAATACACGTATGCGCTTTTATATAATCTAACACTTACATTATATAAACGTGCGTACAGATGCTTACAGTTTTGTACTATCATTAAATGAGAAGTTTAACTCGAATTACTTAGATATTTAAGTCACGTGAATATATTCCTTATAATTTTCTTCTTCTATTTCCGCTTATCAAAAACACATTGCCTTTACGGTTTTGTTTTTATGCCTTATCGAGAAATTATCAACAAAGTAAACTATTAAGATTTGTTCTTGTAATATTTGTCTAAGTAATTTAATTATAAGTTACCTAATATTGCAAGGAATTAATTAAATTATATCAAGATTGTTCAGCATTCAGTTTTGTTATTTTTAAAGTGTAATATTTTGCAATGAACTGTACATTATGCCTGCTCCAGATACAAAGTAGTACGTTGAACATTGCTTTTACAGCTAAATCGTATATAAATATCCACTGAACCTAGACTCAGCAATAACAGTTAATTTTATCAGCTAAATTTTAATATATATTACATGCTCAAGCTTGTTTAATTGAGACTAAAAATAATTAAAAGCGGCAATTTATTCCTCACGCTAACGTCTCAGGGTTTGTGGGTGACCCAGATGCTTTTGAACACAACTAAAAATATGATTCAATTTTGTTTGTTTTACTTAAAACAAACCTTATCATAGCCGTACTGTACTTTATTAAGGAGCTCCCACTTCCAAGCGGCAACATAGAGTCTATAGCTTCTGAGACTACATCGTCATAGGTATAGGCATAGGCATATAAAATTCTTGCCAAAATCGGTATTTCAAAATATATCAGTTTGCTCTAAGATTATCGAGCTAAACTGTCATTCAGTCTCTGGCTCGAAACTTCACCCCCAAGGTTTGAAAATATACTCCTGGTAAATAAATAAATTATTGCAATGCATTTGTTCTACAAATCTAGGATCTAGATCTAGATATAGAAATGTGTAAAAAATTATCTTCACGCATTATTTTGTATTTGTAAGATACTTATGAATTATTAATATCGTAGTTGAGAATTACTTCAAATATTGCACTCTTGTACCTTTACGATAATAAAAAAAAATACAAGCTGGATGAATGTGTATAATGAAGAAATACAGTACAATGATGGGAAATGTCTGTTATTGTTAACAACAACTAATTTTTACAGATAAAATATAGTTATTTGTTATTTATTTACTAAGCATTTCAACATTGGATAGTGTACTATGTTCAACACTTCCAATGCTTTGTCCCGACAAATGATCATTTTCAAGGTGATACAAACAAATTGGATAATTTTTTAGGGACATTGACACAGGTAGGTACTGTCGAAATCATATCATGTAATAAATTAGTTTTCGCTTTTTCGGAAGTTAGGTGCTCTTTATTTAATTAGATTTAATTCCACACCAAATATAAAAAAATGTTGTTTTGTTGTAAATTTATGGGAGCATTGATTTAAATTGTTCCAGAATGTTAGTAGTAATAGTAATATTCGAATATTTCTGTAAAATTTATACAAAAGTGTTGCAAACTATCGGATGTTTCCCAATGTAAACAAAAAACGTAGGTAAATGAGAGTATAATGTTTAATTGGAAATAATGAAATTGTTAATTAGTGGACATTCCAATCAAAGTTATTTAATGAATGTATATGAAACCACAATTAACCGAAATAATAATATATTTACAATGAATGTTAAGCAAGTATTATAAATTTAAAGGAAAATTAAAAATATAATGTATTTACTTATACGATTCCACAAATCTTCTGGAGTTTCATTTGGTGAACAATAAAAAAATCCTTCCAATTTCCTCAAAGAACATGATCTCAATAAACACAAAAAAATCAGCTTTATTACTTGTAAGATGTAACGCCTTTTAATTTCATAATTAAAGCCTTATGCAATGAGTAGCCTATCTCTCTCAAGAAATTTCTTTCCTCGCATTTTAGTTATAATTCAGAAGGTACTGATTGCAATTAAAATAACCTGCATTTATATTTGTTTTTTCCTTATTTCTACTCTATTTGCACAATACAGACTTGTGACTATCATAGTTTCAAACTTATGTGGAAAATTGATCGCAAATCGTTTTTATCTATCTAAAAATTACGTGCCCTATTCTATTTAGCTTGAGCTATTGAAGCTAATGTAACACATTTTTCAGACCTACCAATTTCAACTTGAGCCTCATATAAAATTGGAACAGAATACATAATCACTGATATTTGAATTTATATATGTGGGATATATAAATTTTTATTTTAGATTATTCTGTAGGACTACATATTCACTCGAATAAACTAAAAAGTTCTAAAAAATTGGTAAAACTAAATTTACTCTGTTATTGAATTATATTTATCTAATTGAAATATATAATTATTGGTTAACACTTTACAATAATATCGAATATTTATTATTTGGTGGAATGTCCTAAGTAAACAGAGTATATTTAACACAGCTACATATCTAAAATTATCTACGTATAGGTATGAAAAATAAAACAAACATAAGGGACATATGTTCTGTCCTCTTCTGATTACTAATACTTTCTTATCGGGAAAAGAAGGCCAGAAGGCATTTTAATGTTGTCGTTAAAGCTTTACATTAAAATTTAGCATGGAAACTACGACAAATATGAATACTAATTACTCATAACTAACTCGTATAATATATTAATTCTGTAGATTTTAGTACTTTTACATCTGTCGATAACTTTTACTTTGTTTTATCTTCCTTGTAGAAATGGTACAACCGGGGTGAAGGGAAGATACTCTACTCAATTCTGTTATAAAATGTGATAATTAGAAGTATCGTAACGTAATTACTATAGAACAGAGAATGTGGCAAGAAGAACCATGCTGTTTTTTTTTCAATTTATGTGTTTATCGATTTCTTGTAGATAAGTAACGACAGTCGTTAAAATATTGATCCTTTTGATATACCTCGGAAAGAAATTTTGTGCTGTTTACATTAGTTAATGCGGATCGTTTAACGTGAATAGCTCGTAAATGGTAACAGATGTAGAACCACTTTCACTTCAGCAATGTAATAAAAATATCTAGGTACTTAACAATTTTTTATTAAATATTCATTAATTTTCTCATTAAATTTAGAATATGTTCCAGCACGTAGCAAATGAAAATAGCATGAACAGAGCAAATGAATTGTTATACTTATTGGCGCCTTCCTATGGTGCATCCAAGAACATGGGTAGGTACTTGGTCATATAACAATAATTGTAAACCCTACATGGTGCAAGAACATGCTATATGTAAGTTGTTCAGAAGAGGCAAAAGAAGTTTTTTGCCTAAACTATATATTATATTATATACTAGTTTAAAAGGATGCTCCTCTGTAAGATAGATATTTAGTGGCCAATTGACTATTTTAGTGTGACGTCACATATTTAGGCAACCCGTAACAAACTGTCATAGTTGAAATTGCACAGACTAAATCTGAGCCTTGTGCACTATTTACATAGATACTATACAGGGTGTTTCATAATTAGCTGCCAACCCTGAACAGGCCGATTCTATGATCAACACTAAGTAAATTACTATGAAATTGACCAAAGTGGGATTAATTCAAGAGCGATTTTCTCAGAAACCGTTAAAGATAACGATTTGAAACAAGAGTACCTTTTTAACGTAAAACAGTTCGGGAAAACGGAATTTGCTGTCCAATTTGTTAAAAAGTCAAAGATGAAAAAGTTACACACGCAAAGTACCAAGGGNTTTAGATCACTAGACTCTTTTAGTGTGACGTCACATATTTAGGCAACCCACCACAAATTTTCATAGTTGAAATTGTACAGACCGAATCTGACCCTTGTGTACTATTTACATAGATAAGTACTATAAAAATAAACAACTTTAAATAAATTTATTTTTACAAGGATTTAGAAGTATTTAACCAACACGTGGTTCGTAAAATAGATACACTAATATGTTTAAAACTTGCAAAAAAACGATATAAAAATATTCCTAAATTTAAATAAAGTAAAAATTTGTTAATCCTAATGCGCATGCTCGGAAGGAATAGCCTCATACGCAGGTGAAATCTTGTCGATATGTCATCGCTGTCAGCATATTTTCTCTTCTTTTGTTAATCTTAGCATTTTCTAGTTCTACTAAGTATTTTTTGTTTTTCTTGGTGTTGGGCTGTGTCAGTGTATTTATCGAGTGTTTTTTTCTTCAAGTAGTTTATTATAGACGTTCTCTTAACCATAACCAAACTTTTCTTAAATTATATCCTGTTGCGAGGTTAAGTATTTAACGTAGTGGTCGTAGGTAAAGTATAGTACGTAATACATGGTGTAATGCAATTACGCACTCATAGAATTACGCACTCGCCGCTACGCGGCGTCGTGCGTAATTTTCCATTCGTGCGTAAAATGCTTTTTACAACACTTATTACGTAATATACTATTAATGTGCATGCTCAGTGACATTAACAATTTTAATTTATTAATTACTATAAAAGTCAATATTGTTCTATAAATTTAAATATATCAATTTTATAATTCTTTAAGTTTGTTACTGGAATTTGAAACTTCTTAAATATTTCTAATTTTATACTCTTAACGAATATCTAAATTTTTTTTCTAACTTTTTTAACTGTTTTTTAACTGTTAACTATTAACTGTTTTTGTTAAACTGTTTAACTGTATGTTTTTTAACTCTTTATCGGTCATTATCAATTGCTCGTATAATCTTTCTATATCATTACAATTTAGTTGTTAATTTGTGAAAAAATGTACTTACTGATGTATAATTTGTCAATAAAATCTATCTATCTATCTATCTATCTATCTATCTATCTATCTATCTATCTATCTATCTATCTATCTATCTATAATATATTGCCAGAATATCGCGATATTTAAGGTCATGACATAGAAGACATTTTTTTGGACTTATGTCCAGAGTACATAATGTCGAAAATCGATCAAGTAAAAATATTGAGAAATTATTAGGCCAAATATGGCAACCCTATGGGGTTGCCTATTATTTGGCGTACCTATGTGACGTCACTACTAAAAGGGTCTATTCGGTAATGAGCAGCACGCAGGGTTTTGATTAACTTCCATCTGGACAATGTGTACTATGAGGTTGCCTATTATTTGGCAGATGAGACGCCACTACTAAAAAGGTCTATATATTGAATTAATTTTTTATTAGATGCCACTCTGACAAAGCTGAATAAACATTTTTTATATAAATTGAAGTGAATTAGTGAATATAAGAATTTTCCCTCACTCTAATGTTAAAAATTTTTTCAACCCGGGAGATCCTGTACCTTTTTAATGCTTAAAAAAAATTCCGCTACAGAAAACGTTTTTCATTACACTATAATAAAATTAACTATTTTGTATCGTAAACTAATTCATTTATGATTAAATGTAGTTCCAGTTGTTTTAAAGACATTTGTTTGTACACGCAAATCTTTAATTTTATCAAAAAAGGGATAACATGGAATTTCAAATTTTGAAAACCATATTCTCAGGTTTGTATAAAAGGAGACATACATATAATAAAGAGAAAAAAAAACATATTTTAGTGTAATTTTTAAAACATTTAAAATACCAGTATTTTTAGCACTTTATTTTGCTGGTACAACAAAAGGTCTCTATTTTAAGGTTATTTTAAAATCAAATTTTTTGAGCTATGTAGGAATGAGTACATTAAATCAAACAAATAGGTAAAAACCTAATGTCATACTTTTTTTAATAATACAAACTGTTAAATGATGAGTTCGGGTTATTGTTATTGCAAGCACCGTTCTCAACAAACACGTCAAGGCATTCTTTGCGAGGTCTTAATTAGCAGTTCAGTGACATACATGTTTTGTTTGAAACGCCTATTAAGTGATTGACAAATGCTCGACTTATTTGATATTCTCTGCGGTCTCCGTGGGATTACAGAATGTTTTCATGTAGTAATATTGTGCGGTACCGCGAATGTGACACATTGACCCAGCACTGGTCTTAACGGACTTATAAATACTTCTCCCACATTCCTTCAGCTGGTGTTAGCTTGCAATTTTGCTAATTCTTTGCCTGTAAAATGCTAGTTCTGACCTTATTTGTATGAAGCCCAACAATGTTTATATATGTAAATTATGACGATGATGGTGCTTATACAATGTGTCTTTGAAATGGTGTAACAGTATTCACAAATATGGAATAAAAAGTTCCTATGAGCATGGCCAGCAAATGCATAATTAGGGAGCTAGAGGCCTTAGAAGAGTACACTTACAAAGTTAGGTAACGAATATGTTAACACTTGTATAAATTATCTTATGCTAAAATGTAGCAATAAAGTTTATTGTTAAAATCTAATAATATTTTCTTGAAAATGATTATTATAAAGTAATTTTAATTCCACTATTAGATTGTAAATTTAGGTACACACCAAAATTGAAAATATGTAATTATAGTACCTCAATGTGAATGAGGTATCTATGTACATACGTATATTTAAAAAGTTATTTTTAATCATTTATAGCGCCTGCCATAGGCAACAGACATATCGCGAGGACGCATTACCAGTTGCCTGAATTCAGGGGTCCGTAAAGTGTCTCAAGTAAGCTCAAGGATTTTCGAAGTTGCAGGCAGCGCTAAAAGATGCCACTGAAATCTCTGAAAGCTTCCGACTTTTTTCGTTGGCTTAAAATGGTGGCCTGTCAAAGTAACAGAACGTATCTAGGGCGGGGAGTTATTACAGTTCCGTGCGATCTAATTTCGTATAAGCGTAAATTAATGCGTTAAAAATATTCGTGTACGTGATGAACCCTTAAAGATGTATTTGTTAATTGTGCTCCATTGCAGTTCCGTGGTCGTGACACAAAGTGCTTATTTTAATTAGTGTGTAAGTGTGTGTGTGTATGTGCAACATCGTAACCAAAGGTAAACAATACAGTTTTCATCTCTTTCCCACGTACAAAATAGAGAAAGAAATTTGTCATGATTGTTAAATTAAATTAAATTCCCATATTCGCGCATACACCTCGCATTTTCAATCTAAATTGTTTCAAAAGTTTTTTTATCAACTTTCCCTTGGCCGAGGGTTAATCAATGTTAAGGTACTATGAAGTCTTTATATAATAGTTGTTCTAAGGGCGCAGGTTTCAATTATTGTTGAGGAAAACCGTTTCTCGTAAATACGTGGTAAACGTTCTTCAGTTAGATGTTTTCTAATTATAAAAAAGTGGTCAGAAAATCAATCCAGTGTTCCTTGAACATAGGCTGCGATTGTTTAAAGACAAGGGGAGTTGTTGAAAGAAAGTTACAACAACAAAGTACTAAATAGAATGGATTAATGCTGCGTAATTAACGTGTAAATCTTAAAATAAGATTGCTTGTGTTACAAATATTCTATTTAGATATTTACAAATACGAGGTCAAGCAAAAGTAACGGTGTTAAATGTGTGGGCTGTTTGATTAGATAAAAAAATTGTTCAGCTAAATACTTAATCCAATAAATTTTATAAACATTTCTGAAAAAAATAACATTTATTTAGATGGTGGTTGCTTTTTTACCCATCAGACATCAACGGCGGTGTGTGATAAGGAGATAACTAAAAATCTCGATGTTGCAAATTAGCATGAAATTCACGAAATTAAACAGGAATAAAATAATAATGATCCATCTCATAGGTATGTATCTACCTACCAGGGTTAGTTAGGTACTAATCCGTGCAAATCAGAACCGTATCTAGGTACTTAGGAGGATTCATTGATCATAATAAATGTAAGATTATCAGTCTGCCTCTATTCAAAAGTCAACGCCTGCTGAGATAGCCTTTAAATTTAGTTTTGCTGAACCACATTTTCATTTCATTAGACGCTGACGTTTGAACAAGGGTAAGTTAGTCCAAACCGTAAAAAATATTTGTTCGATATACATCTAATACAAATTTACAAAAAAGAGTTAAAGTTTATTTAGATTAAAATGCTTCAAGGACTCAAATGTCCGTAATTAATTATGTAATTGACAAGCGGCCTTAGAAAGTTGCAATCCATTTTTCCTATGATGGAGAGCATTTTAGCGACATGCAACAAGTACTTATATCTTTCGCACAGTAAATCTTTTACAGAAAAAGTTTTGGATTAAAAGTGAGCTTATATTGACATTAGGCTAACTCGGAAACTGTGCTATAGGTACCAATTTTCATTTAAAGGATCGTAAAAAGAGTAAAAAAATAAATAAAAACAGATTTTATAAGTAACGGTCTGAAAGTTATGAAGGAAACAGGATTGTAGCAAGGTAATTTCATCTAAATCCGTTTATTTTCATGCAAGGAAACTACTCTTAAAGTCTGGCCCATTCATATAAATAGATACTTACGAAGCAAGTCGATTGGTAAACCGCTAGCGTAAAATTTTGTAAACGAATGCTAATTTTCTGTCTAATGTCTTTAAATTTCGATGTAATGCCATTTAATGCCTTAGTAATATATACCTTTGGATGGTAATGCCCTTGCAACACCTACCAATGCCTTGTTATTCCCCTAAATTGTCACTAGTTGCGCTTTTAAAATAAAATGAAATTTTATGTGACATGTGAGCTTATAAGCGTAGCTAAACGCCTATTCTTACGGTAAATTTACAACAATTTCACGACAAATTTATAAAAAATCTTCAAATTGGATTTGGGAGGTAAACCGTTGTGCAGAAGATCCAAGTCCTACTGGACATTTCAAGGCATTAGAAATTGGTAGATAAATTTAAAATATAATTTAGGTACAGATGTGGCAAAAGAAGTTTCCGGCCTAAGACGATTAAAGGCAGTTTAAATTGGAAATATTTTATTGGCCACAACTGTATGTCTAGGTACCTTGATTTATTCACATACTCTAACTAATAATAATGAAGCTAATAAAAGTACAGCATTTTTTTTTATTTTTATATAGCTGGGGAGTGTTTACACAAAGATATAATATGTACATTAATAGGAATTTCACTTTGAAATGAAAAAAATGCAGTGGGTTTAGAGGATTGATTTTGTAATAACATTTCTGACTAAAGAAGGGTTCAACCGTAGGTATTTCTATTTTGATAACAGTTCAGTATTATCTACCCACTAATTCATTAGAAATTATTGAATGAAATACTATTTCAAAGACCTTGGGTAAGATAAGATAAGGTATTGGTTGATATTTAAGGTTATATGTGTAGATACCTTTATTACTATATTCGATATTATGCTCGATATTGTATTTCCTCATCACAGTTATAAACAGTATAGGATTTAACTTCGGATTTAACGGATATCCACATCTTGAAAATTTATAATGAATTAAGTTGATAAATCAAATAGAATCAGTATACAAATATGTTTTTTTTTCTTAACAAGTTTTAAATTTTGGTAATAAATTCCACAAACTAGATAGGGTCCGTTATAGATCGCATCATCAGGAATGTTTCTACCCTTGTTTCATCGAAACTTATTCGCAGCGGTGATAAAATATCTTAGTCTGAAGAGAACGACCGTTCGACATTTACTGATGTAATATTTGCCTAATTAAATAATCTACTTCCAAGCTGGTCTTGGAGAGACGAAACGTTACATATAAAAACTGATTATGTCATTCGATAGAGGGCAAAAAGTTGTCATGAGAAAGTGTTCGTCTTTTTTCAATCACCTCAAACAAGGCTGAAATTAAACAAAAACGGATTCAAATATTTCGAAAACTAATCACGTTAGCCTCGATTTTTAGAGGCATAATGTTGGTCCCCTGATTACGCAACATTGCCCCCATTTATATATCTCACTGTTTCCGAGATCCCTGTAGTGAGAAGCAAATTTGTAACAGCCTGTAAGTATGTATATACCTACTGAATTATATTATATTTCAAAATTCTAGTCCGCTTTTCAACATTGGCTAAAGCGTCGATTTAATTTAATCTTACGTAAGTAAATTTAACAAATGCAAAAGTTATATGGAAGGAAACATTTGTATAGACTGTTATTATTACAATAAATAGAAATTAAGAAAAATATCGTCCATCTTAAAATTCAGCCCAGTAATCATATTCGGTGAGTTTTTCGTTAAATATTTGAACATTATCTAATAGTATTGTTGGTGGTATTAAATACAAAGCTATTAATCATTGTTGTGTATTTATAATAGATGTGGTATACGGCAGTGTACTATTACCCTCTCAATTACCCCTATACAAGTTAATAAGGGTACAATTATATTTATTTAAGTTAACCGCTTAAATACAGTATAAACAATGCTGATGGTCATATTGAATACATTAAATAACGATTAGAATGAACTATAAATATACATTTCTAGTAAATCTATAGTAAAAATAGCAACAGCATTTCGAAAGCCACTCTACTCGGATCCCTACACCTCATATTTCACAAAACTAAGTAAATATCTGCAATTTGCTAATGTAACTCGGCAACAGATGTTACCGAAGTGCCAGTGTGTTGCGTTGGATTCAGCATCAATTTGATTCTTGCAGCAAATACATTAGATCATAATTTTTCAGGCCTTGCGTTGAAAATTAAATGGAAAATTGAATATCTACATTATAGCGAGTTCTGTTGGCCAATTTGTAAACGAACAACTGGTATTGAATAGTTGTTTATGGCATAAAAGTACATGTGAATAAAAAATCGAATACAACAGGTAACAACCTTGTAACAAAGGAGTAATTTTTAACCTTTCTTTTTTTAAACACGTAAATAATGAATATAAAGTAAATTGTAAAAGAAAATTGAATGTTAAGAAATTGAAATATTAAACGGGCTCATCATTATTAATGTACTGATTGTGAGTAAATACAGATTTTTGCAGGGCTAAGATTACTGACAAAAACTGCACATCTGGTTCGTAAATCTGACAACTCTGTACTTTCATTACTTATTTGAAAGAAAATTTAAAATTTTTCAGACAGATTTATTTTTATTATATAAGGACTATGTTGCAATATCGTGTATATGGAAATCTTAAATCACTCATTTCGTACATTATTTTCAAAGTAATGCATATTCACGACGATAAATAAATACGATCTACGAAAAAAAGTTAAATATAAACTTTTTGGTTTCTGAGTTTCTGAGCCTTGAAAGTTGTCAAAAATAAAACTAATTTAATTAAGAACTTCATAACCCTTTTACCGATCGCGTTAAAATTTGGCACATTTATTTGAATTATTATAGTGTATTATTTCTCAAAGCTTTAGTCAAATCGATATACTGGGTGATAGTTTTCTCCGGTTACCTCTCCCTTTTAGCGGTGAAAACTTTTACAGTGGTCGTATTTTTTTAAAACGGGCAGCAACATTGAAAAGGTAGTTTTATTAAAAAAAAAATATTGCCTCTTAAGAAAATCGCCTACAGGAAGCCATTCCTGAGAAAAATGGCATTATTTGCAGGTCTGTACGTTTGAAGGCCTTCAACTTAAAAACCAAAAAGTTTTTATTTAACTTTTTTTCGTAGATCTTATTTATTTATCGTCAAACGTTGTCGGTCAAATTTACGGACACTCTGTATATCTGTTGTCGCAGTTTAGGTATTTAATAATTCAGTATAAAAATTTTAATACAAATATTTAATATCGATTTCAGAAGCAATTACTTTTCAGAATATTCTTTTCAAATTTGTAGCATTAAAACTTTTATTTGTATATTAATAATTAATAGATGAATTATTAATTATTACATCATTATTTACTAATAATAATTAATAAATAATTTTCTAATAATTACATATTCTAGATAGTGAAGTGTACCTGTATATGTTTAAAAATACGTACACATTCTAGATACACCCTGTAAAATGTTGGATTCATAAAGTACTGAATGACGAAATCAAAAATAAGTACTGGTGAATGTAATTTCCGGTCACTATCAAAGAAACGTTTCTAATGTGTCTTGTCATTTTCTGTAAAAAAATTAAAATTTTCGAAGAATTGTTGAGAAGTTGTACGCACGCATTCGTAGAATATTTGTGTAAAATTTCACTCTTATACATTTTTTTGGTTTTCAAATTAAAGGCGTTATTCCATATTTTTTTGGAAACTTTGAGAGACTGTATATCCTAAGGGGTGAACATTTTACTAAGGTAATTTTTACGCAAAATTTGTTCTTTGTAGCTGTAGATTTGCCAGTACCATTTGTTCTATTTTTTTAAACTTCGGTATGTAATAAAAGAATTTGGGATCACCCTGTACATACAGAGTGTCCCGGAAGCAACGGGCTGTAGTTCAAAGGATGAAAATAAACTGATTTGGTTCAAGTAACCTTATTTTCGTTTCTTTAAAACCGACATACATTTTATTATACCATTTTTTTTTAGATATTTTTGTGAAATTTGGTACGGGGGGTTTTTGAGGTGGTCTTGGTTAGTGCATCTCTCCCGGTTTCGAAAATTCAATACCTATGTATGTTTTCAGCCACGAAAATTGAATATTTCCCAATATTTCGAATTTTCACCACGAAAAACTGCAGTGACAACATTTTCAACAGTAAGGCAATACTTCGCATTATTTTAGCTATTTGGTACAGGGACGGGTTTTTTTTTGAGGTAGTCGAAGCTGTCGAACACACTTATTTACTTATTTTTCATCAAATTTTTTTATTGGTTAATTGAAAATATCAGTTTTAGGTATTCTCTCCTTGTGCTTCTTTTGTGTCTAAAAATCGTATGCTTCCAATTGACACATCAATTGAATTGAAGCTTGAACTTGTCAAGAACCGCGTCGATCGACTACACACAATGAAAATTTAGGAAATACCTGGGGATATACATTAGTTGAGTATAGGACATACTAGAGGACACAAAAGTCACGGAACCGCCAACTTTTATTTTTCAAAAATATAAAATAAGTGCATTCAGTAATAAAAAGAAATTACTAAATTAGAATCTCGAAAGAATAAGTCGAAAGTTTGCCTTCAACTTTAAAGTCCTTCATTAACTTATCCTTAGAAAGTGTTTTATGAGTTAAATAGCTGCCAAGATCAACATAGTGCAACAATTTCTGCTTAATAATAATTTATGGAGCCGCCTTTCAGTGTTGACCTAAACATATTAATGAGCTCAGCTTTTAATTACCCATAATAATAGTGCAAATGGTTCCAAGCTGCCCATAAATTTCCCACTGAATCTTGGCTAATGTGATTCTCCATTCAATTTATATTCGAGATACCTGAAATTATAATTTTATGATCTGTCGTCGGAAGTGTGTCAAGGAGCCCGGCTTGTTCGAATTTACCGAAACGAGATTTATTTCGTCCGAGGTTTTATGTGGCTGGCATTATACGAGAGAATGTTTATTTTAATATGCGAATTTAAGAGTGTTTTTTTTTTTACTTGTGCGCACTGTTAACCGTGCTAAAAATAGTTCAAGAAATGTGCAAATTTCCCCGAGATTGAAAATGGTGTGGCTGCATTAAAATGATCTATTTCTCTATCTATAAACATTTTTGTTTTTTTTTTCTCTACAACGCTGACTGGGATCTTTTGTTCGTAGGAAGAGATTATTTTAATTGAAATATTGCACGCTTGTTATGACATAATTAGTAAAGTGAAGTTAAGGTAAACTTCATAGTTTTCCTTTAGTTTTTTTCATTTATGCATACTAAATGAAAAAATAACCTCTTGTATAGTTTTTCCGAAGTCAGTTCACACCATATTCCGCATTGCTGCACTGCACTGCTAGGCAATTTGTCAACCACTTGTCAACAACTCAGATTTATTGTCCAGTCGAGCAGTGCGGCTGTATTATAAGCCGTTTGCCCGCGCACGCATTCAACTGGGCGTATACATTTCTCCACGTTTTGTTCGACCAGACATGTATATGAGTATGGCTAAATAAATATGGGAACAAGTATTTAAAGAATGTCTGAATTAGAGAGAAATAAATAAGTGACCAAGATTGAATTAAATGTATGACACATTGGGGTACCACCGTGAGATTTACAGTCCTTCGTTTCACCCAGGTGCTAAAAAAAAGAGGCCTGGATCAGGGGAAGTCAGCCTGGTCCCTACCGCCCACTAGTGGGCGGTGGAGTTTTTTCTGGTACCGAAGATTAAATTTTCTGTGTATTATAAACACACGCAAAGTATAGATAAAGAGTTAAATTTAACCACATAATTTTTCTAAACCTCCACTCAAAATTATGAGTACTTTTCAGTTGCGCTAAATTAAATTACTACAGAAGTGGTGGGCAGTAAGGAAATTTTACTACTAACCACGATACATAAGTAGACGGTAGATATATTGCCTACTCCTTGTCTTCATTTTCAATATTCAACTCTCAATTATTGCGTTTCATCTTGTAGTCATATTTTAATTAAAACAATCGCTAACCAATTTTTGTAAAATTTGATACTGAAACAAAATTATAAGTGAACTTTGAAAACAGATTAAAATGTTATGTGATTTAATAGACTTTTAAGGCTCTATTATAAAAAAAATTAAATAGATCGATGTATACCTTCTTTATAAGAGTTTTTCCTCTTGAAATTTGTTACACTGTAGCACTCTTTCCAGAGAAGGAATTAATAAAATTCATAAAGATATTTGGCCCTTGAACAATCCACATGCAATTATATCGCGCCATTTTCAGTACATATTCAATGTAAATATTATGTTTAATGGAATTATTAACCCCTAACTTTCCAAATAAGTCAGGCCAATACCGTAACAATCTAGATGTCCTGACCTATGCCCCTATGACTTGTATATACGAGGTCGGTTTAATATAAGCAATTGGAATAGGAAGTGTACATAAATGATCGACACCGGTTAGTAAAAACAACCCCAGAGAGCGCAATCTGTATTTCCTTTCTTAAATTATCTCGTCATATGATACTTTTAGCATAAATAAAATGTGTACATTTACTGATTGCACCTAATGCTGACGTTTATTTTTAGTTTCAGGTATCCTCATGGTATTATAAAGAAAATTGGAGGTAATAATGCGGTCCTCGGTTGTAAAAACGCCCAAAAAGACAGTAAAACCCGCCACAAAAAAGTCGGTATCATCTAAGAGGAAAAAGATGGCAGATCTGAAGTCTCCAATTCGCGACACTATATCCGAAACCATATCGTTCGTTATCAAAGGTAAACTGACTCCCATCAAACCTATAATGATCGATAATAAACTCGACTTAATAACTAAGACCAACAAGAAACCTCAGTGCGGAAAGGTAGTCAAAATGCGCACATGCAGGAAACAAGGAACCAACGTAATTCCCAAGAAACAAAAAGATTCTAAAGCCAAAACAAAAGTTCAAATCAAAGCTGCCAAGAAACCAAGTGCCCAGATATTAAAAAAAAGTGCCGAGACAGTTTTAACGGATGTGATACCAACAACACCAAAAGAGAAGAACAAAAAGGATAATAAGAGCGAGAAGAAAAAGTTGATTCCTAAGAAACCACCGTCTAAATTGAAAGCCACCAACGCCGCGAAAAAACCTAAAAAAATATCTGGGAAGAAGGCAAAACTGAAGGAGCAAAGCAGTAATGCCGAAGTGTCTGACACTACTGACAAACAAGCGGATGAGATAAAGAAGCAGCGGACTATAGAGAGTCTTCTAAAGCAAGCCAGTGAGGAAATCACCAAAGGATCCTCGAAGAAAATTGCCGCGAAAATACGGAAAGGTAAGAAAGGAAAAAGTCAACCTAAGGAAATACCACCGAAAGTGGTTAAGAAAAGTCCTGAACCAGAACCTGTTAAACCAGTCGATTATACATCTGACGAAATTTCCCTTAAAGAACTCTCAGAGCGCCAACCAGAAAGCGCTGTAGCTTTGAGTGTCGACAAACCCGAAGTAAAGGCCAAACCTACTCCAAAAAGGAAAATTAAAACTAAGCCAAAGATGACTCTAATAAAGAAACGCGTGATGGCTTCAAAAAATAAGAATAGCAAGGAAGAAAAATGCAAAACGAAATTATTTGGGTTCTGGAACGGTCCCAAGAGGCACCGCGTTGCCTCTCTCAACGCTTTAGCTAAAGTTCATTGCCTCTACGAAAACGAGACGCGAGGCAACATGCTGGACATAATCGACGAGCCCAGCATTAAAAAAGAACATATTTCTAGAAAAGAAACCTGGAGAAAAGACCCGGCTAGAGTCGCCATTAAAAAGGAACCAGTCGTGAAGGACGAGCTGGGGTCAGACTCTGAGGATAACTCCGAAGTAGAGATTCCCACCAGGACTCTGAGAAGTCTTCCTGGACTTCGCGCCGTCGGTAAACATTGGGACATGCACGAGACGTCCTCAAGCTCCGATTATAACAGTGGCAACGAGAGTAGCAGCGAAAGCATTCCTGTTAAGATAAAAAAAGAGAAAATCGTTCAGCAAGGCCAGGACAGTGACAGAGGCGAAGCTGAAATAAAGGATAAGAAACGAAGGCGCAACCGTAATGAAATTATGATGGACCTTAAGGACATGGTGGTCAGGAAGAGGATGGCAAGCTTGAACGCCAGTGCTATTCTTGCTGCGAGTTACTCGGTAGAGAAGCGGGCTTCCAAGTCTCAGAGAGGCGCTGACGAAGACAGTTGTTCGAGCGACAGCGGGTCTTCTGAGGATTATTTCGCGGCATCCGACGATGACACGAAAGATGAAGATGATGTCAAGAAAGAAGAGGATAGGAAGTTGATCGAGGTACACACCACACCTAACAAAAAGGTAAGGTCCCAGAACATTAATATAACTTATTGTTAGACATTTAGAGTTAAATTATTATTAAATATTTTTAAAAACTTTTCATTGTTCCATCGGTGGGCAGTAAATGAACGTTAGTACGTTTTTTGTTAAGAAGATAAAAAGGTTTTAATTTCTTTTACGGTTATAACACCTGGTCCACATTATTAGAAAACTATGTTCGTTATTGAGTTAGCTTTAGTGTTAGTCCACAGTACAGGCCCCCCTGGAAAGTTGATTACCACATACTTTTAATGAGTCTGCCACATTTTTCCTCTGCGACTTATCTCGATTCCTCCGCTTTTCCACTCGGGGGTCTTGAAAAGTCAAGACCACATCTTTTATTTTTAGCTTAAGTAACTGGAAATTTTGTTGCAAATGCCGATTTAAATTTGTCCGACAGAAATTCTTCCGACATTGACGTGTCTACCGGTCGAAACATGCCAAAATAACTGGGTATTGAAAATCAATTACCACATAGGTAATTTTTAGTAAAATTAATTGTAAATAATTAATTCAGTCAAAAAGTATTGTTGTCCTACAAATTTCAAGTCGCGTTTTTTCAGTCCGACAGCTGGAAATCGGAATTTTCACGGGGTATGATAAATCGATTATCACATGTCGGACAAAACTAACACACGATAGAAAAGTGTTTTTTATAAGCAAAAATTGTAATGTCCGACAAAAATATATCAGCAAATCGTCAGTTCGACAAAAAATGTTGAAAAAAAAATCGGAAAAAAATGTGCACATGTATTTCTAATAAGTATTTTCATGTATTAAGCAAAATTCCATATAGGTGAGGACGACAGAAAATAAGAATTTTTTGTCATATGAACTATATGTCTATCTCCTCTTCTCAAAGCTCAAGCTTACTTTGAGAAAAGTCACTTATTTTATGGTGTAATATTGTAAGAGTTTAATTAAAAGCCTTTTTTTCTCGAAAATCGTCCACATTAGGAAATTCTAACAAGAGTACATTATTTTTAGAAAATAAAATTGTACAATAGAAATTGGAGCCCGACTGGTAAAAAAACCTAACCTTAAAAAAAATATAACTAAAATTGTAATAAGAATGTATCATAACTAGTGCTTTCTATGAAATATACAAAAAATAATTAGACTAGCGTATTTGGCACCCTTAAAAACCTCGGACTACCAAATTTCATAAAAATATTTCGCACCATTTGGAAATTTTCATAAAAATTTTATTTAAAAAATTTTATTTTGTCTCTCTGTATCTCGAAAACAAGAGGAGATAGACATAGAGTTTATCCTTTATTTACGGGAGGTCTTTCTGAAACACCCTGTATATATTTTTCGTTTTATTCTTGTAATTGTAAATCTCTATATGCTCAATTTAGCCAAATAAATATCGAGAAAAGAATTAAACGATTTCAAAAAAGTATGTATGGTGTAAAAATATTATGCACAAAAGTTTTGGGATTTNTTAAAAACCTCGGACTACCAAATTTCATAAAAATATTTCGCACCATTTGGAAATTTTCATAAAAATGTTATTTAAAAATTTTTATTTTGTCTCTCTGTATCTCGAAAACAAGAGGAGATAGACATAGAGTTCATAAGACAAAAAATTCTAATTTTTTGTCATACTATCACCCCCTTTATTTACGGTAGGTCTTTCTGAAACACCCTGTAGATATTTTTCGTTTTATTCTTGTGATTGTAAATCTCTGTATGCTTAATTTAGCCAAACAAATATCGAGAAAAGAATTAAACGATTTCAAAAAAGTAAGTATGTATGGTGTAAAAAAATTATGCACAAAAGTTATGGGATTTTCTTTTAGAAAAATAGAACAATTTTTGTAAAGAAAAATAACAAACGCGAATGAAAACTTGAAAGAGAAAAAAGGATTTTTGTGTCAAGTATAATATTAATTTATTTAGAAATAATGCATTATGCACTAAGATCGTATTAATCGCCTCAAAAATAACTTCATTTATTTATAACTTTTAAAATGTAAGCATAAAATAAGCAATATTATAATTATTTATTTGAAACAAATAATAATTTACATAATAATAATTAATAACCATTTATAAATATGAAATTTTTGGGGTGAAATATTGATTTATTGATTTTTTAATAATTTGGGGCCATTAAATCGTCGGACACTTATATCACTATTTTGTACAGTAAATTTAAAAGTGGAAAAAATGAAAATTAGATATGTGGTAATCGATTTTCCATACCCCGTGAAAATTCCGATTTCCAGCTGTCGGACTGAAAAAACGCGGCTTGAAATTTGTCGGACAACAATACTTTTTGACTAAATTAATTATTTAAGTACAATTAATTTTACTAAAAATTACCTATGAGTATGTGGTAATTGATTTTCAGTACCCTGTTATTTTGGCATGTTTCGACCGGTAGACACGTCTATGTCAGAAGAATTTCTGTCGGACAAATTTAAA
Source organism: Anoplophora glabripennis (assembly GCF_000390285.2). NCBI lineage: Eukaryota > Metazoa > Arthropoda > Insecta > Coleoptera > Cerambycidae > Anoplophora > Anoplophora glabripennis. Next base: position 661,026 of record NW_019416749.1, on the reverse strand, counting down.
TCGGCATTTGCAACAAAATTTCCAGTTACTTAAGCTGAAAATAAAAGATGTGGTCTTGACTTTTCAAGACCCCGGGAAATTGCCATGTTTTTGGACTTTTCCGAGTGGAAAAGCGGAGGAATCGAGAAAAGTCGCAGACGAAAAATGTGGTAGACTCGTCAAAACAAAGCGCCTCAGGAGTTATAAAGTATGTGGTAATCAACTTTCCAGAGGGGGCCTGTACTGTGGACTATGTAGGTAAAGATTGTAATTCCGTACCACAGAATATCTTATTAAAAACATGTTTCAAAATCTCAGTCTAGCTTAGACACAGTTTTTTTGTCCTATTTATTTATAGGTCGCTGTGATCCTCAACCAGGACACCGACGTCACCATCACCGGTGTCTACGTGAACAGCACGACGCGTTCGACTCACCACGAGGGCTACTGCAGTATCGCAGGTATGCAGTATAGGATCTCTGCCACCAGCCATACGCAGACTGCCGCCACCGCAGTGGCAACCGAGACGCTACTGCAGAGCTCGTCCAGTAGTGCCCCCGATAACGTAAGTTGCTAACAGAGAATGTCATTCTAATTATCGAACAATGTTTCATTGATATCAGAGATTTTCGGGTCTGTTTGTAGTGAGCAAAGAAAAAATGCTCTTAGTCAAAGTTTGGCTCTAAGGTTCGCCATTTTAATTAATAGAATAGTCTCGCAAAAAAGTCCAAACTTATCCGACACATCATTTCCGATGTATTTTGATGAGCTGAAAACGATACGGTAGTCAGAATTTATACGTCGGAAATGATATGTCAGTTATTATGTAGATCAAAATTAATTTTGGACTAAGAGCAATTTTTGGGTCCGTTGTCACCCTAAATATAGATTTTACAAGATTCTGACCGGTCGTGCATAAATTCTGATTACGGTATCTTTTTTAGCTGGTCAAAATACGTCGGAAACAATATGTCAGATATTATGTAGATCAAAATTAATTTTGGACTATGATAGAGCTATTTTTGGGTCTGTTGTCACCCTAAATGTAGATTTTACAAGATTATGACCGGTCGCCCATAAATTCTGACTACAGTATCATTTTTAACTGGTCAAAATACGTCGGAAATGGTATGTCAGTTATTATGTAGATCAAAATTAATTTTGGACTATGCTAGAGCAATTTTTGGGTCCGTTGTCACCCTAAATATAGATTTTACAATATTCTGACCGGTCCTCCATAAATTCTGACTACGGTATCTTTTTAACTGGTCAAAATACGTCGGAAATGATATGTCAGATATTATGTAGAGCAAAATTAATTTTGGACTATGATTTTTGGATCCGTTTTCACCCTAAATATAGATTTCACAAGATTTTGGTCCATAAATTCTGACTACGGTATCTTTTTAACTGGTCAAAATACGTCGGAAATGATATGTCAGATATTATGTAGAGCAAAATTAATTTTGGACTATGATTTTTGGATCCGTTTTCACCCTAAATATAGATTTCACAAGATTTTGGCTGTCGTGCATAAATTCTGACTACGGTATCTTTTTTAACTTGTCAAAATACATCGGAAATGATATGTCAGTTATTATGTAGATCAAAATTAATTTTGGACTATGATAGAGCAATTTTTGGGTCCGTTGTCACCCTAAATATAGATTTTACAAGATTCTGACCGGTCGTGCATAAATTCTGATTACGGTATCTTTTTTAGTTGGTCAAAATACGTCGGAAACAATATGTCAGATATTATGTAGATCAAAATTAATTTTGGACTATGATAGAGCAATTTTTGGGTCTGTTGTCACCCTAAATGTAGATTTTACAAGATTACGACCGGTCGCCCATAAATTCTGACTACAGTATCTTTTTTAACTGGTCAAAATACGTCGGAAATGGTATGTCAGTTATTATGTAGATCAAAATTAATTTTGGACTATGATAGAGCAATTTTTGTGTCCGTTGTCACCCTAAATATAGATTTTACAAGATTCTGACCGGTCGTCCATAAATTCTGACTACGGTATCTTTTTAACTGGTCAAAATACGTCGGAAATGATATGTCAGATATTATGTAGAGCAAAATTAATTTTGGACTATGATTTTTGGATCCGTTTTCACCCTAAATATAGATTTCACAAGATTTTGGCTGTCGTGCATAAATTCTGACTACGGTATCTTTTTTAACTGGTCAAAATACATCGGAAATGATATGTCAGATATTATGTAGATCAAAATTAATTTTGGACTGTGATAGAGCAATTTTTGGGTCCGTTGTCACTCTAAATATAGATTCTACAAGATTCTGACCGGTTGTGCATAAATTCTGACAACGACATCTTTTTTAACTGGTCAAACTACGTCTGAAATGATATGTAAGATATTATGTAGAGCAAAATTAATTTTGGTCTATGATAGAGCAATTTTTTGGTCCGTTTTCACCCTAAATATAAATTTCACAAGATTCTAATTGTCGTGCATAAATTCTGACTACGGTATCGTTTTCAGCTCAACAAAATACGTCTTAAATAATATGTCAGATCTTTGGGTTTGGACTGTTTTGTGTGCTTGATATTCTATTAATTAAAATGGCCAAGCCTAAACATTAGAAGCCAATCTTTGACTAAGGTTGTGTTTTATCGATTATTCGCATCAAAATGAGTAGCACTAGCGTAGTCTACATTTTCGTATCTTCATTACATAAAGTTATATTATCAACAAATGCTTGAATTTAAAATTCCTCTAATTTTGTTTTTAAATAGCACAATCTCAAGAAATTGTAATTTTAATTGGAATTATTTTAAGATCAAACATAATCATAATCACCGATGCTATTTTAAGAATGTGAATTAGAAAACAGATTAATGGGATGGTAGAAAATCAGATTGTATTTTTTTAAGTATACCTACAAGTTCCTCAATTTTTTTTTAATGATTGCGTCCTCACATCATAACACAGCAGACCATGATCTTTGTCATTTTGTTAAATTAACAGTGCGAAACAATTATTATCATCATCTCATTCCGAATTCGTCTTTCAGCCAACGAGACCTGACCATCACTCTTGTATTTGTATTTTCAGAGCAACAGCGACTCTATGCCTTCCTCTAAGTCCTACACTCCGCTGGATGCCCTCTCCAACATGCAGCCGCCTCCTGGACCAGGCATCCAACATAATCACACCGTGGTGCATGGCCAGCAGCACAATATGGGACCTCCTCAGCACGTGCTTCCAATACCGCCCCATCAGTTGTCGCCAAGTAAGTTTGTTAAAATACTTTGTGGACTAATAACATAATTTCCGTTATAACAAAACATTTAAAATTCATATGTACAAGAACTGGTTGAAAACCGTCGACTTCACTCACCTCCTTTCCCTTGACATTCCTATCCGGCAATATTTTCTGCAGTACTATCTGTGTCCTCTGTGTCCTGTTATTCACATCTGGCTTATAAACTCAATGTTCGATTGTTCACATGATTTTCGAGACAAGCGTTGCGGTAAACAAGTGATAAGTTTCAAAATCACTCCGTACTAGTGGAAGTTGTTTTATTTTATTTAAAGCATATTTGTACGCAATCAAAATACATATTTCTCACTTCAAATTTAGTATTCGTTATTCTATGCTTTAAATTAATTCGTAATGTGCTTAGAGGTTACATATTTTTACCATGTAGTCTTCATTTTTGGTTTTTCAGCTGTCAATTTCCCGTTCTAGATTGATTACTTGTTATTATCGGTACCTTCATAGGTGGGAAGATTAAGATAATTTTAACTTGACAGATTATTTTTTTTAAATAATTATGTTTGCTTTTTAAATTTATTTTCTGAATAATTACACTTTAACTTTTTAAACAGACTAGAATAGCGCATTAGAGATTTAACGTTCAGTATGAACCAAAGAATTGGTCTTAATGTAAATAATTTTCTTGACATATGTATTGGCAAACTTGCAATTCGCGGATACACACGCATAAATGATGTGAACAGCGGTTTTCAGCGGATTTAAAAAAATTATATCTGTAAATATCCGCAATTTTGAAAACTGACACATTTAAAATGTACCCTGTATAGTTCCTATGCTAATAACCTTTAAAATATTTTAAAAGTCCTTCTCTTGATTGTGTCGTTTTTCCATTTTACCTCTTTTTGAACCATTTGTGTACATTTGAACTGAAAAAAAAAACGCATATCCGGATACATGGTTATAGATATGTGACGCAAATCGTTCTGATAGGTCGTCGCCATGGATGCTCTAGTGCTTTTTCATCGCCTCACTCGGCACCCAACTATCAACTACCTCCAGGACACCCACCCATGCAGGGAGAACCAGGATATGTACACGGTGAGTTTTTGTTTAAATTTATAAATTTTCGTTAAAACTGAAGCTGATATTTAGGAAAACGTACAAACTGTAGCTTCTACAGTTAATAAATGAAGATTTCATAGCCCCCACGTCCAACATCGAATGCATTTATTCGACAGTTGAAGTCTACTGATTGTTAATTATTCGATAGCTGAATTTATTTGACAGTACCTGTCACTACTCCTGGGCTTGGCTTAAGTGTTGCCAACAGTTCCCAAACGGTTTCCCCTAAATTTATGGTTTGAAACTAAACATCCGCTAGAAGTTCGGAATAAGTATTTAACCTAAAAGTATATTTTCCATTTAATAATAAAAATGGAATTAGAAATAATTATTCGACCATTATAACTCAATAATATTTATTAGTTTACAAAACTTACAATAGAAAATCAGACATTTCCACATCATCGATATCATCAAATTAACCATTTTTTTTAGTGTTGTAGCGGGAATATTAAAATGTTTACAACTTATACCATCTCTTACCACTATACACCGTGACCCAAAATGATGGAATAGACTTTATATTTGTTTTCCAGTTCAGATTAAAAAAAACTGAACAGATCAATTAGTAAATAGAAATTGTCACTTTTCGGCAATATTTTCTATTTTTTTGAGCCATATTTGACAGACCTATAACATTACCGACATTTTTTTTAATAGGACCCTCTATATTTTATAGTACCTATAGCCTCTACAGACGAATTCAGCGATATAAGGTTTATATGTACCTACTTTTTCATAATTGTCAAAAAATGGAGGAATTAAATGAAAACAATAATTTAGTACATACTACCTACTTTTTCTTACATCGAGGCGAAAATGTGGAGGTGCGCCATCTATGTATATTGTTTTGGAAATCTATATTTTAAAATAATTAGAGAAGACTCCGTTAAGCATTTTTCAAAACGTATGCCCATTCCACCAGAAGCCTCTAAAATTTAAGCAAGAAGAGTATTTTCTTCGTAAATGTGTGGTTTCAACAAAACATACACTTCGTTGTATTGTTAGATTTTTATACCCACAAAGAGCACAACGTATTAAAGGATTAGTTTTTGTATTGTACTCTTATTCAGAAAAATCACATTTTTGAATTTCATGTTATATTTTTCCGTTTTCCTTCCGAGTCGGTGGCTGCGAAAAGCAGTTAATGGTGCAGCAAATTTCCGGTAATTTTTCCACGTTACAAACTCGACAAACAATAACAGTAAAACGTAGGTTCTTGTAATTCACATTTCCCTCATAGTAAGCGAACTGTTAAATATTCGTTTATAGTGCGTTTTTTTTTCAATTAATTTATTCACGTTATAAACCAGTCTTTGTTACGTTGCAGTTATACTTGTCTAAGGGATTTCTGCAAACATAATTATTATTTAGCGTCTGTGGATATACTAGCACGACACTCGTAAACAAAGCTTTTATCTGTATTCCTTTTGCGTATATAATTAAATTCTATGAAGCGAATATGTAGAACAAAATACTAATTAATTAAACAGCGTTTGTTATTTAGCCCTCCCCGATTTATTTGATGAGGTAAACTGTTCGTTTGGATTATTGCACATAATTTAGAAAGCCCCTTTTCCTATTTTCTGGAGCTTTGTTGTGCTTACATTTGAAATAAATGGTTTATAAACTTTACAATTTATTCTACGACTACTACAGAGTGAGTAAACTTTAGCTGTGCCTTCTTCAGATTAGAAACAAAGTAATTAACTGAATAACATCAACACCAAATTCTTGAATCTTTGATCTGCTTTGGCTGTTCTCGGGCTAGACTTTGTCGGGGCGAAACCGCTATTAAAACCCCTAGGTCCGCACTTTTATGTTAATTTCGGTTCTTAAATGAATACACTAGGCACTATTTAAGCCCTTTTAAACGAAGCGAGTGCATAGTTGAAGACTAAAAATGCATTGGAAGTGGATTTCAGAAAATACTATTTTTTGGAAAATTTACGTACAGAATTTGAACTGATTTAGTCAACCCTTTGGTAGACATAAACTAACATTTTCTTATGAACATGTTAACGCCTTGTATTTGGAAAATCGGAAACGAAGCGTTTTTGAAACATTTTTGTAACACCCTACATTTAATACGATCTTACATACAGCGAGCGGAAAGATAGCATTTTACGCACTGCAGTAAAAAAAAACCGTTTCTTAATGTTACGTAATTATATTTTGAATTACAGCCCTACCAACAAACTTACCCAACACGCTTGTGATTAATTGGATTTACGGCTGTCGTATTTTTTGCCTCCTCTACCCACGAAATTGAAATTTCACATTTTAATTTAAGTTAAAGTAGTAAATTTCCCGTAAAAGTTAGATAACAGTGAAAAAATCGATGTGTACATTAACGTCAATAGATAGATGAATGTATTTAATTTAGGATTTGGGAAATTGTAAAAACTTGAACCATTTTAGAACGGTTAAGTTAGCTGTTCTGTTTCTGATTTAAGGGGGCGATTTAGTATGTATATTTTTACCGTGTAACAGAGCTTCAGATGAGGACACAAATCATCGAAGAAACTAACATAATTGAATATTATTATATATCAATGTATTCGCAATGGTTCCCGCTAGTGAGTGAGATAAATTTCAGTGCTCATGAGAACAGAAGAATAATTTAAATAAATGCCAAAGTACCATACTGTTAGTCTGTCAATATATTGCATTTACGACGGAACTAGGTCAAGCACAATAATCAAACTACTTCACTCACTAGAACGGACACTTAGGATCATTTGTATTTAATTTTCAGATTAATATTTATTAACAATTCTATAATTTGTGTGCTCAAGCAAAATGACAACATTTTACACACGACTCCATGTTTATTATATATGTAAACCAGAATTTTAGGGCTTCTAAGATATTCTAAGTATAATTAGTTTGTATGCTCTGTCCCAGGTGTCGCTACCCTTGAAAATGAAAGTGAAAACACAGAGTTGGTTTAGTTTAAAATGCGTGGCAAAATAAAGCATAATAATATTGTCTTTGATGTATAAATATGGGTAATTTTTTAAAAGTACCTAAGTAATAAGATTTTGTAAAGCTTAAGTAGTACGAATATATAACGCATAAAAAACCAATAATATGTACTAATTTTTCTTTATTAAGAATAAAGATTAAATTTTACTTACAGGGTGTCCCACATAAAATCGTTATTTATGTTTAAATAAATTTACAGCTTAAAAATTAGCCTAGCTCAGATAGATTTCTTCTTCAATCTACAAATCTACAAATCTTCAAGCTACTTACCGGTAAGTAGGAAACCACTGGATATTTTATGAAAAAAGTTACGACCAAAAAAGTAATAGATTCTAGAATATAACTAACACGATTTTAATTTCATATTGTCTTGACAATCAACTTTTGCTTATTTTTAGTCACTTACTATCGAAATAAATAAAATAGACCTCTGAGTTTGGAAACTGATATTAAGAAAACGTAGGGGCAAAAAATTTGAAATTTCGACCATATATAGCCTCACTATTACTCTATTGTGTGCTAAAATTTCAGTTGGTTTCGTTATCCCATTTGTTAGTTATTAATAAAAATGTTGAAAAAATCACGGTTTTCTGCATATAAAATTATTGGTACCTCTCACTTTAACTCGTCTTAATTTTTTTGTTAACTGATAAAAAAAATCCAATTTTTACTAACGATAAGTTGAACCATTGTCTTTAATATTGTAAAGGTCATTTGTCTCAAAAGGTCTTCTTTTTTTATTTTTAAGTGAAACATAAGGGAGTGCTATCTCCGTAAATATGGCATTCTTTAAAAAAAGAAAAAACTGACAGGTAGCAAATAACTGTAAACAACAATTTGAAAAAATATGTTAAAATAATACAGTTATAAATATGATATTCTTAAAAACAGTATCGGTATGGTCAATTGCGTTCACGGTCCGATGCAGAGTATACAGTATAGCCTTTATAACTGTATTATTTTAACAAATTTTTTCAGATTGTTGTTTACGGAGATAGCATCCCCTTCTGTTTTGCTTAAAAATAAAAAAAGAGCTTTCGAGACAAATGACCTTCACAGTACTAAAGACGATAGTGCGACTTATAGTCAGTAAAATTAGAATTATTTTTGTCTAATTTTTTTTCCTGTTATACGTTTTCAAGCGACCTCTAAAAAATAAATATCAACGAAGTAACAATTTTTTTTCATTGAATTTGATCAACAAAATAATAGAAATTAATTACGAGACACTTAATAAATGTCTCGAGGCAAAATTTACTACCGCACTGTGAGTATCAAATATTTATAATTTTTTAATTTTTTTAAATTTTTTTATTTTTTAGAGGTCGCTCAACTCTGAAAATTAAAATAATTATGAGTGACCTTTAGAAATTAAAATATCGATTTGAAATTTTCAGAATCGAGATTTTTTTCAACCTAGAAAATGATAAAATAACGGGAAAAAAATTAAACAAAAAAAAATTCAATTTTTGACGATTTTGGAAATTTTTAAAAATCTTGAGCGACCTTTAAAAAAATTTTTTTGAGCTGATTTTTTGAGGGGGTTCTTAAAACATGATAATCTAACATATTTTCACAAGAGACATGAACAAAAAATATTTTTTTTTTGGACCACCCTACTATACATATTATTCTCCAAACGTAATTAGTAGCAAGTTTCTATACATTTTAGTAATTAGGCAGCGTTTTTTAAATTAATACGACTCGCCAAAGTAAAAAAAAATAATTCAAGTTATATCATTGTTACTGAAAATAGCGGGTAATTTACGTATCGGATCGTTAACTTGAAAATATAAACATTAGACTGTTGACTATTCCTGTTATACGTTTTTTAAGCTTTTGAAGAAAAAACTACATGGAATTTTAAAAATTATATCTGTTTTTATAATAAAGGAATGGTAATTCTAAGATTGTTTAAGCTTATTAACTAAAAATTATTGCCTACTTAATAAAAAAATTATTATTGTCCTCGATAATCTATTAATGATTAATAAAATCTTTACTCTCTTTCCTTATAAGACTGTATGTACACAAATTGGAGCCGTTCCTGAACAATCGGGCGCGAGGCCTGTTAAAATATAGGCCCAGCGTAAATTATTAAACAACACACCTTGAAGCGTTGGCCGCTAGAGCAAGAGCAGCACTTGCCGGGGTACCGTTTCGTGACTCACGCTGGGCGATATTTTTTGTACAAAATCCCGTCCTTAAGGTACTCGCAGATCAATTTTGAAAACAAATGCGTAATGTGAACACCCAGACAAGAACTAGTGTGTTCGCAATAAGTATTTGTTTTTAAATTTAATCTTGACGGGATTATTAAGAATAATGAAGATTGAAGATTTTGAAGATTGAAGTTCACTGCTTACTCCTCGAAAATAAAGATTAAACTAACCACATAATACCAGAAAAATATTGTCTGACATTTTTTAGATAAGTAAATCCTTAGAACGTTATTTAACTGTCTTTCATTTAAGTAAAATAAACCATTTACCGTTCGCAACACAACCATGCTAAAAATGCGCGCGTGCCAGTTTATAATGAAAAATGTCGAATCTCTTCCTAATTTATCTGCGCTGTGTATATCAATAATTCAAAAGCGGCGCACGCTGACAGCCAGCTGAAGTCGAAAGAATCTCCTGAATCTGGCTTCCTGTTCACGCGTTAGCCTGCCGAGTCCTCGAACAGTTCCGTGACCTTTGACCTAAATGTATTCACCGCCCCGAAGTATCATCGTTGCATAATCCTCAACGGTTGTCTGTGTGGCGAAAATGAGAAAACATTGCACCGCTAAATATTCCAAGAAAGAGATGAGTTTACCCGAAGGGGTGATTTTTTGTTTGGTGTTTGAAGATATGATAATATACCGGGTGTTTACGTCCACTAATAAACTGGGCATACTTCAAGGGTAGCTTCATTGATTTAGATCAAGTTAAATGTAAAAAAAAATAAAAAAGGCGCATTTTTCTCCCAACTTTGACTCTCTGCTCGATTCCTGTGAAATGTATCGATCTTTTTTGCATCAGAACAGTTAAAATACATTTCCGATTTAAACAAATTTTCATAGTTAAAGTCTTTGCTTTGCGTCAAACAATCAAAATCACTTTTGATTGTTATTGTACAGTACGTTGTTTTGCCGTAAACTCACTTCAATTTTGAGCTTTCATATCTCGATGGCGATTCATCGTATCCACAAGATCAGAAGTGGATTTTTTTCGTCAATCCTTCCTCTATTTGATCCTGTAATCACATTTGAAGAATATGCAAAACGGGTAGCTCCAGCTCTAAATGTTTATAAGTATTTTTTCTAAGAAATTTTGAAAAAATTATAATTGTTGCTAAAATTGATAAAATCGAAAATTTTTAAATGGGGATTGATAGTTGAGACTCCAGACAACCCGGTATAAAAATTCAAGAAAGATTATTCACATACGTGATTTTAACAAAGTTAAACAATTAGCTTTTATACAAATAACTCTCGAGCTTATGATTCTACTAGATACTGAATCAAAAAGTTTTCTAAAGTCGTTTCGTCCAGATTCTATTACATTTTATTGAAATGGGAAATCAATTTCGATTAGCCATTCAAAACTAACATGAATATAGGCAAGCGAATTATTACCCTTATTTGATCCAGGTTTCAATTCGTTACCGAATATTGTTGTCGTGTTCAGTTATCCATATTTATTGACATGTCAAATATACGACTGTAAACTCACATTCAATGAATAAAAATTAAAACATTTAGATGGGCCAGGAAAATCAGCTGAGAAATGAACATTCTATATTTCCTGGCCTATAGAAGAAGAAAATGAGTTTAACGTTCAATGTTTGACAATTGGCTGTAACCTTGTGTAACAAAACTCTTAATGCAGTTTGTGTAAATCATAAAAATGTATCAAGGTGATACAATTATTTACATACATAAGGATTGTAAAATAATTTGGTACAGTTTTATGCTCTGCTGTCTCCATAAACATAACTGCGTACAAGCAAAAATGTTAAAAGTTAAGTTAAAGTTAAAACAGTTTTATCATACAAATACTTACATAATATTAAAGTTGTAGATTAAAATACTGATATACAGGGTGTCCCGGTATTTGAAAATAGAAAAAAGGCCAGTACAGATGGATGAGGACAAAATGATATCAATTCTTCATATAAATTTTTTTCATACGGGCCTTCGTTAACAAGTTACGGGCCCTCAAATGTGAAAATTAAAAAGTTATTTTTATTTATTCTCAAAACAATTACGTTCAGCATGCTGCAAATTTGGTGATCGATAACACATGCGTACAGCTTGTTTTTGATATTATAACTGAACTTCATTATACCCAGAACGCCAGGGACGGATTATGCCCAATGGTTGACAACCCAGAATTTTTAAGTAGATGACGATCACAATCTGTCTGTATCAATAAGTTCACTGAAGAATTTGCCAACGATAATACCTTCTTGGTTCAACTCGGTAAAATTAACAGTTTAGGAAATATTTTTGATTTTATGTCACATCGAGCGGCGCCTCTGCCATTTTTTGTTTTTAGTTTTTAATTGGACATAATTACTATGTTAGAACCGTACATATTCTTAAAATAAGAGCCTAGAAAATCTTACTGTCTGCTAATGTAATTTTCACTAACAAAATTTGATAAATACACTTTACACATAACACAAAATAGAAAAACAAAACTAAGTTAAAAAATAATAATTTAAAAGAAAGAATACTATCAAAATTAATTTTCAATTATGGACACTTTCCACCTCCACACACTTCCTACGTCTGTACTCTTTTTTGTATCAAGTATAGGGACATCCTGTATACAGTACTTATAATAAAAAATAAAACAGAATAGATACAAGGAACTAAACATATATTGCTACTAATTTAACATTGGTATTTAGATCGCATAAAGCTGTCTGTGGTAATAATTTTATATTTGACAAACTAAGACATTCAAATTGTGTGAATAGTGGATGTTGCAGACTATGATATGAGACTGAATAATTTCGACAAGTAAACCACTGGCACTAGATGAACGAATGCCAGTGTAAATGTTGTTTCGTGGAACTAAATTTAAGACGCTGTTTCTTAATAGACGGAAATATTTGAATAGAATTTGGTCTGAGTGTTAAAAGGAAAGGCTATTTGATACAACCTGGCCTATACTAAGTTTTATTGAAACGCCTTAAAAGGCGTATCTTAAAAATAATAATAATAATAAAATGTTTGAAGGTTAACCTTCGGAGCATGCAAATTTATAGGTAACTCTATCGGTTACTTACATAGTTTTCTTCCAAAGAAGTATTTGAAAAAATGTGTATAACTCCCAGCCAAAAATCACTAAAAATAATTTTGACAGTCACACTATCAAAATCGATGCAACTGCTCGAATTGTGTAAGATATAAATGCTATTAAATTGCATGTCCTACATGTCATTTTTATTTCTGTAAAAATCTTTTATGATATTTATTATACATGTAATTTTATAAGTATGTCATTTAAATTTTTGTAATGTAGACAAAGACAATGAATGATCAATTTTTAGACCATTTAGCAGATTGGCATGTTTAGAAATAATATTAATATGTAAACATTAGTTAGTTCACTGAAAATTATGCATAAAAACGCTTGTTTGTGCTTGTTCCTGAGAACGCGTATTTTTGAACTCTAAACAGCAGGGCTTTCTTTAATTAAAGTCCAGCAGGAAGAAATAAATCACACAATAAATTCTTGCACGGGTAGACAAGATTTACCATCCATGGTAAATTTTAAACAACCCAGTAAGGGGTACTGAATTATGTAATTATCTGTTTTGAATTCCCAATGAGGTTCTTTAAACATCTTGGAAACATTACGCCTTACTCAGAAGAACGTTATATCCGATTATTTTGTGCCTATTTAATAAGCGTGGAATAAATTTCTTATTATTTCCTTCTCAATACTGTCAAGTTATATGATTTTTTCTTGATAACTATGCACTTAATATTATCTAAATGTATGGATTGCATTAATCGAAAGTCGTTTATAAAGAATACTTTATATTCTGAATAGTAGGTGGACAATATGTCCATTAGTTAAGAAATAATTTAAAGAAATAATAATAATAGGGCGAATATGTTGAAACGGGGAGCGAAAAAGTATTTTTTTTCCTTAAATATTTAAAAAATTTAAAACATACCTATTTTATTTGAGTTTTTTACTTATACAGTGTAGGAAAGTACCGATGGTCTATCAGAAGTTACGTGAGAGCGATAAAGTAAGCCATAGAAATCCATGTGATAGACAAGGATGGCTATAATGGAGGCGTCTAATAGTCAACGCCCATTTCGCTCTTCCACAAATAAGAAGTGGATCTTATTTGTAGAAGGGCGAAACGGGCGGTGACTATGAGAGGCCTTCATTATAGCCATCCTTCTCTATCGCATGGATTTCTATGGCTTACTTTATCGCTCTCACGTAACTTCAGATAGACCGTGGGTACTTTTCTACCCTGTATCTTGGAACCTATGAATTTTGGAAGAATATCGAAGAGGAGAAAAAGTTTTAGAATTGAATTTTGCACAATAAACTGTAAGTTAAGAATGTTTAAATTTAATTTATTTATTTGTTGCAAAATAGTAATAATTGATGAAAAAAAGGCAAAATAATCAAGTTTTTTTGGATAATTTTTTTTTAAATATTTTAAATGCTCCGGGGGAATTCTAATTTTGGCAAAAAAACTTTACAGTATAATAAAACAACACACACCAAATTTCATTAAAATCGGTTCGATAGTTTTCGCAAAATAATTTTTTTTTTAATATTTTGGAAAAAAAAAGAATATTCAAAATGTTGCACAGCCTCAAATAAAGCATCTAGATACTTGAAAATTTTTTCACATAGAAAAGACCGCTCAAGCTTTCAAGTGGTTTTTGAAAAATTGAAATCGGTTGATTAGGACGGCCACAATAAATTTTTAAAGTTAACACTCTTTTTTTATTTTTAATCAGTTAGATTACATTTATCAAGTTTAAAGTACTCAGAAGGACGCTCTTTAAAAAAAAAAGTTAAATTCCGTTTATTCGTTCTCGAGATGTATGTGGTCAAAATTTATCGGCATTTACCGTTAATTTATGAACAATAATTTAGCTACAATCTTTGATCCAGTGGCTTCGTTTTTCCGAGTTCTAAGCTGGAAAAAAATTAAGCGGAAAAGCTGTTGCTCGCTCGCGAGAAAAGTGACTCAAAACACGAAAAGTGGGGAAGGGGGCTTTCGCTCCGAGACTGAACTCGGAGGTTCAAAATGCGAAGGTACGAAAAAAATTGCATTATCTCTTCTACTGGACCAATTTCGATATTTTTTTTTTAAATCCGATGTCTTGCGAGACAATGAATTCGAATATCGTAATGTCAGTTGTCTAATTTGCACAAATTTTGTTATAAAGTTTATTATTTATGCATTAAATATACAGTATATTTTACCCCATGATATTGCATTTTTTCAATGAAAAAATTTTTGGTAGAAAGGGGCATTAAACAAGAAAAAATAAATAAAAATCATTTTATTGCATGTCCATGGACAATAAAAAAAAACATGGTTTAATAATTAATAAAACATTTTTTTTAGCCAGCATTTTTATAACGATTTCTGAGACTAGAATATACTATTGATATGGAAAAAAATAACTGGTACACCCCAGTTTTTGATAGTTTCGTTGTTTTAATTTTTTGTTATGTTGTCCCAGGGATATGCAATATATTGATTTTTATTTATTTCTCCAAAAAGGAAGCAAAATACGAAAAAAATTCAAGAGATAAAAAACTTGTAGTTTTAGTTGCATAATGCGAAATAAATAATAAAAACTGAAAAGTCAGTAGCGCACGTTTTTTTTTGTAAAAAATATTGGTTAAGGTGCCCCTCAGGACGCCACTGGACTTAATAATTTTAATCTAGTTAGCGCTAAATCAGCCCCTTTCTACCATAAATAACACTTCCAAATTTCAACTAAATCGGCTAAAGGATTACCTATTTATTAAGATTTTTACGAAAAAACGATTTTTTTAAAATTGTAATGTGAGGCGTACTCGTTACAATTTTTTATATTTTTTCTCGAAAACTTGGTTCGACCGCACAAAAATGACTTCAGATTTGTGTCCATCATCCTCGAAAATTTTATGAAGATTTGATATTTTTAGGCAATAACAAATAATTACCTCAATTACCAGAAGTTTACAAGAAAAAAAAAACAATTTTTATAGTCTGTGTCTTGATTCCTATAGTGCCAAAAGCAACAGCATTGCGAACGGAGTCCACTCACCGAACTTCCCCCCGTGGCAACCCTTTGGCGCGCCGACCATTCAAAACATCGCACCGTCGTCGCCGGCTGACTCATGCGCCATCCCCGGGGCCATGCCAAGACGGGACTTTTCCGCGTTACGTGTCCGATCCTCCCGATTCGCCAATCTTTCCACGGCCCCTGTTCTAGAGATTTCAATTGCGCTGCGGCCCTCATTTGTTTCCGTTCGATTCTCGATCGCCACGAAAATACCACCACGTGTCTAATAGAGCCCCTCCGATGACTTGTAAATTGTTGTGACGGTCCGGTGAGCCGTGGAAACATTTAAATCGCGTCCGCCGGTACAACGCAGTTGGCCATTTGACGGGACGCTACAATGTGCGCATTTTGCAGGATGCATGTTGTGATGCACGTAAAAGAACGTAGTCGGCCGGTGTTGTTTCAGTGAGCTTTGAGAATACTCCAAGTGTATACGAGCCGCATTGGATTTCATTAAATTCCTAATAAGGATATGATCCTGGGCGCTCGTAAATCAGGCAAGTTGGTTTATTTACTTGTAGCTCGGTTCTTTCTCGATAGCCTGCTAGGGAGCAACAAAGCAGTCTGTAATCCGCCTGACCTTGCACCGTGACGGTCCATCTTCCTAGTTTCTTATTTATGGAATCGATTTATGTGATAATACACTTCGTTTTTAAACCGGGTGATATAAATTTCGCTGTCGGCTCAAACAATGACGTTATAGTTCAGTTGCATAATATACAAATAATGATGCGCCAGTCCTGTAAGTGGAATCGAAAGGAGCGAGCCTATTGGTCGCTTCTACCTCTCTCCAGCCAATGGAAGCGTAGCTTTTGAACGACACGTGAAATTCACCTCTGCGGATTCGAATTGTTCTTTTTATTGTTTTTAAACAAGAGCACGTAAAAAATCGGGGCACCAGTACATTTTTTTAAAATAAAATGAATTCAATGATAAGCAACAGAGCTTTATAGACCAGTCACAATCAACATCTCGACCTGAATAACATATCGCACCTTCAATTCAAGAAAGACTACTGTAACTCAAAAAACAATGAACCAAGATAATGAAGGTGAAAGGTTCTTTTACTATAAACTCTGAAATTTCATACTTTTCAGTCGAGTCAAAAAAAGTCAAAGGATAAAAAAGTTATGGTAAATTTTACCCCCTGCCCCCACTGTTGGAACGTATGTGATGAAAATTTGTAAATTTCGTTTTAGTAGCGAACTGAGCACATAAGAATTAACCTAATTACCAATTTTCAGAAATTTATCTCAACTGGTTTCGGAGTTATTTAGAAAAAAACCATCATCAGAGTGGCCCCTTTAAGCTGATATAGCTTCCTTAGGAAGAATTTTTGGACCCACTTTTCTATTGTGCCTGTGCTGGCTAAAATATTCGAGAATATATTGAAAGTCCAAATTGTAACTTATTTTGAATCAAATAAATTTTTTAACCGTCATCAATATGGCTTTCGAAATAACTTATCAACTACTTTGGCCATTGATTATTTAACGTCAATTATAAATGTTGGTTTTGAGGATGGTGAGTTTGTTGCTTCCCAATTTTTAGACTTAACAAAGGCATTCGACTGTGTGCCGCATAATATCCTTATAAATAAATTATATTTTTATGGTGCCTCAGGAGAATGTACAAAATTTGTGGAATCCTATTTAAATAATAGAGTTCAATATGTTCAATACAACGGTGTTAAGTCTGGTTTAAAAAATACTGTTCATGGTGTGTCCCAGGTTTCAGTATTGGGCCCTCTGCTATTTTTAATTTACATAAACGACTTTCCAATTTCTTTAGATGGAAATATTGATAGTGTGTTATTTGCTGACGATACTAATATAACCTATAGAAATAAACACTTAGTTTTATTAACAGAGAAATCACCTCAAATTCAGTCAAGGGCAAGTGATGCAATAAAGAAAATGTTTGAAAAAAATAGAAAATATATAAAAAAACTTAGGTACCCTATCTAAAATAGGTATATAACCTTTGATTTGTTAGATTTAAATACTGACTAGTAAATATTTAATATAACAAAATGTTTTAATTCAATAAAAAGTTTATGTAATAGAGATGTTGAAACTAAAATTTGAGTTACTGAACTCTTGGCTGAAAACATACACGCATATTGAATTCTCGTAACCGAGAAAGCTGCACTAACCAAATTTGGACAGGACATAGCTAATGCCACACTATAGAAAACAGTAAATTAACTGCCTATCTAACATATTTATAAAAAATTAAGCCTAGTTTCATTTTTTATGTCGCTTTAAATGACTGCGCAGAGACCACGCACCCCTAGCCTCAAAAGCTGAAAGCTGAGCTGGGCTTGTTGATGGACTAGAGGCTGGGCTTGCTATTGCGCATAGATCACGCGTCCCTTTACTGGACTTTTAGAGCAGTGAGGTTGTAGTCCTCAGAAGAGGGGGAGTGAATTTACTGTTTTCTATATTGTGCCAATATTATGCGAAACGTCGCCTTACTGTTAAAAATGTTGGTCACCGCCGTTACTAGTGATGGTGAAAATCGAAATATTTGGAATTATTCAATTTTCGTGGCTGAAAACATACATAGGTATTGTATTCTCGAAACTGAGAGAGTTGCACTAAACCAAATTTGGAGAGGGCATAGCTAATACAATGCGAAACATCGCCTTAATGTGATAAATGTTGTCGCCGCCGTTCTTGGGGGTGAAAATTCGAAATATTTGGAATTATTCAATTTTCGTGGCTGAAAAGATACATAGGTATTGTATTCTCGACACCGAGAGAGTTGCACTAAACCAAATTTGGAGAGGACATAGCTAATACAATGCGAAACATCGCTTTAATGTTAAAAATGTTGTCATCGCCGTTATTGGGGGTGAAAATTCGAAATATTTATAATTGTTCAATTTTCGTGGCTGAAAATATATATAGGTATTGAATTTTCCAAAACGAGAGAGATGCACTAACCAAGTTTGAACAGGACATAGTTAATACAATGCGAAACATCGCCTTACCGTTCTTTAATTTTTATTTTAATTGTATAAAATCGAACATCTTCGGATTATGACTATGATCTGACAAAACTAAATGTTTAATCAGACACTTTATCCAATATATTTATAGGCTTAATATTCTATATAGTTGGCGTTTTATATACAAGAAATGACACTTTTAGTAGACAATGATAAAACAAGTAGATCTATCCATCCTTTAATATTTCGCATTGAAAGATCACGAAGAACATGTAAATATCAGAAAATGTACCTTTCCTGTATTTTTCCAGCAAATTTGTAAACATACTCAATAATTGTGATTAATGCATGTGCTAATAGTTTCTTAAAAGCATTCAGCAGGGTGTGATTATGTGCGATTTTCTGTATTTTCGACAGGCGTGCAAAATGCAGGAAACGTAAGATAGACATATATTATTAGTTGCCTTATACCCCGAAGAAAACTTATGTAATTGGTACAGTGAAGATATATTGCTTCTAACTTACTTAGATTTTTTAAAATGCATAACAAACTATTGCGCATATAAACGCCTTATGTAGGTAGTTTTTTTTTTTAAACAACAAGAAATGAACGGTGAATGCTATCGTCGAGAATATTAGAATTACATACATCATAATTTACTACAGCATACCGTAAAATAAAATATTCTGTGTTAAAATCGTGGGGTGGAAAGGAACAGTCTGGGAAAAACGGGGTATTTATGTAAATCGTGCAAGAGTGTCGCAGGAACAAGTGAAAACAAACTGCCTATCAAATAATCAACTTATTCATTGGAAGACACCCTAGTCGCAGAACAGGCTTGTACACCCGGACAAAATGAGGGTTCCGTATTATTTAGCTTCCTGATATATCCTGTTTCGACGTAAAAGGGGGTAGGCAATTATTAGTAGGTAGTTAGCGAGGTTGACCTCCTGTATTTAATTTTATTAAAAAATTCAGTGATCATCTGTTAATAAATAGTTTTAAATCGCTTTATAAATTTACGCAATAGTTTCGTTACTCACAGGGGAAATTTTTATTTGAAAATATATGGAAAAATGTATATTATGCTTTTTCTCACGTTCTGGTATGTATTTCAATAATTCTACAGTGCCTTATAAATTTTAACGTTAATAGATTTAAAAAATAAAAATTAATCTAAAATGAGATAGTGTTTAATTGATTGTAACTGCTATAGGGGTGGATTCATGGATACTGTCACCAATTTTAAGGGAACATACTTCCGAATCTGATTCGGAACTAAAATCTAATAGTTTCTTTTAAGATTTTGGACACCTTTAACGTAACACACAAGCGATACAGAACTGTCTACCAATACGCTCCTCTGTTACAAAATACGTGGGTTTCCTGTATGCCATTGCGTAGGTTATGTCATACGTGTCTTATCCCAATGTCTGCCTTATTTTGATAAGTAAGAGAATATCACACCAAATTTTGCCTAGACCTCTATTCCAGTTTTAGCCATCCCAAAATGATTATTATAGTTCGCATCATCTGCGTGCGGTTTATCAAAAAAATGTAACTAGGATTTAACTAAATCCTGATACTAAATCCGGTTTGATTATTGAGACATTTGGTTGGCTGTTGCCAAGGGATTTAGTTAAACCTAATTTAAACTTCCTTTGATAAACTGACCCTTAGTCATATAAAAGATAAAAAGAATATAAATGTGTAAATTTTGATATGTTTATATTAAGGATTTATAATTAGGAAAAAAATACTGAAAGACATTGAAATTTTCTTTCAATCTTAAAAAATAAACGAACTGTTCCAACAACAATTGTGCGTTTCAGAGATATTAGTTATGTTTTTTTAAATGGACCATCCTGTGTATTTGCCGTCGTTTGATAAATATACACTGGAAGTATTTTAAATTCATGTTATAAGGCGTGTTCATAAGCGTGTTCTGTTTAGGTTAAAAGCCACTGGTTTTCGAGATACAGGGTATTCAAATTTAAGTACCACATTTTTTCTAATGTCTGAGGATGTTATACATAGGGTGATGAAACTTGGGCTAGGGATTTAAACAATTAAAGGCAAAGCTTTAACGAAAAGGTCTACAAATGTCAACTAGCGGCAGAGAAAGTAGGAGGCACTGTCTTTGGAAACATCAAAATTCCTACGCCACTGAGCTTTTGTTAAATTGGCCCAAATTTCGTCAATCTACGTAAAATATATTTCGAGGTATTTGAAAAAAATTGACATTTGTTTAAATATCAACAAACTGTATCTCGGTAACCATTTCTTTAGACCTGTAGTCAATTAAAAATTTTTTACCTAAAATAATCCTCTGAAATTATGACGTGGGCTTAAAAAAACCTTACATATAGTTGTTTTTTTTTTGTATTTCTGTACCTACCACAAGGAATTGTTTTTTAATTTTGGTCTACCATTTTTTTTCTAAATAGAATGATGAAAAGGTTAAAGAGATACACATTCTCGACCGTACCTACGAAAAAAAACAGCTAAATGAAAAAACCAAAAGTATATAATTTAATATTAGTGTAAATCGTTAAAAAGTGATATAGATGGAGATCTATTTAGTGACAATAGTGACAACATATCTGATATTTTTGCTTAGCTAATGTAACGAAGTATCTATCTGCTGAAAATTCAGTCAAAATATTCTTTCGGAACTCATTTGCATCCATCGGATTTTTAAAGGAATTATAGCTACGAAAAAAATAAAGGTTTGATTGTTGTTTCTCTTACCTGTGAAATGGAAAGCTGAACGCAACATGTCTGCGAAGTGACTGTTTCCGAATTTCACACCGCATTACCTGCTCTTTAATAGACTGCGATCTTTGTATCGGGTCACTTCTGTATTGAAACATCTGCCTGGCCTTGGTTGATCCTTTGGAGGATTATCTGCTAGAAGACTAGGATCGCCCTTAATTTAATTTTGGATGCTTAGCTTTAGCCAAAATGCTTGGGAGATTGCATTGTTGTTTTAATTCATATAGCCACAACGACTACAATTTTTAAATCGTTCATAATAATGTTACTTTCTGGATCCCAGTCTTCATGTAATTATTTTCACTGGGGCTTTTATTATTATTTATATTTTATATTAGTAAACGTAAAATAATTATTTTATGTTTACTAATATACCGTTTATTACACACTTCAACATTTTCCAAAAAAAAATCACATT
The DNA here is from genome assembly GCF_000390285.2 of Anoplophora glabripennis. Lineage (NCBI taxonomy): Eukaryota > Metazoa > Arthropoda > Insecta > Coleoptera > Cerambycidae > Anoplophora > Anoplophora glabripennis. Next base: position 639,220 of record NW_019416749.1, on the reverse strand, counting down.
AACTCTGATGGGTTTGTCAGAATTTGCAGTCTTTTTTAGGTAGAACGAGCTATTTTTGCATTATGTATTTGCTAAATCATGAACTGAGTAGTGCAAATATTCCAAAATATTTATTTTTAGAGAGGTTATTGGCTGAAGCGCGCATTTTTGGTATATTAGTATCTACGGAAATGTTAGCTGGTATTTTTCAGCAGGAAGTAACTACCTACCCACCTATTATACGATGAATTTGTTTGTGCCAAATGCCTTGTTAGTGTGTAAAGCACGCGAATGCGAAAAGTATGAATTTACATTCGAATGTTGGAAAAATATGTGTAAAGGAAATATATTTGTATGATCCAACAAATCAGTCAGGGAAGTTTATATGGGTAGGATTGTATTTTCCAACTACTGTATCAAAATTATTAGATATCGAGAGGTTAGCCAAATGAGGAATTCAATTTTCTCATTGTAGAAATAAAAGTGTCGGTGCAGTCACGTAGAAAATCAAATTTATTATCAATATTGAACTGGTCTCATGGTTGAAAATCGTATTTTTACATTGCATTGCAAATAAATATTACATATCTTACATACATACATATACATATACAATTAATTTTGGCTCTATAAAATTATTTTATAGAGCCAAAAAATTAAAGGGTCAAAAGAATTTCCGAATTTTTTCCGTGATTTTTGACAGACTGTATTTAGGTGAAAAATGGTCGGGAATTAGAAAACATTCTAGTTTTTAGACCTTTCCACGGAATTGGAAAACTTTTTTTCAGCTAAGTCATTGCATGGACCACATCTTGTTTATTCAGCTTCCATTTCCTTTCCAAACGTGACTTTAATTTTTTTCAAAAGTTTGACTGTTTGAAACAAAGAAACAGTTCACTAGATCGAGATGAAACTTCACAGGATTCTTCTGGGTATATCGAACTGTAGAAGTCATTTCGTGAATATTTTTAATTTAGCCGTGAATTTTCTAAAAAACCATAAATTACCTTTTTCCTGATTTTTAAAATTCGTGTAAAAGTTGAAAAAAATTTTCGTTACAGGAAATTTATTCCAGTTTTCGAAATTGCTCTTCAACTCTCTGTGCGACCATTTTTGTTGCCGAGATATCGATGATTGAAGAAAAAGGATCCTTTTCCATTAAAACTCCGATATTTCGATGAAAAATGATCGTAACGAAATTAAAAAAAAAAAAATTGAGCTGAATAAACAAGCTATCTGGTCCAAGCAATGGCTTAACTGAAAAATTTTTTTTCCAAATCCGTGGTTTCAGAAAAATTAAAATTTGCAAATTTTTTTTGTCGCGTAATTTCTTGCAGAATGACATAATAACCGTAGCTCCTAAAAAATTTCGACCGAAAGATCTAAAAACTAGAATCTTAGAGCTTCAAAATGCTTTTTCTAAATTCCCGATAAGACCATTTTCATGTCAAAAATTACGGAAAATTTTCGGAAATTCTTTTGACCCTTTAATTTTTTACATTAGTTTATACAAAAAGTTCTAGAAAAGTTGAAACACGGCAGATCCCTTATGTCAATATAAAACAGTTTAGAACAACTTATTTATGCTTTGTCAAAAAATGAGCGTCTATCGAGACCGAGATATAGCCCATTGAATGTTGTACTATGAAGCAACTTTCTTATTTTACATTTATAATTTTTTTTTGCAATATTATCAGACATAATCTAACATTTTTGGCATAAAGTTTAAACATTGTTAATAATATTTAAAATATAGTGCATAATTGATGTAACAATTAAAACTTACGTCTCTTACAGCAGTAATTGAAGGAAATGGCCCTCAATTTTCCCGTTCAAAATAGTCTATTAAAAACCCCACAATTTTTTGAAACACTCGATAATGGTTTCGGCATGTTAATTTATTAACTCCAAAAGAAACTTTTTATACGGTTTCAATCAATTCCAATACTCTCACGGAGCTGCTTTCGAAAGTAAAAGCAGTGAAAATGTCAAACCGACAAATTTTAATGATTTTAACTTAAAATAGTAAAATTTCCTAAAATTTAATTACATATCTTAAAATAGACCATCCCATATTTATCAAATTTTAAAAATAAATCACCATCAGTATACAGGGTGTATTTAAATGTAGGGCACAAATAATACCAGAGGTTCCTTAGGTGAAAATAAGTGTAAGTAAGTAATCTAACATATCTATATCCCAAGTCGCATAATAAAAAAGATACTATAAAGTGTCAAAGAGAAAAATAAAAAATGGTTTTTCCTTAATAATTTCTAGTTTTACTCAGAAATTTTTCAAATTTTCTAGCGAGAGTTTTTTCAAGGTGAAAAAAATAATATAATAATCACTTTTGGCTCACGTACGGAGAGCCCTCTGCAGGCAATCTTATGCATTAAATATGTATAAACTTTTATCAGCCCTCGTATACAGTTTTTACTAACAAAATATGAAATATTGGACTTCTTTGAACAAAAAATAGACATACTTATTGAAACTGGCTAAAGTCAACCGTTATTTTTGATTTTATAAATATGTATTTCGGACCTCCAAGAATATTAACGTCCAAAACGGACATTTTTGTTAATAAAATCAGAACTCATTGCCTCACAGCATTTATACTTAGTACGGATATTTGTGTATCGATAACAAATATTTTAAAATGAATCCCGTCTATTAATAAGTGTCTATTGCCGTATTATTTTAACGTGCATAAATACACTTGTATCTTCCATAAAAAATGCATTTTCTTACGTATGAAGATATTTGAACCATGCACTAAAGAAATCTGTTTTGCGAAAATAACAGGAAGAAAATAATTGTTGTAAAATTGTTGTCAGTTTAATAACGACTATTTGAAGAAAAGAACTAGTAACATTAAGAGTCGCATAAAACAGTAAATACAAAATCTAAGAAAACAATTAACTAACAATTAAAAATAATAATCTTAAAAGATGTTTTCGAAGGAGTTTCCATTCTCTTGGAAACATAGTCTAATTCTACGATTTAAATGATGACGTAGGTACCCTTGCAAAAATGTTTCTGTCGTTCTTTACCTCCTCAGCTTCTACAAAAATTCTTTGTCGAAACATTTCCACACTATCAATAGAGTTGGAATAAACGGTATTTCTTAGGTGACCCCATAAAAAATAGTCCATGGGTGTGAGGTCCAGTGATCGCGCAGGCTATTTGACGGGTGCATCATTCCCTCGCCCTATCCATTTAAATTTGACCATGTCCTAAGTCTGCTACGTAATCATTGTCATTATGTAATGTAATGAGGAAACCTGAGAATGTAGTACATTTCTTTAATAATAAAATTTCTCAAACGCTACTGGGTTTTGTGTAACGAATTATGGTTTTAAATTGCTAAATCAATCACCCTGTACACTTATAAAAAAGGCTGCGGTGTCTTAATCAAAGACGAGTCATTAATACCAAATAGAACTGCCTTACAACAAGCTGATTGTTATCAAGTAATAAAAAAGATCTTTCTCAGATTATAGATGTATATCGGAGGTTTCTTCCGTCAATCGTTTCGTTGGAATTCTGGCGCGTGCCGCCTGATAATGCCCCTTTGGCAGGTAAACGGTACGGCCACCACATAAATGTTTTTTTTGTCTCAAACTGTTATATAATTGGTTATAAGAATTTGATACGGCAGCTAACTGGTTTAATTATTATTTATTATTTAACTCTCGCTCTTTAATTACACAGGCTGACAAAAGAAGAAAAGTGGTTTGTTCCAAAGACTGGACTTATGTATTTTTATGTATTTAGACGCGCTGAATCCGAATCCAGGGCCAGAATTGCTCAATCGCCCCCCATTTTTTTTTAATCGCGGAAAACCGCCCTTAAATACAAAAAATATGAAAAATATCGCTTACGTTTGCAACAACGGTGTCGTGTTAAGTCGTGAAAAAATTTTTACTTTCACACTATGAATAAAAAAAATGAACTTAATATGCCATAATAGTAACAACGGCGGTGCTAACGAATAAAATAATTAAGATAAAAGGTCCAATTTGTGTAGATATTTATTAAGTACTTCTTCTAGAAAAAAAATATAACAAAAGGCTTGGAAAATATATAGGAACTGAAAGTATTTTCAGGTTATTTTTTTAAGATTCTGCTCCCAAAAGGATCTAATTAAGATTATAAACGTGTAGGTACTGCTATCTCTTGGTATTAATGCGTCATTGTGCGCTTTTCAGCTTCTACCTACGCTTGCTATTTATAAAATTATTTAATTCTGAAATTTCATCTTTTCAGCGTTACGGTTTTACTTTCGGATGTTTTAAGGCTAATTTTCATTTAAGATCCTTTATCATAACACTGATAGGGCGTTTATTTAATGCGTATATACAGTGTGAACCATTTCGGAAACACCATTGTAAAACCTAAAAATATTTATTAATAGATTTAATTCGTTTTTTTTTTTAGATTAAAATATTAGATAAAATGTATTGCTCATTGTAAAACTAATAAAGGTTTCTGTTGTTCCTAAATGGGAAACTTAAATAACCTACAGAATTATAAATAAAAGAATAAAATATTGACTAATGTTTTTCTCAAATGTACAGTTCCAAATTAAAAATAGTTATTTATTGTAAGTTGTACGTTTTAAGTAGCATTTTACGCGAAAACGCAGTTCCAGCGTTTAATGTTCTTAAGTGGGTAAAAGGCAAATAACAGACTAATGCAATACAACATTTTATCCATAATCACATCACAATCATATTTGTGGAGTTAGAATTATTGGAACTTAATAAAAAATTATTCACGACGACTTGATATTTCTTACTAGTACTCAATGAAACGCGGTAGGTTTTGTTATACCTACTGGTTGATGTGGTACATTGTTTATTAGATATCAATTATTTAATAAACAGTTCTATCTGAAATTGGTAAAACTGCAAGAAAGTAATTGTGTTCCTGCTACTGTTTTTGAAGAAGCTCAAGAAGCAATTGCCAGCGAAATCCAGGGAACATTACGAAAAAGTGTTCGCCGAATTTAACGAATGGAGGGAAAAACGGAGAGTAATGACAATAAATGGAGTGAAGCTGTCGTATTTTTTAAATTTCAAGAAAAAATATGCAATTTCATCTATGTTGTCGAAGTATTCGAAGTTGAAGGCTTCTATAAAGGTTTACAAAAAATATAGATATTATAATATAACAATTGACAAATTTGAATATTAATGACGTACAGGACGTTGGTAGTTTAGGTAGGTAGTTACCTACTTTGTTTCAATATCTGACACCAAGACGGGCATTTCAAGAAAATTTGCAATTATAGAAGAAGGATTTTGCGTGAATGCTGTTAAAATGTGCAGAAAATATATTTATCTACTCACAATTCGCCCAGTTCGAGTCAAATTATTTTTAAGATACATCAATTAAAAATGTACTTCTCAGCCTGTTGGAATCAACACATTCGCGAAGGTATCCTCAATAGTTGCTTCATTCCTGAATATCGCAAATCCAGAAGCATATACTCGCCATTTAGTCCAATTTTTTATATGAGTTAGTATGAGGTATATTATAAAAATAAGTGACAGTAATTTTTTGTTCAACCCCCGGCCAAGGGTGAAAATAGATAAAACAGAGGAGTTTTTCAAGATAGCTCAAAGGGGCAAGGGCTAGAAAAAAAAGTTTCTTATAAAAGTTGTAGAGCATACAATTCTACATGAAAATTGAAAACAAGCAGAAAAACGAATGAATTTTGTATTTTTTTTTTTCAATCTACTCTAAAAAATGTAAAGAGACACGTATTTTTTTATTGTCTGAAAAACATATTTACGCGGTGAAATACAGCCTTAAAGTATGCCCCCAAAACATTTTTTTTGTAAATATCTGGGATTCTAATTAATATTTTGAAATGAAACAAAATGGAAATTACTTATGATAAAAAACAAATATTTCGCAAGTGATTCCGTGTTTGGGGGGTTTCTACCCTTATTTTTTATTTCAGAAAAACTATATTTTTTATTTATAAAAAAATCATATTTACTCAAAAAGAATTAAAATTATGATTTATGTAAACAAATTGACAAAATTAAATTGACCTGTTTCGACGTTTTCGTTAAAATCTCTGTTTAGGGGGGTGAACAACAAATTTGAAATTGTTATAACTTTCTTATTAAAAATTAAAAAATATATCTATTTCTCTGAAAAAAAAAGTTACATATTTTAGAGTAGATTGAAAAAAAAAATTACAAAATTCAATCATTTTTCTGTTTGTTATGATTTTTTTTAAATTTCTGAAATCTTCCCTTAACTTCTAGCCTCCCTAACTCTGTTAATTGTAATAGTACAAGAAAAAGTTAAGAGGCCATTTTTATGTAGAATTGTCTGCTTTACAACTTTCATGAAAAAC